>NC_139939.1:15884674-16199674 GCF_963454915.1 Gymnoscopelus microlampas
GTACAGCCAAACACACACACATATGCATGCAGCCAGGTCATGTAATAATTTGTCTAAGCATATTGTGTTGTAGGGAAAACGAACTGTCACACAGTAAACAATGATAGTGAATGTTGTGTAGGGATAGAGGGAGGTATAGAGAAAGCACTGGTGCACACACATAACACACTCATGCCTCTACGTTACTTCCTATCTACTCCCTCTTATTTATTATATTTTTATTCTTGAAGCTTAGATGTATCTCTTTACCCCTTATATACAGTATAGTCCTGTGTTTCATACTGCAGTGCTGATAGGACAACTGCATTTATTAGAACCCTTAACCTTAACTCCTAAGCACTCCTACCTAAAGTAATAGAGATCTGAACCAAGTTAGTAATAAAAATGTACATGTTGCTGTTATTACATGCAGTCCTACCTGACAAGTCACATTAGACAATATTTCTGTTATAATGTTAAACTTTTGCTGGGTTGTCAGTGGTAGGGTCTCACATTCAGCCTAATATATCTGTATCCAAAGGTTTCCTACTGTGTGTCTCTTTCACAAATAGGGCTGTTTTGGTGTTATTGTAATGCATAAACACCACCTAAAGTTAGGAGTTGTGCCTGTTTTTGTGCATGCGTGTCGTGATGGACAACGATAAAAACATTGGGCCAAAGAAAGCTAGCAAAAGATAACACAGATCAGGTTTTGCAACTAGCCTCATTTGCATAAGTCAGACAAGGTGTTTGACTTATGCTTATGCTTATGCTTATGCGCTGCTTACTTAACCATGTGACTCTTTCTGCCTTCCTCCTCCTCTCCTTTTCTTGTCTGCCTCTTCCTCCTTGTCACCCTCCCCTGTTCTCTAGGTGTTGATAGAGAGAGACTGGGTCTCCTTTGGACACAAGTTCTCCCACAGGTCAGTTCTCAAACATTTTCATGACCCCCAAAATAGATATGTATTGTATGTGGCCACGGACCCCCATCTGGAAAATATTTTACAAATGCATGTGGGTGCGTGTTACACTGTAACAGATGCATGCAACTGATAATCATTTAGCGAGCAAACAGGTAATGTAACCTGTTTGCTCGCTAATTACACTGTGTGTGTGTGCCATTACACTGTGTGTGTGTGTGTGTGTGTGTGCATTCAACGGTTCTGTGGTATTCCAAAGCTCCACCCCTTGTCAGTCTCGTCTGAGGAAAACCAGGAAACAGAGGTTCTTACTCTCCTCACTGATGACACACACACACACACACACACACACACACACACACACACACACACACACACACACACACACACACACTGAGAGACGGACCTTCAGACCAAACACACAACAGGGAGGGAGAAGGGACTGTCTTTCCACGGCTACTGACCCAGACGACTTGAACCTGCTGCTGACTGTTAATGGGACCTTAACAAGAACCAGGAAGTGAAAGCCATTCAGAAAACCTTTCGGAGGAGTGTTACCACGGCTGATATCCTGTCTTGAGCGTCTGTAACTTCATACAGAGACAAAATGGCTTCCAAGTTGTCTCTTTCAGAAGAGGATGTTGCCTGTCCTGTGTGCTGTGACATCTTTAAAGATCCTGTTCTCCTGGCATGTAGCCACAGCTTCTGTAAAGCCTGTCTGCAGAGATGGTGGAGAGAGAAGCAAATAAAGGAGTGTCCATTTTGTAAGAAAATACATTCAGTGGGTGATCCACCCTGTAACCTGGTTCTGAAGAACCTGTGCGAGGCCTTCATACAGGAGAGACATCGGAGAGAACACGCTGCACTGGGTGACAACAAGGAGGAAAACCAGAAACCACTGAAGATCTTACGGGAGAAACTGATTTTCTTTAAGAAAGTTAAAACTAACTGTGACCAAACAGCAGAGCACATTAAGGTTCAGACCCAGAACACAGAGAAGCAGATTAAGAAACAGTTTAAGAAGCTCCGTGAGTTCCTAAAAAAGGAAGAGAAGGCCAAGATTGCTGCACTGATGGAGGAAGACCAGCAGAAGAGACAGACGATGAAGGAGAAGAGTAAGGGTCTGAACAGAGACATATCAACTCTTTCAAACACAGTCAGAGCCATAGAGGTGGAGCGGAGAACTGGACGCGTGTCATTGCGCCACGTCAATGCGCAGTTCACACTGCAGGACCCACAGCCGGTCTCAGGAGGAGCACTGATAGACGTGGCCAAACACCTGGACAACCTGACCTTCAGAGTCTGGGACAAGATGAAGCACATCGTCTCCCACACTCCTGTCATTCTGGACCCCAACACCGCCCATCCAGAGCTCCTCCTGTCTGATGATCTGACCAGTGTGAGGGGTGGAGGAAGACAACAGCTTCCTGACAACGCAGAGAGGTTTCAGTACTATGGCTGTGTCCTGGGATCTGCGGGTTTGAGCTCAGGGACTCACAGCTGGGATGTTGAGGTCGGAGACAATACGAACTGGACACTGGGTGTGTTAGCAGAGTCTTTTGACAGGAAGGGAACCAGAATGGGTCCATTCTGGAGAATAAAGTTAGATAAAGGTAAATACGAAGCAAAATCCTCATCAGAGCCAGCGACTGATCTCTCAGTGCAGCAGAAACCCAGGAGGGTACGAGTTCAGCTGGACTGGAACGGAGGAAAGCTGTCATTCTCTGATCCTGATACTGACCAACGCATACACACCTTCACGCACACTTTCACTGACACACTGTTTCCATTCATTCATAATGGTGACCCTATTCCTCTGATCATTTTACCAAGGAAGGTCAGTGTAACTCTGGAACAACGTAGTTAGAGATGATGATGATGATGATAAGACATTGAAATTGAGGGAGAATATTACTCCATTTTTGAATCTATATGATTGCGTTGTGGTCTAGTGGTTCTCAACCTTTTCAGGCCTTGACCGCCTGAAATAATCATAATTTGAACTGGGCACCCCCCACCCTGACTAGCACTTAAAGTTGTAGGAGTTGAGGCATTCAAGTTTGTTTGACTCGGTTCCACAGATAAATATTGTGAAAATAGCAGATCTACAAGCTCACATCGGCTATTTTCAATTTTTTTGCTTCTGTCTTATAATAATTATTAAATAATTTTACATTTTAGCCAATATTTGTAATTTTTGTATTGTATAGTTTGTTGATTACTTTTGATGCAGTAATCTTTTGTATTAAAAAAGTCCCCCTTGGGGATCCCAACCGACATGTTGAGAATTGCTGGTCTAGGACAGTGGTTCTCAAACTTCTCCATATCATGGACCCCCAAATTGACATGCATTTAGCTGCAGACCCCATACAAGATTTGTGTTGTTAAAATGTTTTAAAAATATTCAGAAATATTTTGAAAATAGCAGATCATCTACAATCTATAATGCGTTGCGATGCGATACGTTGTGAGCTTATAGATCGGCTATTTTAAAGCAGATGCATACAGGGTTTAAGTGGTTAAACTAATTTGAATGTTATATAAACACATTTTACTGGGGACCCGATGGAACCCCCTCAAGGAACCCTGAGGGTCACCAGACCCCACTTTGAGAATCACTGATCTAGGACAATCAACAGGAATAAGACCTAAAGCCACACTTTGATCTGTGATGTCATCAATATATCCACATGGTGGTGATGATTTCTATTTATTTTATTTTAATCTTATTTATTCAGCTTTCAGCATGATCACAGATTTAAAAAGACAGGTGCCATTAACAACACTGAATTATTTTGCTGATTAAAATATAAAACTTAAAGAAAAAATTCAATTGCCTATCTAAAACTCTAATAACCTAAAACACAAATCTAAAATCCAGTCTGCATATGTATGGTATTGGTGATTTCTTGTATCTCTCAGTTCGGCATGCTAGAGCGTCCAGGTCGTCTCCATTCCTTGTTTGGTGACCAGAGATGTCTTGTCATTGTGAATCTTATCTATTGTTTTTTCTATTCTATTATCAATTGTCTATGATCAATAATAGTAATGCAAAAAATAATGTTATGATTATAATAATAATAATGAATGATGTTTAGTTTCGGTTAGTATAAATGTAATAATCACAATACAATAATGTTAAGGACTCAGGGTACTTCACAAACTAATACTGTACTTTTCTTTTTTTTTTCATCTATTATACATACAATAAAATAACACCAAAACATTGTTAAGAACGTTGCCTTTCTGTTTGCTATTTTTTATATAGTCGCTGAAATGAGCTGGGAGACATACTGTTTCTGATGTGTAATGGGATTGCATTCCAAATTAATGTCTGACTTTAGAAAAAGATTTGAAGTCAGTAAGTCACAGTTGTTTTCATTGTGAGGTGATGGATTTTCATGATAACATGACTGAATGTGTGATTGTAATCCAGTCTTATTGCAGAGTGTGTTGTGTTATTACTGGGCTGTAACAGTTGTAATGGTCTAATGAACATATAGATCCGTAAAGAAATGTAAACCTGGCAGAATACTTTTTAATTTAAATAAATGTCTACCAAACAGCTCTTGTGATTTGATTTGATTAACTTAAATCTGAGTTCACTTGCATCAAATTATACAGTGACATTTGGTCAGACTTAGCAGAGATCAATATTTAAAACATTCCAGACGTTTTTATGAAACCACAATACTGCATGACTAGTCACTAGTTATGTTTAATGCTGTATCTCTGAGGCATGCGCCAAATGCACTAGATAATTGTATATTGAAAAAATAATCACGTGAATCATGACGTTTGAAGCAAGCACTGCATCAGTGAATGAATCAAGATGGCTGGTTTGATTTGACAGGTAGAGCTTTACAGTAGGTTTCAGTATTTAAAGACCTGATACTGTGCATTACTCGTGGGCTGTAGTAACATCGGTGGGTGTTGTGGATTGCTGTTGCCTTGGCGTGAATCAAATGACATATTTTCCAGTGTTAATGAGGGTGCTATTGAGCAAGATCTCGAGTGCATCTCTAGCACACCACCATCTGCCATGTACTCGATGTAAGCACAAGATCTCCACGTGTTACAATGTCAATGTCAAACAGCATCAATCCATCAATCAGTCACTCGATCAATCTTTTTTTGTAGAGCACATTTCATAAAGAAAAACAAGGAAACCTGGAGTTCTCACACATTGAAATGGTTTCACAATTGCACCCCAACCTTCACAACCTTTAGAGCATACTAAAACCAGTATGCTAATAATATGTATTATTTATTTGTATGTGCACTCTATTTTAACTTTTACATATATGCATATATGTATGTCTAGAATGTTAACACCATTTACTTTGTGCATGCTTGCTGTGCATATAACATATCGTCTCTGTCGGGTGGAAACCTCATATGTCCAAAACTGTTACTTTTGAGGATTCAAATTCAAAAGTAGCAGATCTACAAGCTCAAAACGCGTCGCTTCGCGCCGCGTTTCGAGCCGCGTTTCGAGCCGCGTTTCGAGCCGCGTTTCGAGTCGCGTTTCGAGCTTGCGGATCTGCTACTTTCGATGCTATTGTGTGACCCTGTAGTAATAGTATGATCAAGTAGGGCATTCATTTATGATAAAACACAACAACGATATGCCACAGATAATCATATAGTGAGCCAACGTTTCCCTGGGCTCTCTCCTTGCAGGTATGCCCACCTGGACGGCGATCCCAAGGAGGTGTCTCCGGTCATGGACCAGTTCCTGGAGTGTGTGTGGCAGCTGTCGGAGCAGTTCCCCTGTGCCTTTGAGTTTAACGAGCGCTTCCTCATCGCCATACACACACATGTCTACTCCTGCCAGTATGGCACCTTCCTGGGCAACAGTCAGAAGGAGCGGCTCGACATGAGGTAAGGGAAGACATTAACAGTATATACCTTCATTTTCTACATCGTCGATGTTGGGCAGGAACCTTATATCTTCTCCGTATTTCTTTTTTTTATGTTTTTTTTTTTTCATAATTGAAGACCCTAATTCAGTGGTTCACAAACATTTTCATGTGAAGGACCTCCAAATTGGAGGTATTTGGCCGGGGACCCCCATATGAAAAGAGTTTGTGCCAGGGACCCCCCAGAATGCCCATTTTTATACTTTGTCGTATGACAGTGTCACGCTAAAGTAGTGAAAATAGCTCACAATGCACCATGTTGTGTGTTTGTAGAAGTCTTCACCTATAATGACATGCTCAAAATAGTCTGTCTGCCTGTCTAGATTTGTGTGGTTGTGAACTTGTATATTGGTTATTTTGGGTGAAGAGATTTGGTGTAGAGGGAAATACTAGTGTACCTAGTATATAGACCCCCGGTGGACCCCGGTCAACTAAGGATATAGGGTTAAAAGTGGTTAACCACAGTGTGTGTGTGTGTGTGTGTGTGTGTGTGTGTGTGTGTGTGTGTGTGTGTGTGTGTGTGTGTGTGTGTGTCTGTGGTGCTCAGGCTTCATGAGCGGAGTCACTCGGTGTGGAGTCAGCTGTGGAAGGACAGGGGACAGTACACCAACCCCCTGTACAAGGCTGAGCAGAGCCAGACACAGGGCGTGCTGAGACCCAACACCTCCCCCTTCTGCTTCAAGTGAGTTAATGAACTAAATACATTGGGGAACACACTGATACCATGTTTACACTGACACAACTCTAACACTGCGTCAGAAATGCCACACTATACTATTTGGCTTACTATTATTTAGTATGCCAAAACAGTATGTGAGAAATGTACTTGTTCCCTTCCTATTCTCCTCTCCTCTCCTCTCAGGATGTGGAAGGGTCTTTATAACCACATGGAGAAACAGAAACCCCCTCCTCGCCCCCCTCCGCCCCGCCAGTCGCAGTCGCCCGCCGACTGCCTGTCCGCCGTGAGGGAGGAGTCGCAGCAGCTGGAGGAGGAGCTGACCAATCACCAGGAGGTACCGCCAGGAGGAACCGCCCACCACCACCCCCCGGCCTCCAGACAAGGCATACAACACACAAAGACATGACTCCCCACTCACCCCTCAAGCCCCATCTACACTCTGAACCCCACACACCCACATCAACATGACATGCTTTAATAGGATCCCTGATGTCATCCTCAGATATGAATAATGAATATAAATATGAATAGGATGTAAGGGTGCAACAGTTAAAGCAATAGGACACTTTGGTAGAGGTTTATGTTGTATACCTGTAGTTACTTTGTCATGAATGTATCGCTACGTTGCGCAGTTGATTATAAATTACCGGTAAGATTCCAAAAAATTATCGCCCCGTTGACTTCCATTGTATGATGAAACAGCTCTATCAAAGTCACTTTTTTTTTATCACATAAACTAACGCAAACAAAGCTGATTCTGCCAATATGCAACACCACAAAACCCAGTATGAGGTGTTTTAAAGACAAATATCAACTTCATGTTGATTTAGCCATTTTCTGTGGAAGAAAGAAGGATCCCAATCCGGATCCGGATCTTCAAATAGTAAAATCAACATGAAGTTGATATTTGTCTTTAAAACACTCACTGTTTTGGGTTTTGTGGTGTTATCTATTGGCAGATTCTTTCCCTAAAGAAGACCTTGCGTGGTTGAAACGTTGGTTTCCAAATAAATCCTGCATCGTGGCTACGAGTGTGCAGCCTTTTTCTTTATTCTCGTATTTACTTACCAAGGTCAGCAGCACCTCACCAATACCGGTGTGCGCCCTCCTCCCTTTTGTTTGATATATTGGCAGATTATTATTAAGCTTTCTTTGCGTTTGTTTATGTGCTAAAAGGCTGACTTTGAGAGATACAAGGTTCACCCCCGACAGTGATATATATATATATATATATATATATATATATATATATATATATATATATATATAAAATAATGTACACATACTGTATGTTTTTCACATTACTGATAAACAACACAATTCAATATTTGTTTCCTAGGAAGTCTTTTTGTTCTAACATCCATCCTTTTTCCTTCCTTTCTTCCTTAACTGCAGAGGATAGCAGCCCTGACCAGGAAACCAATCACGTGGCAGAAGGTCGAGGTTCCGAGGAGGAAGACTAGCCAATTACATCTAAGATACTGCGGGCCGGACCCGCCCACTTCCTATATATATCCAATCACCAGCCCGGCACAGAACTATAGCAACACCTTCACTTCTGGATTAACCAATCGGAAGACTCTGACCAAGGACCCGGTTCTGACCCTGCCTTTAGGGTCGTCTGCCCCAATCAAGGGTCACGACCCCGATGACCTCTCGACCTGCAGTGACCACGAGTCGGGCGTGGCCGACCTCTGCAGCCGTTCGTCTAGCGGTGGGGACTATGGCAAGGACCCGGACTCGGACGAGGCTGCCCTCACTGTTGCCTGAATGGAAATCAAACACATTATGTCTGGTTGGAAACCCAGGGAGAGGGTGGAGGACGCAACCCACTACTCCAATTCAAAAGGTGTTCAAATGTATTTAAAGGAGCACTTCACCCATTTTCAACCTTATCTTCATATAATTGGTCCTCACTAATGCTCATTATAAGATGACAGCATTTCTGTCTATTCACTCTGCGTCTCAGATGAGGGCTGTGGACAGTACAGAACCTGCCTACCAGTGACATCATTGGTACGCAGGTTTGGTCAAACACACTTGTTTTATATTTTTTATGAATCCAAGAACAATGGCTTTTATTTCAGCATGCTAACTTTCCAGGAAGCGAAAGGCTGTAGTTTCTGTTGGCTTGCAATGCCCATCGATGATGTCACTGTTAGCCAGTGACATCATCCACAATGAGACGCAGAGTGAGTAGATGGAAATCGTGTCATCTTATGATGAACATTAGTGAGGTCCAAATCAATTATATGAAGATACGGTTGAAAATAGGTGAAGTGCTACTTTAACTTGGAAGTATCAAAATGAGGGTATCTGGCATTTTTTGTTTTTAAATACAAAATTACTATCCTTTTTTGTCAAGGCTGGTATGGCCGACTCTAAGGGACTAATCCTGGCTGCTGAGTTCACTGTTTAAAAGGAATGACTGTTGATAAGAATGGAATGGTAGTCGCTTTTAGTATCATTCTAACTTCATTGCTCAGTCCTGGCCTGTTCACACTAACGTTATTGTATATGAGCAAGGAACTTGGCTATCGACGCTGTCGGGTGGAAGCTTTTCATGAAATGGAAAAAAAAAAGAACCTGTGTTCCAATGGATGTGTAGTTATGATTTAGTCACAAGCTCTTGTTAATACTTTTCTTTGGTTCAAAATGTATAAAACCCACAAGACACATTTAACCACCTTCACTTAAAATGCAGATTTTTTATTTTTTTTATAGCAGATACAAGCTCCCAAAAGTAGCAAAGAAATAGCCATACAATAGCCATAGTCTACAAGCTCACAACGTGTCGCATAGTGAGTCAATGACGCATTGTGAGCGTGGGATATTTTTGCTACTTTTGTGTGGCACTGTAGTGTGATGAAGTAGGGCATTCATTTACTGGGAAAAAAACATAACAATTTGACATATGACAAGGTTTCTGCTCGACAGTGACTGTAATGTAATGTCTTGCTGAAGAGTGATGGTTGGAGAGAGAAAGGAGTTTAGCGTACAAGAGCAGTTCCTGTACTTTTAGGGGTTTTATGTACACATGGATTAACCCATTAAGACCGGGAACGCACCTGTGTCATTTTAGATTTCTTTGGGCTATAAAAAAATACAGATATACAAGCTCATAGCTCGAGTGCCGCGCTATGAGCTTGTAGATCTGCTATGTTGAAAAATCTTGAAAATCTGTGCAAATCTTTGAATATAAATATATATATTTTTAAGGCGAACATTTGTAACTGTCAAATGTCTCAACACAATGTCTTCATTTTTCTGAAAAACTATTGTTGCCATATCAGTGGTGCTCAAACTTTTTCATGTCAAGGACCAGCCAAAGTCATATGTTTTGCCACCGATCCCCATCAAAATATGCTGTTCCAGGGACCCCCAGAAGCAAAGATTTGAGTTAAAAATGTTTGCACAAATGTTCAAGATTTTTCAAAAATAGCAGATCTACAAGCTCGTCACGCGGCACTCGGTGCCGTGCTATGAGCTTGTAGATTGTAGATTGCTTGTAGATAGAAAAGAGTGTTTGAATTGGTAAACTAGCTATAGAATGCGTCTTCCAAAAACTCTAATGGTCTCGGATATTTTATAAAAGCAAAGGTTAAAAGCCTCAATCTGCGATTTCTTCAACTGGAATGTAGAACATAGAACAAAGCATAATAATTCTACATATTATGCTAATTGTTTAGGAAATCACAGATTGGTACTTGGCCTAACAAAAGTTTTCAGTCATGAGCATTTATTTTTGCTTTAAACCATGTGTACAGCACCCATTGGACTGCATTTTAACCACTTAAACCCTACTGTATATACTTCGTTGACCGGAGTCCCCAGGGCTCTATACTCCCTCCTTTTTTCCCTCTACACTAAATCTCTTTGCCGAAAATCGGCGATCTACAAGATCACAGTGGATGGCAGTGGGAGCTTGTAGATCGGCTATTCTTGCCAAATGTTTGCCTATTATGACATGCCTAGAAAAGGGACTCTAGGGATCATGTGGTTAAAGGATGATAGTTTTCTATTTAATAATTCAAATGTAGTGCTCAATGACACAAGGGCCGCTATGTTCGCCGATTGTTTGCCCCAGAATATGGACACTAGGCTTAATTTGATTAAATATGATAAGCAGGCTCTCAAAGCTCAGACACGCCATATCAGGTATATGCGCCATCAACACAGGCCTGTTTTTTGTTTGTTTTTTACTTCATTTTTAGATGCATATTAGTTTAAAGCTCTAGTCAGTCGTTCCTCGATACTACTGTCCAGTGTCAAAATCATGTCCGCAAAAACACACGCAGCTGTTGTAGCAACAGTACTGGTTTTATGCGCTCTATGTTCATGAATGCAATCGCCGTGATCATACAGGAATTGTCTCTAGACAGAGCAATCTCTTTGTCTGTTCACCACCTTTCAACTCATGTTGTTTTTTTGGTTTACAACTCTAAGCGCCCTGAAAAACACGAGGCGCATATAGCACATAAACGCAAGGTGGCATGCAACGCAAAAGCAGAATACAAAACGCTTTATTCACGTTGATAACGACTGCAAAATGATGCCCACAGAGGCTGAAACATTGTCCGGTGTGATCGGCCCCTGAAATTAACACTCACAACCGAGAGTGTAAGTGGGTTTTAATAGAAATGATGTGATGCTGAGAGTTTATTGATGGTGTTTGACTAGCACTATTAAGTTCCAGCCCTTTGCTAGTGTTAGATCAAGATTACCTTCTGCTGGCAGTTTTAAATCATCTCTTCCCTTGCAACTACTTCTGGACACATCCTAAGTCAAAGCTCTAAAACAAAAAGGTAATTTAATTTGAGATGGCTAAGACCTAGATTTCCTTTTCCATTTTTTACAATGCAATTATTTTTATTCATTGCTTTTCTATTGTCAGAAACAGAATCATTCTACTTTAACAGTTGGCAGCGATATTGTTGCTCCAACCTTGTAGCCAAAGACAAATTAGAAAATGTTCAGGCTTTGAAAGGTTGCCAATAAGGACCCAAGTCACAGAAGTTGCATAGGAATGTGAATTGCTGCCTTTTAGACCGATCAAGAAATGGAATTACCACCAGACTTAATGTATTGATCATCTATTTAGAGGAACAAACTTGAACAAAATGTGAATAAGTATATCCATGTTTACAACAAAGGCTGCAGTTTTATTTTTGGTGTGCAATGTTTTATTTTTTAAAGCCATGAAGTGTTTTATGTTTCAGTGTACTGTAAAAGTTTTTTTTTTTAAAGGGTCTGAGTCATCTTGTTTGTGTGGTGGAATAAGTTTTATCTTGAGACCAATTTAATCTGTTAGATGAGGGACCACACAATGTGAAATACATTTGAAGGTTTTTTATGTGTTGGGGAGTCAAAGACATTATATACGTACAGGTTGTGGACTTTCAGGTGATGTGTGTAACATTGACATTACAGCTAAAGTGGCCATAATTCTGAACGCTTCAATTCACTGCACAGTGCACACTTGTCAAAGGGGTTAGTCCCTGTCCAAATGCATTGAACTTAACAAGCATATTAATAATTGTAGTCACTACGACATATGAGGTACTGTAGCTGTGTAACTTTACATTATCAGTGCTATTATTCTCAAACTGCTTCTGTCTTTTCAACTTGGCCATGTGCAGGGTGCAAATACTGACCACCAGCCAAATGCTGCACCATTCTGATGAAGTTGTGTGTAAACCACACGCCACTTTTTCAGTTAACCAACCATCATTTGAAGAGTGTCTTCTGGCATTTTAGGATGTTTAAATTCTACTTATTTACCATTTTGATGACTGGAAGTGGTGGTGTCTCACACGTCAGGTCTGCCACTGAAAGACACATGTTTTCAAAACAAAACCACTGTGGGCATATCTGAAATAAGTGATGGATCTTATCTTGTGTTCTATTGTTGAATCATGGTACAACCTATTGCCGGATTTAAGCTCCATCGTACGATGGCGTCGCATACCGTAAATGTACGATCCATGAGCTCGGCTGTAAGCAAGGCCGAAGACCTCGCTTACCGAGACCAACAGTTGTGGATGGTTGAGGGGAATGAAGATGGTCAGTATCCTTTGGCACATTTACTTCCCCATGCGTATGAGGGAACAGCCCGTTTGCCTTCCTAACAACTGCAAATTTAAAATTCTGATGTACAGTAAAAACGACTTCGCCGGGGTGGCAAATTAAACTCTCCCAGTGTGTGATGAGTGAGGCTCGACACTGAAGCAGCACAACTGTGGATGGCGACCTTGACTGCATTTCTTGGTCTGTAAATCCCATGAAGCCCAAAGCCATTTGTCCTACACTGTAGCCTGTGGTGTGTATGTGTTCTATATCCATTGATGTAAATGATCAGCTAATAAATGCACTGTCAAAGGGACAGATATCGAGTGTCATTTATGTTTTTGGCCCTCAGCAAGTGACATTGTAGCTTCACATGTATGTCAGTAGAGTGAGCCTTTCTTGGCCTCAGTTTGTTTTCTATGTCAGTCCAAAGGAAGATTGGCGTTGTGTCCAGGAGGACCACAATGGAAATAAGCCTTAGGGCTTTATTGTGTACTTATCCTCGGTGATATTGTGTCTGCTGTATGTGTGGAAGTGCTGATGTGCTCTTTCCTGTTCTCACCAAATAAATTCAATCAATCATTCAAGACTACAGTTGGACCAATCAACATTTCTATACTACACCTGTCCCCCATCAAAGCAGTATAGAATAGGGCCCCATGCGAGACTATCAGCTCACGCACGCACACACATGCACACGCACAAGCACGCACACACACACACCTTATCTCCTTCTACTCCTCATAGAGCTTGTAATGTATTAGACCCATTGTTCTGTCCCTCTAACCTCCCTGTTACTCCCATCATGACCGCCACTTTTTAATATCCAATGAGGACACAGACACTCACAAACACACACTGCTGAGAAAATTCCATCCACCTCTGATATCAAACCCGCTCACACACACACACCCACACAGACAGACACAACTTCGAGGACCATTGAAGAGCGACACGACGAGAAAGACGGGAAGAAGAATTTGTAAGTTTTACATTTACATATATAAGTTTGAATGTTGTAAAGAATAATGTAATTTAGGCTAATGTCAAATGAATGGGAACTCGTGTGAACATCATGTATGTTGTTCCTACAACTTGATAATGTGAGAATGAGATCTGTACGTATGTTGACCATGAGGCCTATGAATTCAGGCTAGAAGCTTGAACACCTTCAGCTTCGTTTGGACACGTACTGTAAGCTGCCTCAAATGATTGATGCAATATAATGTTGGAATGTCATACAAAGATTAGTTCTTAGATATCTTACATCCAGACATATTATGGAAAAAAAATATTATGAAAAACAAACAACTTGTTTGTTTTTATGAAGTTGTAATACTTGTGTGTGTGTGTGTGTGTGTGTGTGTGTGTGTGTGTGTGTGTGTGTGTGTGTGTGTGTGTGTGTGTGTGTGTGTGTGTGTGTGTGTGTGTGTGTGTGTGTGTGTGTGTGTGTGTGTGTGTGTGTGTGTGTATATGTGTGTGTGTGTGTGTGAGAGAGAGAGAGAGAGAGAGAGAGAGCTGACATTACAGTGTTTGCATGAGGTGTTATTGTGGTATTTGGTTGTTTGAGGAGCTCAACAACAAACATCTGGTCTTATGGGGGTCAATGGCACAAGATCTTTTCAAATAGTAGTCTGTGGTCAATTTAGGGGTTCTTGCATCTTAATCATGAATCTCAATAGATGGGTTTTCTGTTAAATCATTTCTTCATTCAGGGGATAGGAGTCATGTCTTCTGTATCCCAGAAGGAATAGTAATCTGAACAGTGACTTCAACCAGTATTATACTGAGTTTTATATTGAGTTTATAACAATTATAATTAAGAGTGAAACTATCTTTTGTAGAGGCAGTGTTACCTGGTGAAATGTAATGATTTGGTCTGATATGGTTGGTTTGTCATTTGGTCCAGAATTCATTTACTGTCTAAGTACGACGAGGTACTCAAAGTGGGGTCCAGGGACTCCTAGGGGTCCTTAAGGGGGTTCCAGGGGGGTCCATGGCTTAATACATACATTTTGTGGTTCTTGACATGAAAATGTTTGAGAACACTGCTGTAGAGATAACAGTGAAACTCTGATCTTGTACATTCTCTAGTAGAATTTACTTGTACATGCAATAATGGAGAAGATAATTTATCAATCATTTAGCAGGGGACCCCATTCTAAAATGTGCAATGACTCTCAATGATGTCCACATTATGGGTGGCTTTCTGAGGTTCAAATGTCGTTTCATTGGCAGCCCTTTGAAAACGGATTATCTGGTGCCATCTTCTTGCGGAACTGAGAACAACAAGGGGAAAGCATAATTATGCATGTGAAGGGGGAGTGAAAATCTGATGGGGAGCTGGGGAATGTCACACCACCTGTTGTTCATGTTCACTTGTGATGTGGGGGGAAAGTGTCTCACCTAACGTTTTCATCCTGTGACCCTTGTGATACCAGGTATTACAAGGGTCATTTCATTACATTTCATCATCAATGACAATTCATGCATCAAACAGGGTTAACAATAGGCCTAATTGTGCACCACAGGCTCTGTCACACAGCTGATTCATTCCAAGGTTATTGCCTATCAAATCAAATAGACAAAAAGTATCCTAAACCCAAACCCAGGATGTTGTGCGGACGTGCTGTGTTACACTGTTTTTGGTTACACATGACCTATCCTCACTGCAGTGACCGGTGGGCGAGGTCATTGGTTCTCAAACCTTTCAGGCTTACTGTACAATGTAAACCCCCCACCCCCCCCCAAATAATCATATGACCCTGACAAGCACTTGGAATTGTAGGAGTTGAGACATTACATTTGACAATTTGGTCTCTGTTAGTTTGTTGATTAATTTTGATGCTGGTCTTATTGTGCTGGTTTGTTTACTGCTGAGTGAGAAAACAATGTTGCACATGATCTGGGGAGCACACCACCCCCCAAAATCATATGGGGTCCCGACCCACAGTTTGAGAACCACTGGGCTAGGTCACAGAATCTGATGGGTAACAATTGGTGTGGTGAAACAACACAGGAAGATATGTGGTGCACTTTTAATAAATTACTTCATTTCACTAAAGCAACAATAAATCAAATGTTTACTTTTGTTGTTGCATATGAGAGACAAACCAGTGGGCTGATCTCTGTGGAACAGTCAGCCAAGGACACGCACGCACGCACGCACGCACGCACGCACGCACGCACGCACGCACGCACACTGCATCTATCAGTCTACCTGTGTCCTAATTGCCAACCTTTAAAAGCACTGTTTTATCCACCTAACCTATAATAGCGTGCACCTAACCTGGGAGTGTTATGAATAATAACCGATCTACAAGCTTAGAACACGTTGCAATGCATTGCTAGAGCTATTTCAGCTATGAAGTACAGTATATAGGCTTATACAGTATGGTTGAAAAAAACTGTTTTGTTATTCAGTTGACCAGGTGACCAGTATACATTTCTGTACATAGCTTGCACAACTAAACAGAATATTTGTCTGATTTTATAGGAACACGGTGTGCTGTGGAGACTGACTGACTGCACTGAAGAATGAAGAGCCTGGCCATCTTCCTGTCTCTGCTCCTCTGTATGAGTGACACTAGAGGTAATCTTGTCTAAGATGGATTGCTCAATTCTGATTGACTGTGTCCCGTTGTAATAGTTACTCTATAAACATAATACCTCAGGCCGCATAATAGGCCCCTACGACTCACTTTAAACGAAATAATCAAAGAATTACAGAAATATAAGAATGTCAGTGTCAGTAATCTGTAGTGTAGTGTGTATAATATAGTATGTACTGTATGTGTTAAGTGTTGGATGCAAAAATTCAACGAGACAAACAAAACAAACAAATCAATACAGAACACCATGGGGAAAGATAGCGGCTGGTGGAAGAGAGAGAGAACTATCTCTGAGCTGCCAGCGAGTCACTCCCTCCTCAGATATGGCAACCTGGAAATCTGGAAAAGCAGACAGGCAACAGCAGTTAGACAATTGGAACCAATGAAACACTAAGAGATAAAGAGAGACAGAGACAGAAAGAGGAGAGAGATAGAGGCCAATCGTTTGCACTTTTGCTTTTCCTATGGCAAGGTAAAAGCGGCGCTCCTTTTCATCCTGGGTCTGGCCGAACATGGCGCATTGTGGCTTATTACAATAAGACATATCTTAATAACTATAATTAGGCTACATTTAGTTGTTCTGATATAAAACTTTTAAAATGTCTTGGTTTGATTAGAAACTAGGCCTGCATCTAAAATATTGTTAGAAAATAAGAAAATAAATATTTGCCTATGTCTTTGCTTAAACAGGTGCTAGGTTTGATGTCACCTATGACAACGCTGGAGAGTTCACAGGTGAGCCGGGAATGACTGCTGTACTAGGCTGTACATTCATCCATCCTCCTGACTTCAAACCCACGGCTGTAGCATGGGTGAGGTGTGACTCCAAACCTCAATGTAAGGATGAAGAGGACATCATATTCCGCTCAGACGACGTCAATGCAGGTCAGGAGCAGTTCAAGGGTCGAATGTCCCTGTTGGAGCCAGATCTCAGCAAGAAGAACTGCAGCGTCATGATCTGGGACCTTGGCGTGTCCGATTCTGGATCCTATCATCCTATGGTTTATGGTCATCTCGGTGAACGGGCTTTCAGAATACTCGCTCCACGTAAAAAGACCATGAAAGTTACAGGTATGAAGTATTATAAAAATGATACATACTCTAGTAACTTTATGTATATATTTGGTAAAGTCTTAAAGTGCAGTCATATCACATCTGCATTTATCTTATCAGAACCTATGAGAACGTAACTGGTCAAAAACAACTTGTTTAGAGCAATGGTTTTAAAACCCCCTTTTGCAAAGATTTTGTGCTAGTTTTTTCAAAAAGCTCATGGTGCTTCACATTGTGATGTGATTGTGTTGAGCATAACTGAAAAATAACATAGGGCTTATAAGTGTTTAAACTGTTCTTCCTTTAGCTGGGGACACCTGGAACCCCATCAAGAACCCCTTGGGGGGTCCTCGGACCCCACTAGAGAAATAAAAAAAACAACCACATTGTTGTATGAATTTTTTGCTGTGCCACCAGGTTTGAGACAGCCCAGAATCCGCGGAAAGACCACAGTGCCAGAAGGTGATACCCTGAACATCACCTGTGACGCCCAGAGCTCTCCTCCATCTACTGTCAAGTGGTACGAAGTTGGATCAGACTCCCCACTGGTGACTGGAACTCAGACGGCCTCTCTGGTCATCCTGAACGTGACAACTGAACATTCTGGACGCTACAGCTGCACAGCACATCATCTCACCAAGACTCTGACTGCGTCTGCTGATGTGACTGTGATACGTACGTACACTGCACTGATCTTCTTTTCAAATACTACACACATTTTTTTTATTTCATGTGGTTTTATAATACTAGAGGTTCGGGCCGCCATGTGGCCCTCACACCTACGTTGCACTACCGACCGACCGATATCCCCATATATGGGCATGCCCCCTTTTGTGCCCATATATAGAGCTGATTTGACGTCAGCAGCCCGCCGACCTGCCGGCCGGTCCTCCCTTAAGCCAATTTTAATATAGGATAACTTTCCTTGTTTTCTTCTTTCCCTCAGCCGTTCCAGTTGTTCCAGTCGTTCCAACCGTTCCAATGATCCAAAATCATCATCATGCCATCATCACCATCATCCTCTTCACCATTGTGGCTCTGGTTGCCATTGGGGCTCCGATGGCATACATGATTCACAGGTGTGGTGTTAAAATAATCTCCATTTGTCTCTGTTCATTGCAGAATTTTGCCCACGTTTCAATTTCTTTTTCCTTCTCCCCAACTTCCAACCAAGTCGTTATGCCAATCGATTCCTCCCCACACACATTTGTGTGTTATCACTGCTGTTGTATCCATACTGACTCACTTGCCAGTGAGGCTCCTCCACCGGGAGGACATAGAGCCTTCGTCCTACTCCTCCCGTCCAACACTCCCTGCTGACACGTGCCACCCCAGCCCGTATGAGTATGTGCCGTGATATCACCCTCCTCCCCGCCCGGCTTCCCTCCTCCAAACACGGGCCAATTGTGTTCGTATAGACGCTCGACAAAGCCGGATGCACCACGGTGGATTCAAATCCATCCACTTTTACCATTGCCCCCACCTGAGCGCCTCACAATTTTCTACTTTTAATTTTATTGAGAAATATTAAACTATATTTTAAATTATTTTAAGTTTTTGAACCCATTTAGACCTGAGGCTGATTCTAAAAACTCCTTCTAAATCCTGACCTAAGTTTTTTTGAAAAAATTCAAATATTTATTCAAAAATTACAAAAAATGTATGTTGCTATATACTGTACATAGCAACAACAACCCCAAAAGGGGTTCCCGGATTGAAAGGTATAGTTACGTATAGGGGTTCCCGGTCTAAATGGGTTAAACAGTGTTTCAGATGTTTTTCTTTCTCAAATTGTGTACTCAGATGCAGAGTCAACTTCAGAGAACCGCTGTATGAGACTATGAGGGAGTTGCAGCCATACTTGCAGGTATTTTTATATTCAATTCCACATTGTATGTGTTTGATGTTTGAGAAGTTTCTGAATTCTCCTTACAATGTTTTGAAACTTTTTCACTGAACACTGTTAGAAGAAAGGATTTGTTCATCTTCTGACTGACTTGCACATTGTTCCTCACCTCACAGACAGGAGGAGATGATGGACCAGATGATCTCTCTGCGTCTTCCACAGACCGTGACAACGAATCTGGACAAGACGAGATCACCTCGTCATTCCTATTGCTTCACCAATATATGTCCCCTTTTCCCCTGCCCTCCCCCCTCCCCCCCCGGCCTGTGCCGGGGGGGGTAGCCGAGGCTACCCCGATATAGGCTGGGAGGAGGTGAGAGCAGTCGAGGGGGTTCCTGGAACCACGTGACCACACACTGACGTTGGAGAAGGATGTTACAGCTTCCCAGTTGACTACCATCAAATCTCTTTAGTCAGTCATGTTTTATTAAGATTAACTGACACTGCTTTGATCAAGGTTGCACACATTACTCAATAATAACCCCAAAATGGACATTCAAGCTGTTTTGATTGTTTCCTCTCATCATTTGGACACAGCAAATCACTGTCAACTGCTACTGACACTGGTTGACATGTCGGTCAAATGCCCCTCTGGCACATTGAGGGATTTAACTGACTGACAGAGTAAATGGTACAGTCAGTGGGGTTCCTATGTGTCTGATCCCTTTTCAATAACAGCTTGTGTACACCAGAGGGAGCTCGTTCCCCCATTGCTCTGTCATTTGCAACAGCCTGGACTCATGTCTGAACACAGAGATGCCCTCTGTCATCTCTGTGAAATATCCAAATGACCTTACAATCACAGAGCTCCTGATGGAGTCTCTGACTTAAAAAAAAAGAATACACCTGACCTTGAGTATAACAGCCCAGTTTGAGAATTAAATGGTGAAATCTCGATAAAGGAAAATATGTTGGAGGAATGTGAAGAAAAATAATTTGACCATAATGAATTAGAAGACTTGAGTTAAAACAGCTTATGTTATCCTTTTTATGTACTTTATTGTGTTTTTTTAATCAGCATTCTATGATTTATTCAAGTAGTTGACAGGAATCAACTTGTCTTTTGATTGATTGAATATTTTATTTGGCAAAAAACAATGTAAAACATTTTACAGTTTTGTGATACAGTCTACTGAGAATCGGCGGATACGGATATAGCCTGTACTCCCCAAAAGAATTCCCTCTGAAATCATAATGCCCCTGGTGTTGTTTTTGATGTTTTCACTGTTTGTTTTGGTAGATTTTTGGGCAACCAAAACATACAGTGAAAACACCAAAAAACACCAGAGGCTGATAACTGCTGGTATGGAGGGTAAAAACATTTATCTGTTACCTTAACGTCTAATCTCATGTACATACCTGCTGCTATGTGAAGTGTTACCACCTTGCACCTTATGTATGTCTAACCTTGTGTATTGTACCTGCTGGTTTATACTATCTTAGATTTTTGCCTCTCATTGACATGTTTTTCTTTACTGTTTGATTTTTCTCCATGCACTCCCAGTCCCTACCCCCCCCCCCCTCTTTTCTTTTTAACAAAAACAACAAAAAAGATGGAGCTTGCACAAAAAAAAATCACCCACTTCTTTACACTTGTAAACCTGTGATGTGACAATAAAGTTGATTGTGATTCTGGTTCTCCAAATAATTATTGATTCTTTTGAGTTTATAAAACTTTATTAAATCACTTTCGTATAGCTCAGTAATCTTTACATTAGGGCAAAAACTGTATATTTATTTAGAGCATTTCATGTCAATTATTTGTGCTGTTGTGGTGAAAATCAGGGACGGATTAAGACTCACAGGGGTCTGGGCCAATGATCTTTGAGGGCTGTCGGGTGGGCATGCAAGCACAGTAGTAAGGTATTTGTGGGTCTAGAAAGCACGTGTCCTGTTTACAGAATTTACGGTCTAAAAGGGCCCTATAGGACGGCTGAGGGCCCTGCTACAGCTATATAGGAGGGGGCTTGTTCCGTATAGCCGGTATTTACTGTACATATTTGAGCCTATAAATACATTTTTAGTCAATTTAGTAAATATTGTTAAAAAGGACCAGCTCACTGCCATAACATTATTTTACCAATATTAAATGGGATGATATGTCCCTGTTTACAACCCTAATCCTAAACCTCTGGTAAGCGGTGAACATAGAGCCGGCCCGGGGGAACATGCAGTGTTGTGTAAATTCATGATTTTATTTGCTAAGCTGCTAAAAAATAAAACCATGAATTTACGCTGATGATAGTGCTACCAAACAAGTTTATGAAGCCATCTATGAAATCTATTTAAAGGTTTAATCTGTGACACAATTGTATACAACAATATGAAGTGAAGGACCCTCACTACTTACTGTTGTATAAACCAGCTGAGAGAGAAATGAACGGTTTCATCTCTTGACTCTTTTTCAGCCATAAGGAGTCACAATTAGAACCACTAATTGTATGGGCTTTGATTGGTTACCCCCGTCCTCTGGAGCAGGAATTGGATTCTCTATGGAGCTGTGCCAGACCCCCCGCAGAGTGCTTTTTTTTTTTGCACTGGCAGATTCGTCTGGTCCCAGGCTACCTGTCCCTACCTGTTTTGAGTTTGGGTAGTGAGTCGAGAACCTTGATTTCTTCAGTCATTGCACATTTTGGTGGCAGCATAGTCATTTTTACCCATGTTTGAGCCAAATTTGGGGGGGAACGAGGTCAGAGGTCAGTTGCTTTAGTGAAATGAAGTCATGTCACCACACGTCTTCCTGTGGTGTTTCACAGGTTAGGTCATAGAATCTGATGTCTAACCAAAAGCGGAGTAGGACCTGTGACGGCCCCCTGGGCCTTTGCCATAGGGTTATGTGTGTGTGTGCCTTTAACATTCCATTGCAGTGCTGGGTTGGAGGGTGGAGGCTGAGATGATCAGTGGAAGGGGAGACACCTGGCCAATTGTCTCCTCACTCTATAAAGCCCCCACTCTACAACAGTTCTCCCTCTTCAGTCCTCCCCAGGTCACAGGAGTGTGGCCACACAGGAGAGCATTTGTGTTTGATTTCCCTATGTTGAGTTATTAGCTTCAGTTTCAGTGGGCAGCATGTTTCCCTGCCTTTATGATTTGGAAACCTGACTTATTACTTAATTACTATTCTTTAACTATTTGGTAACGTTACATTTATTTATGTATTCCTCCGTGTCGTCTCCCCTTTTGTGTTATGGTCTCTGATCCAGACTGTAACACACCGCACCGCATTGTGGGTTTGGGCAACCTTTGTCTACTTGATTTGATAGGCTAGTTAGTTGTGACCTTGAAGATTGTGAGTGCACAATTAGGCCTATTGTTAACCCTGTTTAATGCATGAATTGACACACACACACACACACACACACACACACACACACACACACACACACACACACACACACACACACACACACACACACACACACACACACACACACACACACACACACACACACACACACACACACACACACACACACACACACTTTTATTTATGTCCACACACAGGGAAAGCAATAAGCATACAGGGACACAAATATTTTAGTTGCAGTAAAGGTTACATTCACAAACTCATGGATATGTCCTCATGATACAACTGGCATGTCGCTCAGCACTCCATGGGCACAAGTAGTGGCAGCTCCGCCATATCTGTCAGCAGAGACAGCACAATACTCTAACCAGCCTTTCTGCCTCGTTTTTTGGGCATTCCAAGTTGTTGAAACCCTCCAATAGTCCATGGGCCAGACGAGATGTCGGTACACCGAAAGGTGGCAAAGGTTACTTATCATTTTTGAGAAGCTCTATGTCTGTAGATAACATTTTGGTATGATAACCCTTCCTGAGTCACAGCTAAATTGGTGTTATCAGCTGCTCAAGTTACCCTACCCCATTGAAAAAAGCCATTTTAGATGCAGGTGCATATCTTGGTATTGGCTCCTGTTGAGTACAAATTTCAATATCTTTCACTATAGTGTTTGGTATCATTTTTAAGGGGACACTTTAAGCTTTCATTCAAGCCCTTTTATGTATATGTGGGACAAGTACAGTGGTTACTGGAGCTCTTCAAACTCCAAATAAAACATTTTTTACACAATATTTGCCTAAATCATATTTTTTCTTTTAGTCCTGTGCCATCAAGAAACATCAGTGGCACAAAACACAACATCTGGAATGATGACATGACCCTAAGGATTCAGGAAATGTATAATTCACCCATATTATTTCATTCTAGGGGACAGATTTTCAGCCTTATATTAAACAAGCAGTTTTAATTTTAAACTAATCAGACCATAGTCAGTTACAACACAGACTCGTTTCAAGTATTTGTTCAATAGTATCATTTTATAATAAAGCGGTTCATGAGTCACAGTAGTAGTCAAATCAACATGAAAGTATATATATATATATATATATATATATATATATATATAAATAAATAAAAACAGGAAGCTCTCGTGCACATCTAGGGTGGAGGTGCTGGTTTGGCAAGATGATGCATATAAGAAAGAAAGAAACCTCCCCACTGCTTCTCTTTGGAAGGAACCGCACACTCCAAATGACGATGGACTCACTCAGTTAATGCTTCATTTTTCAGCTTTATTTAGCACGACGCGTTTCGCCGTGTTGGCTTCATATATATATATATATATATATATATATATATATAATGTACACTTACAGTATGTTTTTCACATTACTGATAAACAACACAATTCAATATTTGTTTCCTAGGAAGTCGTTTTGTTCTAACATCCATCCTTTTTTCCTTCCTTTCTTCCTTAACTGCAGAGGATAGCAGCCCTGACCAGGAAACCAATCACGTGGCAGAAGGTCGAGGTTCCGAGGAGGAAGACTAGCCAATTACATCTGCGGTACCGGATACTGCGGGCCGGACCCGCCCACTTCCTATATATATCCAATCACCAGCCCGGCACAGAACTATAGCAACACCTTCACTTCTGGATTAACCAATCGGAAGACTCTGACCAAGGACCCGGTTCTGACCCTGTCTTTAGGGTCGTCTGCCCCAATCAAGGGTCACGACCCCGATGACCTCTCGACCTGCAGTGACCACGAGTCGGGCGTGGCCGACCTCTGCAGCCGTTCGTCTAGCGGTGGGGACTATGGCAAGGACCCGGACTCGGACGAGGCTGCCCTCACTGTTGCCTGAATGGAAATCAAACACATTATGTCTGGTTGGAAACCCAGGGAGAGGGTGGAGGACGCAACCCACTACTCCAATTCAAAAGGTGTTCAAATGTATTTAAAGGAGCACTTCACCCATTTTCAACCTTATCTTCATATAATTGGTCCTCACTAATGCTCATTATAAGATGACAGCATTTCTGTCTATTCACTCTGCGTCTCAGAGGAGGGCTGTGGACAGTACAGAACCTGCCTACCAGTGACATCATTGGTACGCAGGTTTGGTCAAACACACTTGTTTTATATTTTTTATGAATCCAAGAACAATGGCTTTTATTTCAGCATGCTAACTTTCCAGGAAGCGAAAGGCTGTAGTTTCTGTTGGCTGAATGCCCATCGATGATGTCACTGTAAGCCAGTGACATCATCCACAATGAGACGCAGAGTGAGTAGATGGAAATCGTGTCATCTTATGATGAACATTAGTCAGGACCAAATCAATTATATGAAGATACGGTTGAAAATAGGTGAAGTGCTACTTTAACTTGGAAGTATCAAAATGAGGGTATCTGGCATTTTTTGTTTTTAAATACAAAATTACTATCCTTTCTTGTCAAGGCTGGTATGGCCGACTCTAAGGGACTAATCCTGGCTGCTGAGTTCACTGTTTAAAAGGAATGACTGTTGATAAGAATGGAATGGTAGTCGGTTTTAGTATCATTCTAACTTCATTGCTCAGTCCTGGCCTGTTCACACTAACGTTATTATATATAAGCAAGGAACTTGGCTATCGACGCTGTCGGGTGGAAGCTTTTCAAGAAATGGAAAAAAAATAACCTGTGTTCCAATGGATGTGTAGTTATGATTTAGTCACAAGCTCTTGTTAATACTTTTCTTTGGTTCAAAATGTATAAAACCCACAAGACACATTTAACCACCTTCACTTAAAATGCAGATTTTTTATATTCTTTTTTTATAGCAGATACAAGCTCCCAAAAGTAGCAAAGAAATAGCCATACAACAGCCATAGTCTACAAGCTCACAACGTGTCGCATAGTGAGCCAGTGACGCATTGTGAGCGTGGGATATTTTTGCTACTTTTGTGTGGCACTGTAGTGTGATGAAGTAGGGCATTCATTTACTGTGAAAAAAAACATAACAATTTGACATATGACAAGGTTTCTGCTCGACAGTGACTGTAATGTAATGTCTTGCTGAAGAGTGATGGTTGGAGAGAGAAAGGAGTTTAGCGTACAAGAGCAGTTCCTGTACTTTTAGGGGTTTTATGTACACATGGATTAACCCATTAAGACCGGGAACGCACCTGTGTCATTTTAGATGTCTTTGGGCTATAAAAAAATACAGATATACAAGCTCATAGCTCGAGTGCCGCGCTATGAGCTTGTAGATCTGATATTTTTGAAAAATCATGAAAATCTGTGCAAATCTTTTAATATAAATATATATATTTTTAAGGCGAACATTTGTAACTGTCAAATGTCTCAACACAATGTCTTCATTTTTCTGAAAAACTATTGTTGCCATATCAGTGGTGCTCAAACTTTTTCATGTCAAGGACCAGCCAAAGTCATATATATGTTTTGCCACTGATCCCCATCAAAATATGCTGTTCCAGGGACCCCCAGAAGCAAAGATTTGAGTTAAAAATGTTGCACAAATGTTCAAGAGTTTTCAAAAATAGCAGATCTACAAGCTCGTCACGCGGCACTCGGTGCCGTGCTATGAGCTTGTAGATTGTAGATTGCTTGTAGATAGAAAAGAGTGTTTGAATTGGTAAACTAGCTATAGAATGCGTCTTCCAAAAACTCTAATGGTCTCGGATATTTTATAAAAGCAAAGGTTAAAAGCCTCAATCACAGATTGGTACTTGGCCTAACAAAAGTTTTCAGTCATGAGCATTTATTTTTGCTTTAAACCATGTGTACAGCACCCATTGGACTGCATTTTAACCACTTAAACCCTACTGTATATACTTCGTTGACCGGAGTCCCCAGGGCTCTATACTCCCTCTTTTTTTCCTCTACACTAAATCTCTTTGCCGAAAATCGGCGATCTACAAGATCACAGTGGATGGCAATGTGAGCTTGTAGATCGGCTATTCTTGCCAAATGTTTGCCTATTATGACATGCCTAGAAAAGGGACTCTAGGGATCATGTGGTTAAAGGATGATAGTTTTCTATTTAAGAATTCAAATGTAGTGCTCAATGACACAAGGGCCTCTATGTTCGCCGATTGTTTGCCCCAGAATATGGACACTAGGCTTAATTTGATTAAATATGATAAGCAGGCTCTCAAAGCTCAGACACGCCATATCAGGTATAATGCGCCGTCAACACAGGCCTGTTTTTTTTTTTTTTTTACTTCATTTTTAGATGCATATTAGTTTAAAGCACTAGTCAGTCGTTCCTCGATACTACTGTCCAGTGTCAAAATCATGTCTGCAAAAACATTTTCTGAGCAGCTGTTGTAGCAACAGTACTGGTTTTATGCGCTCTATGTTCATGAATGCAATCGCCGTGATCATACAGGAATTGTCTCTAGACAGAGAAATCTCTTTGTCTGTTCACCACCTTTCAACTCATGTTGTTTTTTTTGGTTTACAACTCTAAGCGCCCTGAAAAACACGAGGCGCATAGTGCATAAACGCAAGGCGGCATCCAACGCAAAAGCAGAATACAAAACGCTTTATTCACGTTGATAACGACTGCAAAATGATGCCCACAGAGGCTGATCCGGTGTGATCGGCCGCTGAAATTACACAACCGAGAGTGTAAGTGTGTTTTAATAGAAATTATGTGATGCTGAGAGTTTATTGATGGTGTTTGACTAGCACTATTAAGTTCCAGCCCTTTGCTAGTGTTAGATCAAGATTACCTTCTGCTGGCAGTTTTAAATCATCTATTCCCTTGCAACAACTTCTGGACACATCTTAAGTCAAAGCTCTAAAACAAAAAGGTAATTTAATTTGAGATGGCTAAGACCTAGATTTCCTTTTCCATTTTTTACAATGCAATTATTTGTATTCATTGCTTTTCTATTGTCAGAAACAGAATCATTCTACTTTAACAGTTGGCAGCGATATTGTTGCTCCAACCTTGTAGCCAAAGACAAATTAGAAAATGTTCAGGCTTTGAAAGGTTGCCAATAAGGACCCAGGTCACAGAAGTTGCATAGGAATGTGAATTGCTGCCTTTTAGACCGATCAAGAAATGGAATTACCACCAGACTTAATGTATTGATCATCTATTTAGAGGAACAAACTTGAACAAAATGTGAATAAGTATATCCATGTTTACAACAAAGGCTGCAGTTTTATTTTTGGTGTGCAATGTTTTATTTTTTAAAGCCATGAAGTGTTTTATGTTTCAGTGTACTGTAAAAGTTTTTTTTTTAAAGGGTCTGAGTCATCTTGTTTGTGTGGTGGAATAAGTTTTATCTTGAGACCAATTTAATCTGTTAGATGAGGGACCACACAATGTGAAATACATTTGAAGGTTTTTTATGTGTTGGGAGTCAAAGACATTATATACATACAGGTTGTGGACTTCAGGTGATGTGTGTAACATTGACATTACAGCTAATGTGGCCATAATTCTGAACGCTTCAATTCACTGCGCAGTGCACACTTGTCAAAGGGGTTAGTCCCTGTCCAAATGCATTGAACTTAACAAGCATACTATATAATTGTAGTCACTACGACATATGAGGTACTGTAGCTGTGTAACTTTACATTATCAGTGCTATTATTCTCAAACTGCTTCTGTCTTTTCAACTTGGTCATGTGCAGGGTGCAAATTCTGGCCACCAGCCAAATGCTGCACCATTCTGATGAAGTTGTGTGTAGACCACACGCCACTTTTTCAGAGAAAGACACATGTTTTCAAAACAAAACCACTGTGGGCATATCTGAAATAAGTGATGGATCTTATCTTATGTACTATTGTTGAATCATGGTACAACCTATTGCCGGATTTATGCTCCATCGTACGATGGCGTCGCATACCGGCTGTTTCCGGTAAGCAAGGCCGAAGACCTCGCTTACCGAGACCAACAGTTGTGGATGGTTGAGGGGAATGAAGGTGGCCAGTATCCTTTGGCACATTTATTTCCCCATGCGTATGAGGGAACAGCCCGTTTGCCTTCCTAACAACTGCAAATTTAAAATTCTGATGTACAGTAAAAACTACTTCGCCGGGGTGGCAAATTAAACTCTCCCAGTGTGTGATGAGTGAGGCTCGACACTGAAGCAGCACAACTGTGGATGGCGACCTTGACTGCATTTCTTGGTCTGTAAATCCCATGAAGCCCAAAGCCATGTGTCCTACACTGTAGCCTGTGGTGTGTATGTGTTCTATATCCATTGATGTAAATGATCAGCTAATAAATGCACTGTCAAAGGGACAGATATCGAGTGTCATTTATGTTTTTGGCCCTCAGCAAGTGACATTGTAGCTTCACATGTATGTCAGTAGAGTGAGCCTTTCTTGGCCTCAGTTTGTTTTCTATGTCAGTCCAAAGGAAGATTGGCGTTGTGTCCAGGAGGACCACAATGGAAATAAGCCTTAGGGCTTTATTGTGTACTTATCCTCTGTGATATTGTGTCTGCTGTATGTGTGGAAGTGCTGATGTGCTCTTTCCTGTTCTCACCAAATAAATTCAATCACTCATTCAAGACTACAGTTGGACCAATCAACATTTCTATACTACACCTGTCCCCCATCAAAGCAGTATAGAATAGCGCGCACACACACACACACACACACACACACACACACACACACCTTATCTCCTTCTACTCCTCATAGAGCTTGTAATGTATTAGACCCATTGTTCTGTCCCTCTAACCTCCCTGTTACTCCCATCATGACCGCCACTTTTTAATATCCAATGAGGACACAGACACTCACAAACACACACTGCTGAGAAAATTCCATCCACCTCTGATATCAAACCCGCTCACACACACACACCCACACAGACAGACACAACTTCGAGGACCATTGAAGAGTGACACGACGCGAAAGACGGGAAGAAGAATTTGTAAGTTTTACATTTACATATATAAGTTTGAATGTTGTAAAGAATAATGTAATTTAGGCTAATGTCAAATGAATGGGAACTCGTGTGAACATCATGTATGTTGTTCCTACAACTTGATAATGTGAGAATGAGATCTGTACGTATGTTGACCATGAGGCCTATGAATTCAGGCTAGAAGCTTGAACACCTTCAGCTTCGTTTGGACACGTACTGTAAGCTGCCTCAAATGATTGATGCAATTTAATGTTGGAATGTCATACAAAGATTAGTTCTTAGATATCTTACATCCAGACATATTATGGAAAAAAAATATTATGAAAAACAAACAACTTGTTTGTTTTTATGAAGTTGTAATACTTGTAATACGTGTGTGTGTGTGTGTGTGTGTGTGTGTGTGTGTGTGTGTGTGTGTGTGTGTGTGTGTGTGTGTGTGTGTGTGTGTGTGTGTGTGTGTGTGTGTGTGTGTGTGTGTGTGTGTGTGTGTGTGTGTGAGAGAGAGAGAGAGAGAGAGAGAGAGAGAGAGAGAGAGAGAGAGAGAGAGAGAGAGAGAGAGAGAGAGAGAGAGAGAGAGAGAGAGAGAGAGAGAGAGCTGACATTACAGTGTTTGCATGAGGTGTTATTGTGGTATTTGGTTGTTTGAGGAGCTCAACAACAAACATCTGGTCTTATGGGGGTCAATGGCACAAGATCTTTTCAAATAGTAGTCTGTGGTCAATTTAGGGGTTCTTGCATCTTAATCATGAATCTCAATAGATGGGTTTTCTGTTAAATCATTTCTTCATTCAGGGGATAGGAGTCATGTCTTCTGTATCCCAGAAGGAATAGTAATCTGAACAGTGACTTCAACCAGTATTATACTGAGTTTTATATTGAGTTTATAACAATTATAATTAAGAGTGAAACTATCTTTTGTAGAGGCAGTGTTACCTGGTGAAATGTAATGATTTGGTCTGATATGGTTGGTTTGTCATTTGGTCCAGAATTCATTTACTGTCTAAGTACGACGAGGTAGTCAAAGTGGTGTCCAGGGACTCCTAGGGGTCCTTAAGGGGGTTCCAGGGGGGTCCATGGCTTAATACATACATTTTGTGGTTCTTGACATGAAAATGTTTGAGAACACTGCTGTAGAGATAACAGTGAAACTCTGATCTTGTACATTCTCTAGTAGAATTTACTTGTACATGCAATAATGGAGAAGATAATTTATCAATCATTTAGCAGGGGACCCCATTCTAAAATGTGCAATGACTCTCAATGATGTCTACATTATGGGTGGCTTTCTGAGGTTCAAATGTCGTTTCATTGGCAGCCCTTTGAAAACGGATTATCTGGTGCCATCTTCTTGCGGAACTGAGAACAACAAGGGGAAAGCATAATTATGCATGTGAAGGGGGAGTGAAAATCTGATGGGGAGCTGGGGAATGTCACACCACCTGTTGTTCATGTTCACTTGTGATGTGGGGGGAAAGTGTCTCACCTAACGTTTTCATCCTGTGACCCTTGTGATACCAGGTATTACAAGGGTCATTTCATTACATTTCATCATCAATGACAATTCATGCATCAAACAGGGTTAACAATAGGCCTAATTGTGCACCACAGGCTCTGTCACACAGCTGATTCATTCCAAGGTTATTGCCTATCAAATCAAATAGACAAAAAGTATCCTAAACCCAAACCCAGGATGTTGTGCGGACGTGCTGTGTTACACTGTTTTTGGTTACACATGACCTATCCTCACTGCAGTGACCGGTGGGCGAGGTCATTGGTTCTCAAACCTTTCAGGCTTACTGTACAATGTAAACCCCCCACCCCCCCCCAAATAATCATATGACCCTGACAAGCACTTGGAATTGTAGGAGTTGAGACATTACATTTGACAATTTGGTCTCTGTTAGTTTGTTGATTAATTTTGATGCTGGTCTTATTGTGCTGGTTTGTTTACTGCTGAGTGAGAAAACAATGTTGCACATGATCTGGGGAGCACACCACCCCCCAAAATCATATGGGGTCCCGACCCACAGTTTGAGAACCACTGGGCTAGGTCACAGAATCTGATGGGTAACAATTGGTGTGGTGAAACAACACAGGAAGATATGTGGTGCACTTTTAATAAATTACTTCATTTCACTAAAGCAACAATAAATCAAATGTTTACTTTTGTTGTTGCATATGAGAGACAAACCAGTGGGCTGATCTCTGTGGAACAGTCAGCCAAGGACACGCACGCACGCACGCACGCACGCACGCACGCACGCACGCACGCACGCACGCACGCACGCACGCACACTGCATCTATCAGTCTACCTGTGTCCTAATTGCCAACCTTTAAAAGCACTGTTTTATCCACCTAACCTATAATAGCGTGCACCTAACCTGGGAGTGTTATGAATAATAACCGATCTACAAGCTTAGAACACGTTGCAACGCATTGCTAGAGCTATTTCAGCTATGAAGTACAGTATATAGGCTTATACAGTATGGTTGGAAAAAAAAAATGTTTTGTTATTCAGTTGACCAGGTGACCAGTATACATTTCTGTACATAGCTTGCACAACTAAACAGAATATTTGTCTTATTTTATAGGAACACAGTGTGCTGTGGAGACTGACTGACTGCACTGAAGAATGAAGAGCCTGGCCATCTTCCTGTCTCTGCTCCTCTGTATGAGTGACACTAGAGGTAATCTTGTCTAAGATGGATTGCTCAATTCTGATTGACTGTGTCCCGTTGTAATAGTTACTCTATAAACATAATACCTCAGGCCGCATAATAGGCCCCTACGACTCACTTTAAACTAAATAATCAAAGAATTACAGAAATATAAGAATGTCAGTGTCAGTAATCTGTAGTGTAGTGTGTATAATATAGTATGTACTGTATGTGTTAAGTGTTGGATGCAAAAATTCAACGAGACAAACAAAACAAACAAATCAATACAGAACACCATGGGGAAAGATAGCGGCTGGTGGAAGAGAGAGAGAACTATCTCTGAGCTGCCAGCGAGTCACTCCCTCCTCAGATATGGCAACCTGGAAATCTGGAAAAGCAGACAGGCAACAGCAGTTAGACAATTGGAACCAATGAAACACTAAGAGATAAAGAGAGACAGAGACAGAAAGAGGAGAGAGATAGAGGCCAATCGTTTGCACTTTTGCTTTTCCTATGGCAAGGTAAAAGCGGCGCTCCTTTTCATCCTGGGTCTGGCCGAACATGGCGCATTGTGGCTTATTACAATAAGACATATCTTAATAACTATAATTAGGCTACATTTAGTTGTTCTGATATAAAACTTTTAAAATGTCTTGGTTTGATTAGAAACTAGGCCTGCATCTAAAATATTGTTAGAAAATAAGAAAATAAATATTTGCCTATGTCTTTGCTTAAACAGGTGCTAGGTTTGATGTCACCTATGACAACGCTGGAGAGTTCACAGGTGAGCCGGGAATGACTGCTGTACTAGGCTGTACATTCATCCATCCTCCTGACTTCAAACCCACGGCTGTAGCATGGGTGAGGTGTGACTCCAAACCTCAATGTAAGGATGAAGAGGACATCATATTCCGCTCAGACGACGTCAATGCAGGTCAGGAGCAGTTCAAGGGTCGAATGTCCCTGTTGGAGCCAGATCTCAGCAAGAAGAACTGCAGCGTCATGATCTGGGACCTTGGCGTGTCCGATTCTGGATCCTATCATCCTATGGTTTATGGTCATCTCGGTGAACGGGCTTTCAGAATACTCGCTCCACGTAAAAAGACCATGAAAGTTACAGGTATGAAGTATTATAAAAATGATACATACTCTAGTAACTTTATGTATATATTTGGTAAAGTCTTAAAGTGCAGTCATATCACATCTGCATTTATCTTATCAGAACCTATGAGAACGTAACTGGTCAAAAACAACTTGTTTAGAGCAATGGTTTTAAAACCCCCTTTTGCAAAGATTTTGTGCTAGTTTTTTCAAAAAGCTCATGGTGCTTCACATTGTGATGTGATTGTGTTGAGCATAACTGAAAAATAACATAGGGCTTATAAGTGTTTAAACTGTTCTTCCTTTAGCTGGGGACACCTGGAACCCCATCAAGAACCCCTTGGGGGGTCCTCGGACCCCACTAGAGAAATAAAAAAAGTAACCACATTGTTGTATGAATTTTTTGCTGTGCCACCAGGTTTGAGACAGCCCAGAATCCGCGGAAAGACCACAGTGCCAGAAGGTGATACCCTGAACATCACCTGTGACGCCCAGAGCTCTCCTCCATCTACTGTCAAGTGGTACGAAGTTGGATCAGACTCCCCACTGGTGACTGGAACTCAGACGGCCTCTCTGGTCATCCTGAACGTGACAACTGAACATTCTGGACGCTACAGCTGCACAGCACATCATCTCACCAAGACTCTGACTGCGTTTGCTGATGTGACTGTGATACGTACGTACACTGCACTGATCTTCTTTTCAAATACTACACACATATTTTTTATTTCATGTGGTTTTATAATACTAGAGGTTCGGGCCGCCATGTGGCCCTCACACCTACGTTGCACTACCGACCGACTGATATGCCCATATATGGGCATGCCCCCTTTTGTGCCCATATATAGAGCTGATTTGACGTCAGCAGCCCGCCGACCTGCCGGCCGGTCCTCCCTTAAGCCAATTTTAATATAGGATAACTTTCCTTGTTTTCTTCTTTCCCTCAGCCGTTCCAGTTGTTCCAGTCGTTCCAACCGTTCCAATGATCCAAAATCATCATCATGCCATCATCACCATCATCCTCGTCACCATTGTGGCTCTGGTTGCCATTGGGGCTCCGATGGCATACATGATTCACAGGTGTGGTGTTAAAATAATCTCCATTTGTCTCTGTTCATTGCAGAATTTTGCCCACGTTTCAATTTCTTTTTCCTTCTCCCCAACTTCCAACCAAGTCGTTATGCCAATCGATTCCTCCCCACACACATTTGTGTGTTATCACTGCTGTTGTATCCATACTGACTCACTTGCCAGTGAGGCGCCTCCACCGGGAGGACATAGAGCCTTCGTCCTACTCCTCCCGTCCAACACTCCCTGCTGACACGTGCCACCCCAGCCCGTATGAGTATGTGCCGTGATATCACCCTCCTCCCCGCCCGGCTTCCCTCCTCCAAACACGGGCCAATTGTGTTCGTATAGACGCTCGACAAAGCCGGATGCACCACGGTGGATTCAAATCCATCCACTTTTACCATTGCCCCCACCTGAGCGCCTCACAATTTTCTACTTTTAATTTTATTGAGAAATATTAAACTATATTTTAAATTATTTTAAGTTTTTGAACCCATTTAGACCTGAGGCTGATTCTAAAAACTCCTTCTAAATCCTGACCTAAGTTTTTTTGAAAAAATTCAAATATTTATTCAAAAATTACAAAAAATGTATGTTGCTATATACTGTACATAGCAACAACAACCCCAAAAGGGGTTCCCGGATTGAAAGGTATAGTTACGTATAGGGGTTCCCGGTCTAAATGGGTTAAACAGTGTTTCAGATGTTTTTCTTTCTCAAATTGTGTACTCAGATGCAGAGTCAACTTCAGAGAACCGCTGTATGAGACTATGAGGGAGTTGCAGCCATACTTGCAGGTATTTTTATATTCAATTCCACATTGTATGTGTTTGATGTTTGAGAAGTTTCTGAATTCTCCTTACAATGTTTTGAAACTTTTTCACTGAACACTGTTAGAAGAAAGGATTTGTTCATCTTCTGACTGACTTGCACATTGTTCCTCACCTCACAGACAGGAGGAGATGATGGACCAGATGATCTCTCTGCGTCTTCCACAGACCGTGACAACGAATCTGGACAAGACGAGATCACCTCGTCATTCCTATTGCTTCACCAATATATGTCCCCTTTTCCCCTGCCCTCCCCCCTCCCCCCCCGGCCTGTGCCGGGGGGGGTAGCCGAGGCTACCCCGATATAGGCTGGGAGAAGGTGAGAGCAGTCGAGGGGGTTCCTGGAACCACGTGACCACACACTGACGTTGGAGAAGGATGTTACAGCTTCCCAGTTGACTACCATCAAATCTCTTTAGTCAGTCATGTTTTATTAAGATTAACTGACACTGCTTTGATCAAGGTTGCACACATTACTCAATAATAACCCCAAAATGGACATTCAAGCTGTTTTGATTGTTTCCTCTCATCATTTGGACACAGCAAATCACTGTCAACTGCTACTGACACTGGTTGACATGTCGGTCAAATGCCCCTCTGGCACATTGAGGGATTTAACTGACTGACAGAGTAAATGGTACAGTCAGTGGGGTTCCTATGTGTCTGATCCCTTTTCAATAACAGCTTGTGTACACCAGAGGGAGCTCGTTCCCCCATTGCTCTGTCATTTGCAACAGCCTGGACTCATGTCTGAACACAGAGATGCCCTCTGTCATCTCTGTGAAATATCCAAATGACCTTACAATCACAGAGCTCCTGATGGAGTCTCTGACTTAAAAAAAAAGAATACACCTGACCTTGAGTATAACAGCCCAGTTTGAGAATTAAATGGTGAAATCTCGATAAAGGAAAATATGTTGGAGGAATGTGAAGAAAAATAATTTGACCATAATGAATTAGAAGACTTGAGTTAAAACAGCTTATGTTATCCTTTTTATGTACTTTATTGTGTTTTTTTAATCAGCATTCTATGATTTATTCAAGTAGTTGACAGGAATCAACTTGTTTTTTGATTGATTGAATATTTTATTTGGCAAAAAACAATATAAAACATTTTACAGTTTTGTGATACAGTCTACTGAGAATCGGCGGATACGGATATAGCCTTTACTCCCCAAAAGAATTCCCTCTGAAATCATAATGCCCCTGGTGTTGTTTTTGATGTTTTCACTGTTTGTTTTGGTAGATTTTTGGGCAACCAAAACATACAGTGAAAACACCAAAAAACACCAGAGGCTGATAACTACTGGTATGGAGGGTAAAAACATTTATCTGTTACCTTAACGTCTAATCTCATGTACATACCTGCTGCTATGTGAAGTGTTACCACCTTGCACCTTATGTATGTCTAACCTTGTGTATTGTACCTGCTGGTTTATACTATCTTAGATTTTTGCCTCTCATTGACATGTTTTTCTTTACTGTTTGATTTTTCTCCATGCACTCCCAGTCCCTACCCCCCCCCCCCCCCTCTTTTCTTTTTAACAAAAACAACAAAAAAGATGGAGCTTGCACAAAAAAAAATCACCCACTTCTTTACACTTGTAAACCTGTGATGTGACAATAAAGTTGATTGTGATTCTGGTTCTCCAAATAATTATTGATTCTTTTGAGTTTATAAAACTTTATTAAATCACTTTCGTATAGCTCAGTAATCTTTACATTAGGGCAAAAACTGTATATTTATTTAGAGCATTTCATGTCAATTATTTGTGCTGTTGTGGTGAAAATCAGGGACGGATTAAGACTCACAGGGGTCTGGGCCAATGATCTTTGAGGGCTGTCGGGTGGGCATGCAAGCACAGTAGTAAGGTATTTGTGGGTCTAGAAAGCACGTGTCCTGTTTACAGAATTTACGGTCTAAAAGGGCCCTATAGGACGGCTGAGGGCCCTGCTACAGCTATATAGGAGGGGGCTTGTTCCGTATAGCCGGTATTTACTGTACATATTTGAGCCTATAAATACATTTTTAGTCAATTTAGTAAATATTGTTAAAAAGGACCAGCTCACTGCCATAACATTATTTTACCAATATTAAATGGGATGATATGTCCCTGTTTACAACCCTAATCCTAAACCTCTGGTAAGCGGTGAACATAGAGCCGGCCCGGGGGAACATGCAGTGTTGTGTAAATTCATGATTTTATTTGCTAAGCTGCTAAAAAATAAAACCATGAATTTACGCTGATGATAGTGCTACCAAACAAGTTTATGAAGCCATCTATGAAATCTATTTAAAGGTTTAATCTGTGACACAATTTTATACAACAATATGAAGTGAAGGACCCTCACTACTTACTGTTGTATAAACCAGCTGAGAGAGAAATTAACGGTTTCATCTCTTGACTCTTTCTCAGCTATAATGAGTCACAATTAGAACCACTAATTGTATGGGCTTTGATTGGTTACCCCCGTCCTCTGGAGCAGGAATTGGATTCTCTATGGAGCTGTGCCAGACCCCCCGCAGAGTGCTTTTTTTTTTTGCACTGGCAGATTCGTCTGGTCCCAGGCTACCTGTCCCTACCTGTTTTGAGTTTGGGTAGTGAGTCGAGAACCTTGATTTCTTTAAGTCATTGCACATTTTGGTGGCAGCATAGTCGAATGCATTTTTACCCATGTTTGAGCCAAATTTTGGGGGGAACGAGGTCAGAGGTCAGTTGCTTTAGTGAAATGAAGTCATGTCACCACACGTCTTCCTGTGGTGTTTCACAGGTTAGGTCATAGAATCTGATGTCTAACCAAAAGCGGAGTAGGACCTGTGACGGCCCCCTCGGCCTTTGCCATAGGGTTATGTGTGTGTGTGTGCCTTTAACATTCCATTGCAGTGCTGGGTTGGAGGCTGAGATGATCAGTGGAAGGGGAGACACCTGGTCAATTGTCTCCTCACTCTATAAAGCCCCCACTCTACAACAGCTCTCTCTCTTCAGTCCTCCCCAGGTCACAGGCGTGTGGCCACACAGGAGAGCATTTGTGTTTGAGTTCCCTATGTTGAGTTATTAGCTTCAGTTTCAGTGGGCAGAATGTTTCCCTGCCTTTATGATTTGGAAACCTGACTTATTACTTAATTACTATTCTTTCACTATTTGGTAAATAAACTTTACATTTATTTATGTATTCCTCCGTGTCGTCTCCCCTTTTGTGTTATGGTCTCTGAGCCAGACTGTAACACACCGCACCGCATTGTGGGTTTGGGCAACCTTTGTCTACTTGTTTTGATAGGCTAGTTAGTTGTGACCTTGGAGATTCTGAGTGCACAATTAGGCCTATTGTTAACCCTGTTTAATGCATGAATTGACAGACAGACAGACAGACAGACAGACAGACAGACAGACAGACAGAGGCACACACACACACACACACACACACACACACACACACACACACACACACACACACACACACACACACACACACACACTTTTATTTATGTCCACACACAGGGAAAGCAATAAGCATACAGGGACACAAATATTTTAGTTGCAGTAAAGGTTACATTAACAAACTCATGGATATGTCCTCATGATACAACAGGCATGTCGCTCAGCACTCCATGGGCACAAGTAGTGGCAGCTCCGCCGTATCTGTCAGCAGAGACAGCACAATACTCTAACCAGCCTTTCTGCCTCGTCTTTGGACATTCCAAATTGTTGAAACCCTCCAATAACAAATCCGTCGGTATATGTGTCGTCTGGCTACGCGAGACTACACAAATCTAGACAGGCAGACAGACTCTTCATTTTTAAAGCCATCTCAGGTATGCTCCCGCCTTATATTTGTGGTATGTTGGAGCAGAACCCTAGCTCCTACCAGACCCGCTCAAGTGATTTCCTAACACTCAAGGTTCCATAAATTTGCTCATTCAGACCTAGGCAAAGCAGCATTTTCTGTTAGTGCTCCATCTACTTGGAATGAGCTCCAGAAGTCCCTAAAAATTAGATCACTGCCTTCCTTGGGTCAATTTAGGGAAATGGTTTCCAACACTTTTATTTCAGACTGTAACTGCTTTAATTCATTTTCTTATGTATCCGTTTTAGTTCTGGTAAATATTTTGAGTATATTTTGAGTATTCTTTGTCTTCTGTTATTTAAATTAATATATTTGATATGGAATTGTATATTTGTATCTCTGTGGATAAAATTGTTGTATCTCGGCTACATAAAAAATGAGGGTCTGCCCCTCAACTGTATTCCGAGTTGAAATAAAGGTTATGATGAGACTATTTTGAGCATGTCATTATAGGTGAAGATTTCTACAAACACACAACATGGTGCATTGTGAGCTATTTTCACTACTTTAGCGTGACACTGTCAATGGGCATTCTGGGGGGTCCCTGGCACAAACTCTTTTCATATGGGTGTCCCCGGCCAAATACCTCCAATTTGGAGGTCCTTCACATGAAAATGTTTGTGAACCACTGAAATAGGGTCTTCAATTATGAAAAAAAAAAAACATAAAAAAAACAAATAGAGTACAGAAGTCCTGACGTCACTCGCTCATCACCAGGTTCGTAAAGGAAAATATTTAACATTGGGTCATCATAGAATCGTCTCATAAGAATTGTGGTCCAAAAATAAACAAACTATCTCTAAGATATTGTCAAGGAGGAGGTTCTGTATCGTTTATGATAGTCATTCACTTATATTTGATACAATCTGTTTCTGGCGAAAATGTAACTAATTCGGCGGAAGTAACATTATCGTTTTCTCACCGTCAGTTGATGCCTCATATCATATCCATAAGAGTAAAACCGCCGGGTCATTTGTTTATTTTTGGAACACAGTTCTTATTTGACATATTAAATACGTCTATGGGATTCAGAATGGGGATGGAAAAACGCAAACCAGGTAGACAAACCAAGGATGTGTAAATTACGTCAGACTTCGGTGCTCTATATGGAGAAGATTTAAGGTTCCTGCCCAACATCGACGATGTAGAAAATGAAGGTATATACTGTACATGTCTTCCCTTACCTCATGTCGAGCCGCTCCTTCTGACTGTTGCCCAGGAAGGTGCCATACTGGCAGGAGTAGACATGTGTGTGTATGGCGATGAGGAAGCGCTCGTTAAACTCAAAGGCACAGGGGAACTGCTCCGACAGCTGCCACACACACTCCAGGAACTGGTCCATGACCAGAGACACCTCCTTGGGATCGCCGTCCAGGTGGGCATACCTGCAAGGAGAGAGCCCAGGGAAACGTTGGCATACGGCTCACCAGGTTTGCTCACTAAATGATTATCTGTGGCATATCGTTGTTCATAAATGAATGCCCTACTTGATCATACTATTACTACAGGGTCACACAATAGCATCGAAAGTAGCAGATCCGCAAGCTCGAAATGCGGCGCGAAGCGACGCGTTTTGAGCTTGTAGATCTGCTACTTTTGAATTTGAATCCTCTGTTTAAGTAACAGTTTTGGACATATGAGGTTTCCACCCGACAGAGACGATATATTATATGCACAGCACGCATGCACATCGTAAATGGTGTTAACATTCTAGACATACTTATATGCATATACATGTATGTAAAAGTTAAAATAGAGTGCACATACAAATAAATAATATAGCTGCAAGCAGCAATGAGCGGTTTCGAGAAAACTGGCAGAGTGGCAGACTGGCAGACTGTGACAGAGTGGCAGACTGGCAGACTGTGACAGACTGGCAGACTGGCAGACTGGCAGACTGTGACAGATTGGCAGACTGTGACAGAGTGGCAGACTGGCAGACTGGCAGACTGTGACAGAGTGGCAGACTGGCAGACTGGCAGACTTTGACATACTGTGGCAGACTGGCAGACAGACAGACTGTGGCAGACTGGCAGACTGGCAGACAGACAGACAGACAGACAGTGACAGAGTGGCAGACTGGCAGACTGGCAGACTGTGACAGACTGGCAGACTGGCAGACTGTGACAGAGTGGCAGACTGTGACAGAGTGGCAGACTGGCAGACTGGCAGACTGTGACAGAGTGGCAGACTGGCAGACAGACAGACTGTGACAGAGTGGCAGACTGGCAGACTGGCAGACAGACAGACAGTGACAGAGTGGCAGAGTGGCAGACTGGCAGACTGTGACAGAGTGGCAGACTGGCAGACTGGCAGACTGGCAGACAGACAGACAGACTGTGGCAGACTGGCAGACTGGCAGACTGTGACAGAGTGGCAGACTGGCAGACTGTGACAGAGTGGCAGACTGGCAGACAGACAGACTGTGACAGAGTTGTCCCTAGGCAGGCTCACTAACCACTCAGCTATGGCCGCCCCTAAATAGGGGGAAGGTTGCTGACTAGATGGCTCTTTTCTATACCCACCCTGACTAACCTTAACCTCAGTAAAACAACGACCTAACCTCAAGAAACACTATTTGTAAAATGAAGAATTGCAAATAATGATCACTTTAACACATTGGTGGGGACAGGGATCAAACCAGCGACCTATGGATTCACAGGCTGCCTCTCTTCTCATTGAGCTAGAGATATGGCCTCCCTGATGGTTGATATCTATAGGGTTTTCCCTCCGTTATGAACCAAGCCTCTGTTTCGCTAAGTACTGTAGATCACTGGTTCACAAAACATTTACCAATAAAGTTTTTTTTTGTCTCCTCGGAATGGAAACTAGTGAACATAGTCGATCTACAAGCTCACAACGCGTTCTAAAAAGGTGTGAGATTGTAGATCAGCTATTTTCACAAGAAAGTATGTCATACATAAAAAACAACTACTCTCAAAAGCATTTCATGTTATTGTTTAAAAATTGCACATGTCTGAATTAACAGGGTCATGTTTTGTACAATGCAATTTAAATGTAAACTGTGACGAGTGGGGTTTGAACCATGGACCTTTGGCACATGAGACTAACACTGTATTGATCAAGCTATTCAATCCACAGCCTTAGTCAGTGAAAAAGGAGAATCCAACAAAACAAAACAAAAGAGGCAATGAAGTACATCATACATTGAAAATAACTACTCTCAAGCGTTTCATTTATCAATTGCATGTTTATTCATTGATACAATCATGTTGTGTGCAATTCAATTGAGTTGAAATCTGCATGAGGTGGGATTTGAACCGGCGACGCTGTGGTATCAAGGCAGATGATCAAGCCATTGGGCCAACAGACCGGAACTGATGAAAAGGGAGTTCACACACATCACACACTTTCACGCAAATTGCTCAGAAAGAAGAAGAGAGAGAGAGAGAGAGAGAGAGAGACAGAGAGACAGAGAGACAGACAGACAGACAGACAGACAGACAGACAGACAGACAGACAGACAGACAGACAGACAGACAGACAGACAGACAGACAGACAGACAGACAGACAGACAGACAGACAGACAGACAGAGACTAATGAGGAGTGAGTGAGGGCAGGTGTGATTTTGGAATGAAAGGGAGTGACAGCAGATGAGGTGATTGGATCCAATCCATGGGAATAGCCCAAGGGGAGTATTGCACACTAGAAAGACCAACAAATACTGTCAAAATGCCATTTCATCTTGTCTTTAAAAAGTGAACATGGGTTAATTAACAAGTCATCATATATGTTCAGTAAATTTCATCATATATGTTCAGTAAATTATATCTGGACTGGTTAATGTCAGGTTTGAACCGAAGACCTTCCAACTGGCAGGTAGACAGTGTACTGACTGAGCCATTGGATAGACAGAATTGGATTTCATATATGGTAAGTTATCATACAGCATGGATTGCTTATTTGTTCAGGCTTTGCTAAGGGCATCTAACTTGCTTTGCATTGTGGGTAATTTGGGTCCTGAACATGTGGTTTCTACAAACATTTAAAGCCATTTTCCACAACTACCACCAGTAGGAGAGTATTCGATTACCAGGGTGAGTTTGCTCAATGATGAAGCATTTACTGTCATTGTAATCATGATGCGGGAGTTTGTAATTGTTTGTTCTACTGATTAGTGTTATCCATTACATGGTATTAAGATAATTCAGTGGTGAAGAAAGTATTGAACTCCAGTACTTGAGTCAAAGTATAGATACTTCTGGTCAAATATTACTCAACTATAAGTGCATGTTGATCAATCACATTTGTATTTGATTTAAATACTGGAGTAATTGCTTTTGAATATTCTTAAGTATTCAAAAGTATGTGCTTTAAAAATACTCAGAAGTCAAAAATAAACATCAATAGTGAAATATGCAGATCAAGTTCTCCACAACATAGTGAAGTGTTTGGTAGGAATAAATGTGTGTACACCAGTGGTGGAAAAAGTACTCAAATGTTTTACTGAAGTAAAGTTGTCAATACTGCAACGTAGAAATACTCTGTTACAAGTAAAAGTTTGGAATTAAAATTTGACTTGAGTAAAAGTATTTGCATCAAAATGTGCTTTAAAATACCAAAAGTAAAAGTACTCATTATAGAAAATGTCCCATTTCACGTTTTTCAAATGTATACAAATCTTTTGAAAATAGCATATCTACAAGCTTACAATGTGTTGCTGTGAGCTTGTAGATTGGCTATTTTCAAATGGCCGTTATAGGGTTGGAGTGGTTACTGTACGTTTTGTAATAATAATCAAAATCTACAAAGTAACTAGTAACTTCTTTTAAATAATTGTGGTGGAGTAAAAGTACAATATTTGCCTCTGAGATGTAGTGGAGTAGAAGTATTAGTGGAGTAGTAGTAAAAGTATTGGAAATACTCAAGTAAATAAAGTACAAATACTTCACAATTGTACTGAAAGGGATATTTCACTTTCAAAAAAGTTTTGGGTCATTTTATCATCTAATCTAGTATTTAGATGTATATTATCAGACATGCCCCTTCCTAACTCCATTTTAACCATGATAGATTTATCAAGAACACCTGTTCTTGGTTCTGGTGACTCATACCGCCCTCCTAATACGTGAGGGGGGCAATTTTTCAAATCCTTTTTACATTTATCAAAAAAAAAAAGAAAAGGAAAATGAACTTTAATACAATAAAATAAATGAAAAATGTAATTAAAAAACATGCCCCCCTCACGTATGAGGAGGGCGGTATGAGTCAACAGAACCAAGGACAGGTGTTCTTGATGAATCTAGCATGGTTAAAATGGAGTTTGAAGTTACACTGGGTTTGTAGAGGAAGGGGGCATGTCTTATTTTTATATATATATATATATATATATATATATATATATATATATATATATATATATATATATATATATATATATATATATATATATATATATATATATATATATATATATATATATATATATATATATATATATATATATATATATATATATATATATAAAATAAAAAAATACTGAATCAAGCAACTTAATAACTGTCTGGGGTGTTAACTGTCTGGGGTGTTCACAAAAGCCTGAGTAGACGATTAAAATACCCAAATGTGTTTTAAAGTGAAATATCACTTGAGTACATGTACTTACTTACTTTCCACCACTGATGTAGACTATTACCCATGAACCATGGAATGAACTGCTTCCAAGCTACATGTTAAAAGTAAACTGTTAAGTTGTTAACTTTATATGAATAAATTGGTAACAGTTATCATGATTGATTTCATTAGAGTATGGAACATTATTATAGTGTTCTGGCTCCTGCATTTAAAATTGTAATTAGAATGGTATAGTAATTCAACTAATGCAATTTTTTTTCTTTTCATGTCTCTACTCTGCCTTCATTGTGACTTGAAATATCAGGTGAGAAGATGTTTAAGCAATCCCACTATAACACTTCATATTACTAAGATTCATTGTACCCAAACAGATTAAATTACCCAAATTTGTTTTAAAGTGAAATATCCCTTGAGTACATGGACTTAGTTACTTTCCACCACTGATGTAGACTATTACTCATGAACCATGGAATTAACTGCTTCCAAGCTACATGTTAAAAGTAAACTGTTAAGTCATGAACTTTATATGAATAAAGTGGTAACAGTGATCATGATTTCATTAGAGTATGGAACATTATTATAGTGTTCTGGGTCCTGCATTTAAAATTGTAATTAGAATGGTATAGTAATTCAACTAATGCAATTGTTTTTCTTTTCATGTCTCTACTCTGCCTTCATTGTGACTTGAAATATCAGGTGAGAAGATGTTTAAGCAATCCCACTATAATACTTCATATTACTAAGATTCATTGTACCCATTCTAGTGAAATTACACATTTGAAGTCAAACATAATATATTTTTGTAATTGTTATTTTAAAGTATATTAGTATACTCAGAAGTGATAAATAAATATCGCTAGTGAAATATGCAGATCTACAAGCTCTCCACAACATAGTGAAGTGTTTGGTAGGAACAAATGTGTGTAGACCAGTGGTGGAGAAAGTATTCAAATGTTTTACTGAATCAAGCAACTTAATAACTGTCTGGGGTGTTAACTGTCTGGGGTGTTCACAAAAGCCTGAGTAGACGATTAAAATACCCAAATGTGTTTTAAAGTGAAATATCACTTGAGTACATGTACTTACTTACTTTCCACCACTGATGTAGACTATTACCCATGAACCATGGAATGAACTGCTTCCAAGCTACATGTTAAAAGTAAACTGTTAAGTTGTTAACTTTATATGAATAAATTGGTAACAGTTATCATGATTGATTTCATTAGAGTATGGAACATTATTATAGTGTTCTGGCTCCTGCATTTAAAATTGTAATTAGAATGGTATAGTAATTCAACTAATGCAATTGTTTTTCTTTTCATGTCTCTACTCTGCTTTCATTGTGACTTGAAATATCAGGTGAGAAGATGTTTAAGCAATCCCACTATAACACTTCATATTACTAAGATTCATTGTACCCAAACAGATTAAATTACCCAAATTTGTTTTAAAGTGAAATATCCCTTGAGTACATGGACTTAGTTACTTTCCACCACTGATGTAGACTATTACTCATGAACCATGGAATTAACTGCTTCCAAGCTACATGTTAAAAGTAAACTGTTAAGTCATGAACTTTATATGAATAAATTGGTAACAGTGATCATGATTTCATTAGAGTATGGAACATTATTATAGTGTTCTGGGTCCTGCATTTAAAATTGTAATTAGAATGGTATAGTAATTCAACTAATGCAATTGTTTTTCTTTTCATGTCTCTACTCTGCCTTCATTGTGACTTGAAATATCAGGTGAGAAGATGTTTAAGCAATCCCACTATAATACTTCATATTACTAAGATTCATTGTACCCATTCTAGTGAAATTACACATTTGAAGTCAAACATAATATATTTTTGTAATTGTTATTTTAAAGTATATTAGTATACTCAGAAGTGATAAATAAATATCGCTAGTGAAATATGCAGATCTACAAGCTCTCCACAACATAGTGAAGTGTTTGGTAGGAACAAATGTGTGTAGACCAGTGGTGGAGAAAGTACTCAAATGTTTTACTGAATCAAGCAATTTAAAAACTGTCTGGGGTGTTCACAAAAGCCTGAGTAGACGATTACATTACCCAAATGTGTTTTAAAGTGAAATATCCCTTGAGTACATGTACTTAGTTACTTTCCACCACTGATGTAGACCATTACCCATGAACCATGGAATTAACTGCTTCCAAGCTACATGTTAAAAGTAAACTGTTAAGTCATTAACTTTATATGAATAAATTGGTAACAGTTATCGTGATTGATTTCATTAGAGTATGGAACATTATTATAGTGTTCTGGCTCCTGCATTTAAAATTGTAATTAGAATGGTATAGTAATTCAACTAATGCAATTGTTTTTCTTTTCATGTCTCTACTCTGCCTTCATTGTGACTTGAAATATCAGGTGAGAAGATGTTTAAGCGATCACACTATAATACTTCATATTAATAAGATTCATTGTACACATTCTAGTGAAATAACACATTTGAAGTCAAACATAATATATTTTTGTAATTGTTATTTTAAAGTATATTAGTATACTCAGAAGTGATAAATAAATATCAATAGTGAAATATGCAGATCTACAAGCTCTCCACAACATAGTGAAGTGTTTGGTAGGAACAAATGTGTGTAGACCAGTGGTGGAAAAAGTACTCAAATGTTGAACTGAATCAAGCAACTTATATATCTAAATACTGAATCAAGCAACTTAAAAATTGTCTGGGTTGTTACATAAAAGCCTGAGTAGACAATTAAAATTACCCTATTCTGTTTTTTTAAAGTGAAATAGCCCTTAAGTACAGTACTTGAGTACATGTACTGAGTTACTTTCCACCACTGATGTAGACTATTACCCATGAACCATGGAATTAACTGCTTCCCAGCTACATGTTAAAAGTAAACTGTTAAGTTGTTAACTTTATATATTGGTAACAGTAATCATGATTTCATTAGAGTATGGAACATTACTATACTCCTCTGGATTCTGCATTTTGCATTGTAATTCGAATGGTATAGTAATTCAACTAATCGTTTTTCTTTTCATGTTTCTTCGTTGCCTTCATCATGACAATATCAGGTGAAAAGATGTTTAAGCGATCCCACTATAATACCTCGTATTACTAAGATTCATTGTACACATTCTAGTAAAATTACAAATTGAAGTTAAACAATACATGTATAGAATTGTTATTTTAAAGTATATATTATCAATTTATTTGTGTTTTTTTTTTCAGATGCCTCGTAAAAAAGGATGTAAAAAATGGCGGACTAAAAGTCCTGTGGTGACTGAGGTTGAATCTCCTCAAAAGGTTCACGAGGTTTTTTGTCCCCGTTACCAAAACTCAAACTCTGATTCATGCAAAAATGCCAAAAATGCCAGAACTGCTGAAAAAACTGCTGAAAAAACTGCTGAAAAAACTGCTGAAAAAACTGCTGAAAAAGCTACTGAAAAAACTACTGAAAAAACTGCTGATAAGCTCAAAAACTCTGAACTGTCTGGTTGTATCACTGACCAAAGCACTAACACTGATTACCCCCAAGTATCTTTTGTGCAAGGTTCATTCCATCAAGGTCATGCACAATTTGATCCATATGCTGGAAAGCAATGTGTCCCAAACAGTCTGACTGCGATCATCATGAGTGGAATTCGAGATGTCTTTACCTGGGGACCAAAGGACCTTGATGAGATTCTACACCATGGTAATGTGCTTTATGCTTCCTTAAGTCGAGCTTGTTCAATTGCAGCGGAGAGTGGATTTGTTGCAATTAATGAATTGCCCAGGAAACATGTACTGTGTCAGATGCCCGTATCAATAATGTATGGTGAGGCCTTTTGCGGTGTAGTTGGACTTTCCCAATATGCTGAAGGATTGCAGGACATGGTGTTGCCATTGGATGAAGCGATACAAAGGGTTTTTCTAGAGTTTGATGCATGTTTGTTAACTTTGAGTGGATATACCTGTGCAGTTGTCAGAAAGAACGGCTGGTATGCTGTAATTGATTCCCATGCACGTAGTTGTGAAGGACTTGTTGATGGAAATGGAAAAAGTGTTTTGGTATATCATGCTGGCATTGCAGAATTGTACAGAAACATTTGTAATCTTGCAGAATCTTTGAACGCATTGAATCGGCCATTTGAACTGACTGGAGTCAAAGCAATTGTTATGGATGATGCAGAGCAGCGATTCCGTGAACATGAGCCATCTGCTAGCACAAGTGCCTCTACTAGTCAACCACTGTACAGTGCTGTGTTGAAAAGTACACGTATGCCAGTTTGTGCCCTAAAGCCTTGTTTGATAGTTGACCCATCTACTAGTGCAGTATATGATGTTGACACTTGTGAAATAGCAGATGATGTCGTCATTACTGATGTCATAACACCTCAATTGTCTTTCAAGCCGCTTAGATCTGTGGATCAGGACATAATGTGTATTGTGCTCAATATCAGTAATGAAAGTGTCAAAACTGTAGAACAGAGGAAAGACTTCACACCAATGGGTGATCCTTGTGAGAATAAACAAATCAAAGGTGACGGCAACTGTTTCTTCAGAGCATTGTCTTTTGCGATCTGTGGTGATGAAAACAAACACATCAAAATCCGTCGTGCTATATTTAAACATCTTTCTCAGAATCCATCAGCATTTCAACAGTATCTGAGAGAAGGTTTTGAATCTATGCAGCAATACTTGACTAAATCAAGAATGTATTATTCAGGAACATGGGCTACTGAGCTTGAAATCTTTGCTGCTGCTGACTTGTTGCAAACGACTATTATGACGTTTAATAGTGGCATATGGAATATTTTCCCTAGTTGTCATGAAACTAGAGGTGTTCAGAGATGTCAAGCAGTATATTTAAACAACACTAATGGAAATCATTATGATGTTGTAACATGTGTTAAGAGAAAGGACAATCAAATGTGTTGTGCAGGCATATGTAAAAATGCAGCAGGAGAAAAAAGTACAATGCAACTAAGAAAAAGGTCACATGACACAAGTCTCCCAAAGTCAAAATCCGAGAAAGAAAGGGACAGATATGAAAAGGATCAAGTGTATAGAAAGAAAAAGAGAAAAGATGATCATTTCCGATACCACAATGATGACATTTATTGTGCAAACAAAAATGAAAAGAGCAAGTTCAAATTTGCTAATGATGCAGAGTTCCATGCAACTGTTTGTGAATACAGCAAGTTCAAATATGCTAATGATGCAGTGTTCCGAGCAGATGTTGGTGAATACAGCAAGTTCAAATATGCTAATGATGCAGTGTTCCAAGCAGATGTTGGTGAATACAGCAAGTTCAAATATGCTAATGATGCAGTGTTCCGAGCAGATGTTGGTGAATACAGCAAGTTCAAATATGCTAATGATGCAGTGTTCCGAGCAGATGTTGGTGAATACAGCAAGTTCAAATATGCTAATGATGCAGTGTTCCAAGCAGATGTTGTTGAATACAGCAAGTTCAAATTTGCTAATGATGCAGAGTTCCGAGCTGATGTTTATGAATACGGCAGGGTCAGATATGCTACTGAAGCAAAGTTCCGAGCAGAAAGACAAATGGCAGCGCGCAAGAAATATAAAGAAAATAAGTCCAAGCAAGTTGACATTGATTATGTTATTGAAACTTTCCAAAAAAATGTTCGTACAGGCCCTGAATTTGTTTGCTGTGTTTGCCATCGTCAACTTTTCAGAAAGCAGGTCACTCAGTGTAAGAAGTCAAACTATGTGAAGAAAAATGTCACATTAATAGCAGACAAATGTATTACACAGACATATTTGCATGAATGTGATAGTAAGTGTTTACTTAATTGTGTAATGTCACATGGATCGGCTGCTAAACTATGGATTTGTAAGACCTGTGATCGAAAGATATTATCTGGCAAAATGCCTGAACAAAGTGTATTAAACAATCTACATCTGGAACCAATACCACCAGAACTAAAATGTCTTAATGTTTGTGAAGAACATCTGACAGCTAAACATATTCCGTTCAGAAAAGTTGTTGTGTTGCCCAAAGGAGGTCAAAACGGATGCCATGGACCAGTAGTTTGTGTACCTTCTAACTTATCCCATGTGACAAATGTTCTACCGAGAAATGATTGTGATGACATGATCATACGAGTTAAATTGAAACGGAAAATTACATATAAAGGGCATTATAATTATGAATATGTCCATACAGATCATGTAAAAAATGCCTTGCGATACCTGATTAAGCATAATCCTTTCTATGCTGACACAGAAATCAATAGAGATTGGATAAACCCTTTAAGTCAAACTAATGACATTGAAGTTGAGGAAGGAGAACAAACAATAGACAATGCAGATGACACAGGCAATGTAGATGAAAACGATGACGATTTAACCTATACAGAACAAGAGACTGTAGCATGTCTTGATACTTGTCTTCAGCCCGTTGACTTAGCGCAAGATGTTTTAGATCAGCATTTTGACAGTATAATATCGGTGGCTCCTGCAGAAGGCAACAACCCTGTCAGACTATTGATGGATAAAACAAATGAAGCTAAATGTTTTCCAGTTTTGTTTCCAAAAGGCAGTCCTACTTTTCATGACGACAGACCGCTGAGAATAACCCTGTCAAAGTACCTAAACAACAGAATTTTGAATGCTGATGGAAGATTTGCAAAAAGTACAGATTATATATTTTATGCTCAGTATATATCAGAGCTTCAACAAGTTGTGTCTAGTGTGTCTATAGCTATGAGAAAGGGAGTTGGCAAAAAAAATCCCAAGCGTATCACAGCTGATATGTTAAGAGATGCTGAATCATTAAGGAAGATCTTACATTATGATGAAGGCTACAAGTATCTCCGGAATATTCGTGGAAGTCCAGCATTTTGGCAGTCTGCACAAAAAGATCTTTTTGCAATGCTTAGACAGCTTGGTCTTCCTACCTGGTTTTGTTCATTCAGTTCTGCAGATATGAGATGGCCAGAAATGATGAAAGTGCTTATGATTCAAGAAGGAAAGCTGGTTGATGTAGAACAACTTGATTGGTTACAAAAGTGTGGCATATTGAAACGGAACCCAGTGACAACGGCAAGGATGTTTGACCATCGATGGCATGAGTATTTGAAAGATGTTATATTATCTCCAGCAGCACCTATTGGACATGTATCTGACTATTTTTACCGTGTCGAATTCCAGCAAAGAGGCAGCCCACATGTACATTGTTTGTTCTGGGTTAAAGATGCTCCGCAAATAGATAAAGATTCAGATGAAGACGTTGTTGCATTCGTGGACACATATGTAACCTGTGAGATGCCAGACGAGCATGATGGAAAACTGTATGAGGTTGTGAACAGTGTTCAAAAGCATAGCACTCGACATTCAAAGACATGCAGAAAAAATAAAACCACATGTCGATTTAATTTTCCTAGGCCAATTTCTTGTGAAACATTCATTAGCCGACCCAAGAAAAGGGAGTGTAAAAACACAGATGTTGACAAAGATGCAAAACAGGATGAAGACATGGATGTTGATGGTGGAGATGACTTGCATAATTCAGAAAAAAATGAAGATGAGTTTGGCTTGAAAAGAGATGAGGCCTTAGAAATCCTTGAAAAGGTGAAATCGGCATTATTAAACCCTGACCTCAGTTATACTTCGACACAAGACCTATTTGCTGACATTGGTATTGATCAAAACATATTTGAATTGGCGCACAATAGAGTTAATTACAAGACAAGTGTTGTTTTGAAACGTTCTCCAAATGGTACCTGGATAAATCAATACAACAGTGATTTGTTACCTAGCTGGAATGCTAATATGGATATTCAATTTATTACAGATGCATACTCTGTTGTTGTGTACATAATCACCTACATATCAAAAGCTGAACGTAACATGGGAATGTTGCTTGATCGAACGCAGAAAGAAAGTCTGGATGGAAATGTTGATGCTAAAGAAGCCTTTCAAAAACTTGGAAATGTTTATCTTCACAATAGAGAAGTTGGTGCCCAAGAGGCTGTTTATAGAGTCACAAATATGCATTTGAAGCAATGTTCTCGTAAAGTTCAATTTATTCCTGTTGTTGATACTGTTAGAATGACAAAACCTTTGAAGGAATTGCAGTCACAGGCGACAGATGATGACTCAAGCATATGGATGATTAGTCTGACAGACAGATATAAGAGCAGACCACAAACTCATGATTTTGAATATTTATGCCTTGCCACATTTGTTTCAGAATACAGACTGCTGTCCCGATCACAGGTTGCCACATCTAAAGGTGAAACATTTCAACTGGACAACAATTTGGGATTTGTGCAAAAACGGACCAGAACAGAAGCCGCAGTGGTGAGGTATCCGAGATTCACACCTACAAAATATCCAGAAAAATACTATCAATCTATTCTGCAGCTTTTCTTGCCATATCGTCAAGATTCACAGTTAATGCCTCCATCTTTTGAGTCATTTGAAGACTTTTACAGTCTTGGTTCAGTGAAAAATGCTGCCAATGATTTACAGACAGTAAAATCCATTGTTGACACAAACAGGTCTCTTTATGAGAAAGAAACTGATCGAATTGATGAAGCACAAAAGCTGTTGAACCAAGTTGGTAATTTGGAAGATGCTTGGGCTCAATTATGTCCCGAATCTGAAAAGGAACGATTAGAATGTGTCACTCTAAGAGAAGATGACATTGATGATGATGATGATGATGAAAACATCCCTGATTTGACTACAAATGCACAAAAGGTTTGCACCATTGAACGTCATAATGGTCAATTGTGTAGAGAAGACGCATTAATTCTAATGAGATCTTTAAATGAGGAACAGTCAAGTATCTTTTACAAAATACGCAACTGGTGCTTACAGAAAATCTGTGGGGAAAATCCAGAACCATTTAACGTATTTTTGACTGGGGGTGCAGGCACAGGGAAGACACATTTGCTCAAAGCTATACACTATGAATGTAGCAGACTCTTGTCTCAAACCTCTGTAAATCCTGATGACGTCACAGTTCTTTTAACTGCTCCAACTGGTGTTGCTGCATACAATATTTGTTCTTCAACCATACACAACACATTTTCCATTGGCATTAATGCCACATTGCCATATGTACCTCTCGGTGATGACAAAATAAATTCCCTACGTGCCAAACTGGGTAATGTACAAATATTAATCATTGACGAAATATCTATGGTTGACCAGCGTCTTCTAGCCTACATTCATGGGAGATTAAGACAAATAAAACAGACTGGTGACTATTCTCTTTTTGGAAAAGTGAGCATCATTGCAATAGGTGATTTTTATCAGTTGCCTCCTGTGAAAGGTACATCTTTGTATGCAGAAGGACCAGGAGTTAATTTGTGGAATAATAATTTCATGATTGCAAAGCTAACTAAGATCGTTAGACAGAAAGATCCAATATTTGCTGAAACACTAAATCGCTTCAGAATACGTCAAAAGAAGGAACCATTAAATGATCAAGATCTACATTTGATAAAACGATGTGAAACTGGCGAACAATCCAATGCAATACACATATTTGCTACCAATAACGAAGTTGACATGCACAACATTGAAACGTTGCAATCAAGTTGTCCAGATGCAATCAGTATAGAGGCTGAAGATTTTGAAAGGAACCCAAAAACTGGAAGGATCGTAAAAAAAATTGGTCATCATAAAAAAACATATAACTCTTGTTTGTCAGAAGTTGTGAATATTGGTGTAGGTGCCAGAGTTATGCTCAACAAGAATATTGATGTTTCAGATGGTCTTGTGAATGGTGCTTTCGGAACTGTGGTCCAAATAACACTCTCACCTGATAGTGCATTTCCCTCTGATATTCATCTTGTATTTGATGATGCAAAAGTTGGACAAATTCAGAGATCAAAGACTCGACAAAATGTAACGATAATTAAACCACAAGAAGACCAAGTGGCAAATAGTGGTGGAATAAGACGGCAATTTCCTCTGAAATTAGCATGGGCCTGCACAGTACACAAAGTACAAGGTTTGACAGTTGACAATGCTGTGGTGTCATTGAAAAAAGTGTTTGCACCAGGACAAGCATACGTTGCATTAAGTCGTGTAAGAACTCTGAGTGGCCTCATTATTGAAGATTTTAAGGATTCGGCCATATATTGCAACGACAAAATTGACGAAGCAATTAAAAGCATGTCAGAGTTCATTCTTCCTCAAGAAAACCCTACAAACAGTCATGCATTTACAATGGTTTTGCACAATGTTCAGGGTTTAAAGGCCCATTTTCCAGATGTTCAAGCACATCATATGCTAATGAAAGCCAAATGCATTTGTTTGACAGAAACGTGGTTAACTTCTGATGACCCAGAGAATGAGTTGGCTTTACCAGGTTTTACATTTCAACACAATCCAAGATCAAATTGCTATGATAACAGTGATCCCCTTTTTACTGACTTGAAACAACAGGCAAAAGGTGGAGTTGGAATATATCATTGCCTTGATGAGACCATTCATACAATCATTCCACAAAGCTCTAACTTGGAGTGTTTGATGTTTTCTGTTCCACAGGTTGATTTGACAGCTGCTTTTTTGTACAGACCAAATCAATACCAAATTGGGTCCTTTCGTAAGCATTTGGTGAAACTTGTTCAAGAATTGGATTCATACCCTGGAGGCAAAGTAATAATGGGGGATTTCAATGAAGATCTATTTAAATCATCATCAAATCAGTCATCTACTATTGTAGATTTGATGGAACAACATGAATACAGACAGTGTGTAAAAAGTGCAACAACCGAGTGTGGTACCTTGATTGACCATGTGTATGTAAAAGGTATTGAGAACGAATCTGTCCAAGTAATACCAGCCTACTACAGTGTTCATGAAGCCATTAGTATTTCTATAGTTTGACTGCTGAGCAAGGTTTTTATAGTTAACAAACTTAAAATGGAAAATCCAAAACTATTTGAATTTTACTACTGAATATTTAATATTTTTAATGGTTGCTAGAATTCTTGTAAATTCATTGTTAAAATTGTCGTTTGGTTCACCAATTTTGTAATTATTGCTTGACATCTGAACTCTGTTTCCCAGCAGGTGCAATAGTTTACAGACGGAGTGTTTGGTTTTGTTTACAAGATAACCTTGTCCATTCACAACAGCTTGCCAACTCGTATAGAACACTTATCGACATGAGATCAGCTTCTTGGCATGGCCATTTGCATTCCTCACAAGCAACAAGATTTTACTGTTGGTGAGTCCACCTTGTATATGATTCTTGTATATGATTTATGTTATGTGATTGTTTTAAAACTGTGCAATGGTGAGTGAACAAAAATGAGCACTGGTAAATGGCAAACAATGTTATAATTGATGTAAATCTTGATTACTAGGCTAAATGTTTTTATGACATTGATTAATTACCAATGCAACAGTTAATGCTGCAACATTATGTAGCTGACAGCCTGTTAAACTGTCTACAGGATCTTGCCACTGAAGTCCGTATTTTCATATGTTTTATTAAAGGGTCAGGACACCTAAAACTATTTTTCTTTTAACTTAACTATATTGCCCTCACAAAAACATGTAGTAATCCTGGTCGCTACAACGCCTCCCCCATGACAGCCGAGGTGCCTGATGTAAGCGAAAGGAACTGGTTGGAACAACATGCAAGGTCCTTACGACTCCAAGATAACATGCTATCTTAATGTATGGCTAGCAAATATGGGAAGGGAAATATTTTTCATTGCTTAATATTTGTAAAACTTAAGGTAGGGTAAGTGATTTACTTTGGTTAAAATAAGTGTTAGATAGCTCTATATTCTGATAGTACTTATTGAGTGTGTGTGTTCAGTAAAAGGAGTCTCCCAAATCTCCATCTTTTTATTAAACAGAAAATACATTTTCAGTGCTCTTCTGATTGACTTAAAGGTTGTCATCTACCTGGAAAATGTACTACATTTTGTTAACTAAAGAGCTGGAGAGACCCCTGTGACCAAACAAACACTCTGTAGCATTGATTACTATCAGAATGTAGTACTTTAACCTTTAACAAAATTTAGCAAAAAATATCACTTACCCTACCTTTAAAGGGTCTACACCATGAATTTTAACCTTTTCTTCATTTTTGTTTGTTTTTGGTCTCCCCCACCTCTTCTGTTCCAAAAAATACCCGACTTCAAGCATGCAGGCTTTCATAGGCTATCTGTGTTTTTTATGTAAATTGGTCTGAAAACAGTCCGTCAGATTTGTTCCCCCTGCCTACATCACGTCAGGGAACAATTCCTCCCGTTTTTCATTTTCCAGTTTTTTTTTTACTTTTTCCACACAGAACCAGGAGATAACATGCATACAAACTGGCTCAATGGCGCCCCGTGCCAAACAGGACAATGTGGTATTGCAAGTGAAAGTGCTTTATAAGCCAGAGAGAAGTTAGTTGGAATGAGTATATCTGAGGCTTGATTTAGGCTCAAACCTTTTGAAAAACGTTTGAGGGACATAAACAATATGATATTAAATATTACTTTCTTTTTTTAAATTCATGGTGTAGACCCTTTAAAGATACAAAGAGTAACACATTGCTAGTACAATATGGCTAGCTTTTTATTTTTTACATGGACATTAAATATGGGAAGGGAATCAGCATCATGTCAGTGTGTTGGGGGGCGTCTGTCCAAAACTGTTACTTTAAAAAAGGAAGACTTAAACCTGAGATCAGAGTCTCCCACGAAAAACAAATGCCCAATGTGTTTTTTTTACTACGTAAAATGTATTTATTTGAGTTATTTCAGTTGATTTTTGAATGTTATTTATTATTCAAATGTTTTACATCTGTATTTTCAGATATATTCTAAATGTAAAGTGTGATGGCAGAATTGTTGATTCCTTTAATGTTTTTTATTTCACATTTTGGCACCCTTTTTTGTTCAATTTTGATTTGTGATGTGGACTAGAGCTTTGTGCCATTCAGACAGGTGAAGACAGTTGCATACACTGTGCAGCCCACTGCCACATGCAAAGGTTTAACAGGTGGACCAAACCAGTTGATACTGTGACAGTGGACAATAATTCCAGAACAGAAATGGGAACACATAAACATTGCATTCAACTGCCAGCAGAGACAAAAACAAAACTCAGAAGACCATGCTATCTTTTGCAACACTCAAGAATTGATCGACGCAGACTGAAAACATCATCATCATCATCATCATCATCATCATCATCATCATCATCATCATCATCAGGTCTCTTGCCCAGCGGCGATGCCATGCATAGAGAGCCACTCAGCTTCACCAGTCATATCCATTTGGGTCAGTTCAGTGCTAGGGCCTCGGCTTCAACCAGTGACATGCCCAATTGGTGTAGGTTCCTGGTGATGGCATCAATCCATTGGGTGCGGGGGGCACCATCGGGGCATTTCCACCCAGCGGCTTCAGCATCACAGCGCCATAATCTAGCATGTAGTGTCCTTCTTCATGGTTGGTGAGTTTGGTAGCTATGTTTTGTTTATATTTACAGGCTGAATGATTATTTATGTATGTGTTTTTGTTTGGTCATGTTAATTGGCAGTAGCATCAAAACAAGTAGTTGTATTTGATTTTGTCAACTGAAGCACTTCCAAACTGGTCACACCGGTACCAATATGTTGTGCTAAAATTGTAAACTGCTCCATTTACCCTATAGCTAGCTGTAGCATAATGAAGCACATTTTGTGTTTGTGTCATGTTTTGTTCAGGATCAGTGAAACATAAGCAAGTAAACATCTCTCAGCATGTAGAACTGGCGTTTGCCAAAGAGTTTGTTGAAAGCTGCAACACCATAACAACTGAAACTACTTCTGAAGGTTCCCATGCATTAAGAGTTAACAGCACTTCAGGTAATAATTGTTGTTAGTATTTTTTGTGAAAATGACATGTTGGTAACAGTGTGCAATAATGTACCAAGTTTATTCTATTGCAGCTTGTATTCTGTGAGACCTGGAGTGGTTATGGTTAAAAGAAAATGTGCCACTGCATCAGTCAAGTTTCAACTGCTGAAGAGTGACGTCCGGTGGTCTTCTGTTACTAGCCCATCTTGAAGTGACTGCAGCATCACATCACCCTAATCTTCATGTTTGGTGACTTTGATATGTATAATTACTATATGTTGTTGTTTATATAGTGACTGTGATTATACTGACACTGAACTCCTCCCGTAGGTGGTCTTCTGCTGCTAGCCTCACTTGGACACATTATCACAGCACAGCTCTATAATATTCCTCATGTTTGGTAAGTTTGATATTTATAATTACTATATGTTATTCTTTATAGAATGACTGACTATACTGACAGTGAACTCTACCCATAGGTGGTCTTTTGCTGCTGGCCTCACTTGGACACAGTGTCACAGCACCATAATCTTCCTCATGTTTGGTGAGTTTGATATCTATAATTACTATGTTTGTTATATAGTGAATCTGACTACAGGTACTGACAGTAATGTTCACTCATAGGTGGTATTTTGCTGCTAGCCTCACTTGAATTATGGTGCAGTATCACTGCACCATAATCTTCATGTTTGGTGACTTTGATATGTATAATTACTATATGTTGTTGTTTATATAGTGACTGTGATTATACTGACAGTGAACTCCTCCCGTAGGTGGTCTTCTGCTGCTAGCCTCACTTGGACACATTATCACAGCACAGCTCTATAATATTCCTCATGTTTGGTAAGTTTGATATTTATAATTACTATATGTTATTCTTTATAGAATGACTGACTATACTGACAGTGAACTCTACCCATAGGTGGTCTTTTGCTGCTGGCCTCACTTGGACACAGTGTCACAGCACCATAATCTTCCTCATGTTTGGTGAGTTTGATATCTATAATTACTAAGTTTGTTATATAGTGAATCTGACTACAGGTACTGACAGTAATGTTCACTCATAGGTGGTATTTTGCTGCTAGCCTCACTTGAATTATGGTGCAGTATCACTGCACCATAATCTTCATGTTTCGGTGAGTTTATATAATGACTGTGTTGTTTATATAGTGATTGTGATGTGTGTTCATTGAATGACCATGTATGAGGATGCTATGTTTGCAGTTGTTTGCAATGAAACGCGTAACTGTTTGATGTTGTTGACTGATACACTTTCCTATCAAGGTGAAATCAGTTATTCTTGTGTGGTATACTAATGGTGTTACTTACCAGCACACTCAGCCTTTAGCTAGCTAGCAAGCACAATAAAGCACAAGCTGTGGTTTTGTTGTTTTGTTCAGAATCAGCACAATATGAAGCAAGTAGCTAAACATCCCCCCGCTTGTAGGACTTGGTGATCGCATGGTGCTTGTTGAAAGCTGCAACAGCATCTGAGCAACTACTTCTGAAGACTTCCATGGATTTAAGACTTACTAGCACTTCAGGTAATTATTATTATTATTACAGCTTTGACAGCAGGAGACCTTGTCTGGTTATGGCCAAAAACACTGTCACAACAATCAAGTTCCATCTGCTGAAAGATACTGATGTGCACCCGTAGGTATAGGATAACAACATTGCTCTCCACGCCAGCAAGACCAAAGAGTTGATCATGGACTACAGGAGGCCAAGCAGAGAGCACCCCCTATCTTGACAGCATTGCACTGGAAAGCATCCATTTAGCATCCACTTTAATTACGTTCTCAAATGGGACACGCAAACCACAGAAAGTGGAAAAGGCTCAGCAGCGCCTGTACTTCGTTCATCACCTGAATACATTCAGTATGGTTCCCACATCCTCAGGTTGTTTTTTTTTTCTGTTCTGGAAAATGACTTTTACACATGCAGTTCAAGGTTTACATATGACAGCAATGGTTTTGTGTGTGTGTGTGTGTGTGTGTGTGTGTGTGTGTGTGTGTGTGTGTGTGTGTGTGTCTTACATTTTGCATTAAGTTGATGATGATGCATTTCAGTTTTTTTTTGCATTTTTGTCATCACAATTGTTTCATTATTATTATTTTCTTCATAATGTATTCATTGTTGTTCTACGGAATTGTGTTGCATGTAATGGGACCTGGCCCTGAATTGTATTATTTCGCCGAACAATAGTCAATCTACAAGCTCAGAAGGCAACACGTGAGTTTCTAGATCTGCTATTTTGTGGCTAAGGTTCCCCCCTAATGTCCCTGTCCAAATTGTGCTTAGTGATGTACGTTTTTGCTATTTATTTGTTTCCATTTTAAAATTACAAATGTCCACCCTGGACGATGTATTTTCGTTTTGCTATAAATATTAGTTATACCAGTATATCAGTTTTATATTCTTTTGTTCTTATTCTCTTAATGTTTGTATTAAATAACAAAGTATCTTTGACAACTCTCTCTCTCATTGATTGTGTCTATTGAAATGTTAAGCTCCACTTACTGTATATGCCTGATAACATGCAATAGCACTGTGAAGTGAATTACAACTTGACTTCAAAAAGAAAGTATTCTACTCAGTGTCTGGTCTGGTCTTTCCCAATTCAATAAATGCAACTGTTTGAGAATAGACTTAATTAGCTGAAATTGACCATAAAAGGTAATGGCTAATGGTTTAAAAATGAAATTATTCTAGTGTGGCCTTCCAAAGGCTACTTTACTGAGTATTTTAATAAAATAGAAATTGTGTAGATATGATAGTATAGATACAATACCTTCTGTACTAGAATAGACATCAAGTTCAGGGGAAATAAACACTCATGTCATTTAAATCAACATGGAAAAATGATTATATACTATAGGCTTTATTCATTCTAAAGCTGTGTATTACTCAAGCCTGTTACACCACAGCACAACACCTGCATGAGGTGAGGCTTGAACAGGGGACTTTGAGTACCAAAGTACTCAAATTTTCAGAAAATAGAAGATCTACAATCTCTTAGCACATCACATTGTAGATCGGCTGTATGTGGTTACTGTAGGTGTATTAATAATTACATCTGCAAAGGAACAAGTAACTAAAGCTGTCATATGCTGTAATTGTAGTAGAGTAGAAGTAACAAAAATGGAAAGTAAAGTAAAAGTACCTCAAAACTGTACTGTGCATTGGTCATGACAAAGGCAACACTGCATATGAGTAGTCTGGTTCCCTGGTGTATAGAGCATTGTTAGAGGTATACACTCATTTGTTTGTTAATGTTGCTACCCTTTAAATGGCCATGGCCAATAGTGTGGCATTGGGCGCTTAAAGTTAAAGGTAGGGTAAGTGATATTTTTTGGTTAAAACAAAAAGTATTTTGTTAAAAGGTTAGAATACTATATTCTGATAGTAATCATTGCTATAGAGTGTTTTTTCAGTAACAGGACTCTCCCCGTCTCTCCAGTTCTTTAATAAACAGAAAATAAATGTTTCGGTAGGTGTGAAAATCTCAACCAATCAGGAGAAAGTAGCCATTTTTAAGCTTAATTTGTATAGTGTTCCAGTTCCAATTTTGCCTGCTCATTTCTTAGTGTCATCACTTCCAATTTCACTTGTTTAATCTATATCCTGATTGAGTTCTCTGTCCTGGTTGGATAAAATTGGAAATGAAACTGAAACTGAAACGAAAATGCATTTTCTGTTTAATAAAGAGCTGGAGAGACAAGGAGACTCCTAATACTGAACAAACACTCTATAGCAATGACTACTATCAGAATATAGAGCTATTTAACAATTATTTTAACCAATGCAAATCACTTACCCTACCTTTAAATATTTGAAAAAATAAACATAATTTCAAATAAAAAGCCACCAGGCCACTAATGAGTTGTGAGTGAAGACAGGTGTGATTGGTGATGAGTGAGAAGGGTGGATCCAATCCATGGGAATATGGATAATTCCTTTAACAATTCATGTAAGTCTTGCTTCCAATGACGGCCTGTGAGCAATTAGGGGTTAAGAGTCTTGCTCAGGGACAAATTGCATCGACACATTTGCTGGCCTGGCTTGGAATCGTACCTGGGGTAACCAGGGCCTCTGGCTCCTTAGGTAGGATCACTAACCACTCAGCTATAGCCACCCCTAAATAGGAGGAAGGTTGCTGACTAGATAGCTCTTTTCTATACCCACCCTGACTAACCTTAACCTCAGTAAAACAACAACCTAACCTCAAGAAACACTATTTGTAAAATAAAGAATTCCAAATAATGATCACTTTAACACATTGTTGGGGACAGGGATCGAACCAGCGACCTATGGATTCACAGGCTGCCTCTCTTCTCATTGAGCTAAAGATATGGCCTCCCTGATGGTGTCTGTTATTTATAGGTTTTTCCGTCCTATAGGTTCTTCCGGTGTGAGATTGTAGATAAGCTATTTTCACAAGAAAGTATGTCATACATAAAAAACAACTACTCTCAAAAGCATTTCATGTTATTGTTTAAAAATTGCACATGTCTGAATTAACAGGGTCATGTTTTGTACAATGCAATTTAAATGTAAACTGTGACGAGTGGGGTTTGAACCGTGGACCTTTGGCACATGAGACTAACACTGTATTGATAAAGCTATTCAATCCACAGCCTTGGTCAGTGAGAAGGGAGAATCCAACAAAACAAAACAAAACACAAAAGAGGGAATGAAGTACATCATACATTGAAAACAACTACTCTCAATAAGCATTTCATTTAACAATTGCATGTTTATTCATTGATACAGTCATGTTGTGTGCAATGCAATTGAGTTGAGGTCTGCATGAGGTGAGATTTGAACCGGCGACCCTCTGGTATCAAGGCAGATGATTAAGCCATTGGGCCAACAGACCCGAACTGATGAAAAGGGAGTTCACACACATGACACACTTTCACGCAAATTGCTCAGAAATAGTGGATTTAAATGTTTTTCAAACTGCTCAAAATTGCAGACAATCTAAGGGCGGAGTTTACTGGTTAACAATTGCACATGTATTCATTGATACAGTCATGTTGTGTGCAATGCAATTATAATGAATTCTACATGACGTGGGATTCGAACCAGGAACCCTGTGGTTTCAAGGCAGATGATTAAGCCATTGGGCCAACAGACCTGTACTAGTGAAAAGGGAGTTTACACACATGACACACTTTCACGCAAATTGCTCAGAAATCCTTGGTTTAAATGTTTTTCAAACTGCTCAATATATTTCGGAATGGAAACTAGTGGAAAATAGTCGATCTACAAGCTCACAACGCGTTGCTATCTAAAAAGGTGTGAGATTGTAGATCGGCTATTTTCACAAGAAAGTATGTCATACATAAAAAAAAACTACTCTCAAAAGCATTTTGTGTTATTGTCTAAACATTGCACATGTCTGAATTAACAGGGTCATGTTTTGTACAATGCAATTTAAATGTGAACTGTAATAAGTGGGATTCGAACCAGGGACCTTTGGCACATGAGACTCACACTCTACTGGTGGAGCTATCCAATACACAGCCTTAGACAGTGAAAAGGGAGAATCCAACAAAACAAAACAAAAGCGCGAATGAAGTACGTCATACATTGAAAATAACTACTTTCAAGTATTCATTTCTCGTCATCTTTAACAATTGCACATGTATTCATTGATATAGTCATGTTGTGTGCAATGCAATTATAATTAAGTCTACCTGAGGTGGGATTCGAACCGGCTACCCTATGGTTTCAAGGCAGATGATTAAGCGATCAAGCTATTGAACCAACACACCTGAACCTGTGAAAAAGGGCCTCAAACATGTATTTGACACAGTTTCATGCAAATTGCTCAGAAATCCTGGATTTAAATGTTTTTCAAACTGCTCAAAATTGCAGACAATCTAAGGGCAGAGCTTACTGGTCAAAGTGATACATGTGTTCCTCATGAGTCAAGGCACATGTGTAAGCAGGTTTAACGGCTGTCGGCCAAACGAGGCATGACTTTTGCCTGTTTAAAGTTTGCATTTTCAAAAAATTGCTATAGCGCCCCCCTTTGACCAATTGGAGTAAGATTGGTTTCAGTGATACTTGGAAGGACCCTCTACAATATTGCAAAGTGTCAAACAAATGTGAGTCTGCATGTATGTGTTAGGGGCAGATGAATAATTTAAAAAAAGCTGCAATTTTCATTGGCTTATAAAAGCTTAACGTTTTCACTTATGGAAAATCCGCTAAGTTACGTCTGTCGGCATTGGTCCAAAGTTCATGTGTATACAGTTTCGTACAGATTGCTCATAAATCCCAGGAGGAGTAGGCTTTTTACTGCTTTTTACTGCTTTTCATAGAATTCGAAATGGTGGGAGATCTAAAGGTCAGAGGTCAAAAGTCAAACAGTGAAAGTTGTTAGGCATGAGGAGACGCAATTGTGTATCGAAGTTTCATGGCTGTAGGTCGAACAGGGCATGAGCTGTACCTGTTCAAAGTTGGCATGTTCAATTGAGTGCTACAGCGCCACCCTTTGGCCAATGGTTGTGAGTTTCGGGTTTTCGCCGTTTGGCATAGCCCTCTACCATATTGCCGAATTTCATAAGAAGTGACCAGGCGGTTAGGCCAGAACTGGCAAAAACGGCGGAAGAATAATAATAAATATAGCTGCAAGCAGCAATGAGCGGTTTCGAGAATAATGGCAGACTGGCAGACTGTGACAGAGTGGCAGACTGGCAGACTGGCAGACTGTGACAGACTGTGGCAGACTGGCAGACTGGCAGACAGACAGACTGTGGCAGACTGGCAGACTGGCAGACAGACAGACAGACAGTGACAGAGTGGCAGACTGGCAGACTGTGACAGACTGGCAGACTGGCAGACTGTGACAGAGTGGCAGACAGACAAACAGACAGACTGTGACAGAGTGGCAGAGTGGCAGACTGGCAGACAGACAGACAGACAGACAGTGACAGAGTGGCAGACTGGCAGACAGACAGACTGTGGCAGACTGGCAGACTGGCAGACAGACAGACAGTGACAGAGTTGCAGACTGGCAGACAGACAGACAGACTGTGACAGAGTGGCAGACTGGCAGACTGGCAGACAGACAGACAGTGACAGAGTGGCAGACTGGCAGACAGACAGACAGTGACAGAGTGGCAGACTGGCAGACAGACAGACTGTGACAGAGTGACAGAGTGACAGAGTGGCAGACTGGCAGACAGACAGTGACAGAGTGGCAGACTGGCAGACAGACAGACAGTGACAGAGTGGCAGACTGGCAGACAGACAGTGACAGACTGGCAGACAGACAGTGACAGAGTGGCAGAGAGAGAGAGAGAGAGAGAGAGAGAGAGAGAGAGAGAGAGAGAGAGAGAGAGAGAGAGAGAGAGAGAGAGAGAGAGGCAGTAAGAGAGAGAGCGAGAGAGAAGAAGTGAACATGCATTAATTAACAAAGTCATGATTTTTGTTCAGTAAATTATATTTGGACCGGTTAAATTGGGGTTTGAACCAGGGACCTATAGACTTGTGGGTAGACAGTGTAAAGGATAAGGATAATTCCAGGTCCGTTCATGAAAGTCCTTGCGGTCTTGTTTCCAATGAGGGCCTGTGAGCAATTAGGGGTTAAGAGTCTTGCTCAGGGACAAATTTCATTTCATCGACACATTTGCTGGCCTGGCCTGGAATCGTACCTGGGGCAACCAGGGCCTCTGGCTCCCTAGGTGGGCTCACTAACCACTCAGCTATGGCCACAGTACAGACTGAGCCATTGGATAGACAGAATTGGATTTCATATGTGGTAAGTTATCATACAGCATGGGTTGCTTATTATATACATACAAGCTCATAACGCGTCACATTGTAGATCGGCTGTATGTGGTTACTGTAGGTGTTGTATTAATAATTACATCTGAGATTTGAACCGGCGACCCTCTGGTATCAAGGCAGATGATTAAGCCATTGGGCCAACAGACCCGAACTGATGAAAAGGGAGTTCACACACATGACACACTTTCACGCAAATTGCTCAGAAATACTGGATTTAAATGTTTTTCAAACTGCTCAAAATTGCAGACAATCTAAGGGCGGAGTTTACTGGTTAACAATTGCACATGCATTCATTGATACAGTCATGTTGTGTGCAATGCAATTATAATTACATTACATTACAGTCATTTAGCAGACGCTTTTATCCAAAGCGACTTACAATAAGTGCATTCAACATAGGTAGGCAAAAAAACTACTAATCACCAGAAGTCTGAAGTGCATTTTCTGCTAAAACAGGCAACCAAGAGTATACCTAGCGCTAAGGTAAAAGTGCAATATATCAGCTACCTACTACTTTCTTAAAGAGATGAGACAAATAGCTAAATCAAATGAGCAAGAGCTAAAACAAATAAGTGTATTGACTAAAGAAGATCCAATAAAACAATACAATAATAAAACAAGAGTTTGTACAACTAGTTAACAACAAGTAGGCAAGGCGAAGAGGAAAGGTTGTGTTTCCTGAAGAGGTGTTTTTCTACATGACGTGGGATTCGAACCAGGAACCCTGTGGTTTCAAGGCAGATGATTAAGCCATTGGGCCAACAGACCTGTATTAGTGAAAAGGGAGTTCACACACACATGACACACTTTCACGCAAATTGCTCAGAAATTCTTGGTTTAAATGTTTTTCAAACTGCTCAATATATTTCGGAATGGAAACTAGTGGAAAATAGTCGATCTACAAGCTCACAACGCGTTGCTATCTAAAAAGGTGTGAGATTGTAGATCGGCTATTTTCACAAGAAAGTATGTCATACATAAAAAACAACTACTCTCAAAAGCATTTCGTGTTATTGTCTAAACATTGCACATGTCTGAATTAACAGGGTCATGTTTTGTACAATGCAATTTAAATGTGAACTGTAATAAGTGGGATTCGAACCAGGGACCTTCGGCACATGAGACTCACACTCTACTGGTGGAGCTATCCAATACACAGCCTTCGACAGTGAAAAGGGAGAATCCAACAAAACAAAACAAAAGCGCGAATGAAGTACGTCATACATTGAAAATAACTACTTTCAAGTATGCATTTCTCGTCATCTTTAACAATTGCACATGTATTCATTGATATAGTCATGTTGTGTGCAATGCAATTATAATGAAGTCTACCTGAGGTGGGATTCGAACCAGCAACCCTGTGGTTTCAAGGCAGATGATTAAGCTATCAAGCTATTGAACCTACACACCTGAACTAGTGAAAAGGGAGTTCACACACATGACACACTTTCACGCAAATTGCTCAGAAATCCTGGATTTAAATGTTTTTCAAACTGCTCAAAATTGCAGACAATCTAAGGGCAGAGCTTACTGGTCAAAGTGATACATGTGTTCCTCATGAGTCAAGGCACATGTGTAAGCAGGTTTAACGGCTGTCGGCCAAACGAGGCATGACTTTTGCCTGTTTAAAGTTTGCATTTTCAAAAAATTGCTATAGCGCCCCCCTTTGACCAATTGGAGTAAGATTGGTTTCAGTGATACTTGGAATGACCTTCTACAATATTGCAAAGTGTCAAACAAATGCGAGTCTGCATGTATGTTTTAGGGGCAGATGAATAATTGTCATAAAACTGCAATTTTCATTGGCTTATAAAAGCTTAACGTTTTCACTTATGGAAAATCCGCTTGCTCACGTCTGTCGGCATTGGTCCAAAGTTCATGTGTATACAGTTAGAGTCTTTTTTACTGCTTTTCATAGAATTCGAAATGGTGGGAGATCTAAAGGTCAGAGGTCAAAAGTCAGAGTGTGAAAGTTGTTAGGCATGAGGAGACGCATGTGTGCATCGAAGTTTCATGGCTGTGGGTCAAACAGGGCATGAGTTGTACCTGTTCAAAGTTGGCATATTTCAATTGAGTGCTACAGCGCCACCCTTTGGCCAATGTTTGTGAGTTTCGGGTTTTCGCCGTTTGGCATAGCCCTCTACCATATTGCCGAATTTCATAAAAAGTGACCACGCGGTTAGGCCAGAACTGGCAAAACCGTCGGAAGAATAATGAACTCTTACAGATGTAATAGGGTTCGAAGCCTGATAGGCTCTCGAAACCTAATAATAGTGAAAGCCAAGGAACCCAATAAGGCTTCGAAGCCTGATAGGCTCTCGAAACCTTAATAATAGTGAAAGCCAAGGAACCCAATAAGGCTTCGAAGCCTGATAGGCTCTCGAAACCTTAATAATAATAGTGAAAGTGTAGAGATGTAATAGCTTTCGAAGCCTGATGGCTCTCGAAACCTAATTCATTGATACAGTCATGTTGTGTGCAATGCAATTGAGTTGAGGTCTGCATGAGGTGAGATTTGAACCGGCGACCCTCTGGTATCAAGGCAGATGATTAAGCCATTGGGCCAACAGACCCGAACTGATGAAAAGGGAGTTCACACACATGACACACTTTCACGCAAATTGCTCAGAAATAGTGGATTTAAATGTTTTTCAAACTGCTCAAAATTGCAGACAATCTAAGGGCGGAGTTTACTGGTTAACAATTGCACATGTATTCATTGATACAGTCATGTTGTGTGCAATGCAATTATAATGAATTCTACATGACGTGGGATTCGAACCAGGAACCCTGTGGTTTCAAGGCAGATGATTAAGCCATTGGGCCAACAGACCTGTACTAGTGAAAAGGGAGTTTACACACATGACACACTTTCACGCAAATTGCTCAGAAATCCTTGGTTTAAATGTTTTTCAAACTGCTCAATATATTTCGGAATGGAAACTAGTGGAAAATAGTCGATCTACAAGCTCACAACGCGTTGCTATCTAAAAAGGTGTGAGATTGTAGATCGGCTATTTTCACAAGAAAGTATGTCATACATAAAAAACAACTACTCTCAAAAGCATTTCGTGTTATTGTCTAAACATTGCACATGTCTGAATTAACAGGGTCATGTTTTGTACAATGCAATTTAAATGTGAACTGTAATAAGTGGGATTCGAACCAGGGACCTTTGGCACATGAGACTCACACTCTACTGGTGGAGCTATCCAATACACAGCCTTAGACAGTGAAAAGGGAGAATCCAACAAAACAAAACAAAAGCGCGAATGAAGTACGTCATACATTGAAAATAACTACTTTCAAGTATTCATTTCTCGTCATCTTTAACAATTGCACATGTATTCATTGATATAGTCATGTTGTGTGCAATGCAATTATAATTAAGTCTACCTGAGGTGGGATTCGAACCGGCTACCCTATGGTTTCAAGGCAGATGATTAAGCGATCAAGCTATTGAACCAACACACCTGAACCTGTGAAAAAGGGCCTCAAACATGTATTTGACACAGTTTCATGCAAATTGCTCAGAAATCCTGGATTTAAATGTTTTTCAAACTGCTCAAAATTGCAGACAATCTAAGGGCAGAGCTTACTGGTCAAAGTGATACATGTGTTCCTCATGAGTCAAGGCACATGTGTAAGCAGGTTTAACGGCTGTCGGCCAAACGAGGCATGACTTTTGCCTGTTTAAAGTTTGCATTTTCAAAAAATTGCTATAGCGCCCCCCTTTGACCAATTGGAGTAAGATTGGTTTCAGTGATACTTGGAAGGACCCTCTACAATATTGCAAAGTGTCAAACAAATGTGAGTCTGCATGTATGTGTTAGGGGCAGATGAATAATTTAAAAAAAGCTGCAATTTTCATTGGCTTATAAAAGCTTAACGTTTTCACTTATGGAAAATCCGCTAAGTTACGTTTGTCGGCATTGGTCCAAAGTTCATGTGTATACAGTTTCGTACAGATTGCTCATAAATCCCAGGAGAAGTGATTTTTTTACTGCTTTTTACTGCTTTTCATAGAATTCGAAATGGTGGGAGATCTAAAGGTCAGAGGTCAAAAGTAAAACAGCGAAAGTTGTTAGGCATGAGGAGACGCATGTGTGTATCGAAGTTTCATGGCTGTAGGTCGAACAGGGCATGAGCTGTACCTGTTCAAAGTTGGCATGTTCAATGGAGTGCTACAGCGCCACCCTTTGGCCAATGGTTGTGAGTTTCGGGTTTTCGCCGTTTGGCATAGCCCTCTACCATATTGCCGAATTTCATAAGAAGTGACCAGGCGGTTAGGCCAGAACTGGCAAAAACGGCGGAAGAATAATAATAATAATAGTGAAAGTGTAGAGATGTAATAGGGTTCGAAGCCTTACAGGCTCTCGAAACCTAATAATAATAATAGTGAAAGTGTAGAGATGTAATAGGGTTCGAAGCCTTACAGGCTCTCGAAACCTAAATATATATTAGCATACTGGTTTTAGTATACTCTAAAGGTTGTGAAGGTTGGGGTGCAATTGTGAAACCATTTCCATGTGTGAGAACTCCAGGTTTCCTTGTTTTTCTTTATGAAATGTGCTCTACAAATAAAGATTGATCGAGTGACTGATTGACGGATTGATGCTGTTTGACATTGACATTGTAACAAGTGGAGATCTTGCGCTTACATCGAGTACATATGGCAGATGGTGGTGTGCTAGAGATGCACTCGAGATCTTGCTCAATAGCACCCTCATTAACACTGGAAAATATGTCATTTGATTCACTCCAAGGCAACAGCAATCCACAACACCCACTAACGTTACTACAGCCCATGAGAAATGCACAGTTTCAGGTCTTTAAATACTGAAACCTACTGTAAAGCTCTACCTGTCAAATCAAACCAGCCATCTTGATTCATTCACTGATGCAGTGATTGCTTCAAACGTCATGATTCACGTGATTATTTTTATACAATTATCTAGTGCATGCCTCAGAGATACAGCATTAAACATAACTAGTGACTAGTCATGCAGTATTGTGGTTTCATAAAAACGTCTGGAATGTTTTAAATATTGATCTCTGCTGAGTCTGACCAAATGTCACTGTATAATTTGATGCAAGTGAACTCAAATTTAATTTAATTAAATCAAATCAAATCACAAGAGCTGTTTGGTAGACATTCATTTAAATTAAAAAGTATTCTGCCAGGTATACATTTCTTTACGGATCTATATGTTCATTAGACCATTACAACTGTTACAGCCCAGTAATAACACAACACACTCTGCAATAAGACTGGATTACAATCACACATTCAGTCATGTTATCATGAAAATCCATCACCTCACAATGAAAACAACTATGACTTACTGACTTCAAATCTTTTTCTAAAGTCAGACATTAATTTGGAATGCAATCCCATTACACATCAGAAACAGTATGTCTCCCAGCTCATTTCAGCGACTATACAAAAAATAGCAAACAGAAAGGCAACGTTCTTAACAATGTTTTGGTGTTATTTTATTGTATGTATAATAGATGGAAAAAAAAGAAAAGTACAGTATTAGTTTGTGAAGTACCTTGAGTCCTTAACATTATTGTATTGTGATTATTACATTTATACTAACCGAAACTAAACATCATTCATTATTATTATTATAATCATAACATTATTTTTGCATTACTATTGATCATAGACAATTGATAATAGAATAGAAAAAACAATAGATAAGATTCACAATGACAAGACATCTCTGGTCACCAAACAAGGAATGGAGACCACCTGGACGCTCTAGCATGCCGAACTGAGAGATACAAGAAATCACCAATACCATACATATGCAGACTGGATTTTAGATTTGTGTTTTAGGTTATTAGAGTTTTAGATAGGCAATTGCATATTTTCTTTAAGTTTTATATTGTAATCAGCAAAATAATTCAGTGTTGTTAATGGCACCTGTCTTTTTAAACATCTGTGAACATGCTTAAAGCTGAATAAATAAAATAAACATAAAATAAATATAAATCATCACCACCATATGGATATGTTGATGACATCACAGATCAAAGTGTGGCTTTAGGTCTTATTCCTGTTGATTGTCCTAGATCAGTGATTCTCAAAGTGGGGTCCGGTGACCCTCAGGGTTCCTTGAGGGGGTTCCATCGGGTCCCCAGTAAAATGTGTTTATATAGCATTCAAATTGGTTTAACCACTTAAACCCTATATGCATCTGCTATTTTAAAATAGCCGATCTATAAGCACACAACTTATCGCATCGCAACGCATTGTAGATTGTAGATGATCTGCTATTTTCAAAATATTTTTACACATTTTAACAACACAAATCTTGTATGGGGGTCTGCAGCTAAATACATGTCAATTTGGGGGTCCATGATATGGAGAAGTTTGAGAACCACTGTCCTAGACCAGCAATTCTCAACATGTGGGTTGGGATCCCCAAGGGGGTCACCCCATGATTTTTGGGGGGTCCTCAGAGGACAGTGAAGTGACAATTTAAGGACTTTTTTAATACAAAAGATTACTGCATCAAAAGTAATCAACAAACTATACTATAAAAATAATGTCAAATTACATAAGACAGATGCAAAAAAAATGAAAATAGCCGATGTGAGCTAGTAGATCTGCTATTTTCACAATATTTATCTGTGGAACCGAGTCAAACTAACTTGAATGCCTCAACTCCTACAACTTTAAGTGCTAGTCAGGGTGGCGAGTGCCTAGTTCAAATTATGATTATTTCAGGGGGTCACGGCCTGAAAAGGTTGAGAACCACTAGACCACAACGCAATCATATAGATTCTAAAATTGAGTAATATTTTCCCTCAATTTCAAATGTCTTATCATCATCATCATCATCTCTAACTACGTTGTTCCAGAGTTACACTGACCTTCCTTGGTAAAATGATCAGAGGAATAGGGTCACCATTATAAATGAATGGAAACAGTGTGTCAGTGAAAGTGTGCGTGAAGGTGTGTATGCGTTGGTCAGTATCAGGATCAGAGAATGACAGCTTTCCTCCGTTCCAGTCCAGCTGAACTCGTATCCTCCTGGGTTTCTGCTGCACTGAGAGATCAGTCGCTGGCTCTGATGAGTATTTTGCTGTGTACTTACCTTTATCTAACCTTATTCTCCAGAATGGACCCATTCTGGTTCCCTTCCTCTCAAAAGAATCTGCTAACACACCCAGTGTCCAGTTCGTATTGTCTCCGACCTCAACATCCAAGCTGTGAGTCCCTGAGCTCAAGCCCTCAGATCCCAGGACATAGCCATTGTACTCAAACCTCTCTGCATTGTCAGGAAGCTGTTGTCAGTGGCAGCGGTGGCCTAGTGGTTAGAGGGGCGGCCTTGATACCGGAAGGTCCCTAGTTCGATTCCCCAATTCATCACATCAATCATGAATCACCGCTGAATAGCCCTTGAGCAAGGCTTCCATGCAGGGTCCGGCTGGAAACAAGCTTCGTGCTTAGTCCGACACCCTGGGTAAACAACAAACTTTGCTTTGCTTCCTCCACCCTCACACTGGTCAGATCATCAGACAGGAGGAGCTCTGGATGGGCGGTGTTGGGGTCCAGAATGACAGGAGTGTGGGAGACGATGTGCTTCATCTTGTCCCAGACTCTGAAGGTCAGGTTGTCCAGGTGTTTGGCCACGTCTATCAGTGCTCCTCCTGAGACCGGCTGTGGGTCCTGCAGTGTGAACTGCGCATTGACGTGGCGCAATGACACGCGTTCAGTTCTCCGCTCCACCTCTATGGCTCTGACTGTGTTTGAAAGAGTTGATATGTCTCTGTTCAGACCCTTACTCTTCTCCTTCATCGTCTGTCTCTTCTGCTGGTCTTCCTCCATCAGTGCAGCAATCTTGGCCTTCTCTTCCTTTTTTAGGAACTCACGGAGCTTCTTAAACTGTTTCTTAATCTGCTTCTCTGTGTTCTGGGTCTGAACCTTAATGTGCTCTGCTGTTTGGTCACAGTTAGTTTTAACTTTCTTAAAGAAAATCAGTTTCTCCCGTAAGATCTTCAGTGGTTTCTGGTTTTCCTCCTTGTTGTCACCCAGTGCAGCGTGTTCTCTCCGATGTCTCTCCTGTATGAAGGCCTCGCACAGGTTCTTCAGAACCAGGTTACAGGGTGGATCACCCACTGAATGTATTTTCTTACAAACTGGACACTCCTTTATTTTCTTCTCTCTCCACCATCTCTGCAGACAGGCTTTACAGAAGCTGTGGCTACATGCCAGGAGAACAGGATCTTTAAAGTTGTCACAGCACACAGGACAGGCAACATCCTCTTCTGAAAGAAACAACTTGGAAGCCATTTTTGTCTCTGTATGAAGCTACAGACGCTCAAGACAGGATATCAGCCGTGGTGACACTCCTCCGAAAGGTTTTCTGAATGACTTTCACTTCCTGGTTCTTGTGAAGGTCCCATTAACAGTCAGCAGCAGGTTCAAGTCGTCTGGGTCAGTATTTCCTCCTGTAGCCGTGGAAAGACAGTCCCTTCTCCCTCCCTGTTGTGTGTTTGGTCTGAAGGTCCGTTTCTCAGTGTGTGTGTGTGTGTGTGTGTGTGTGTGTGTGTGTGTGTGTGTGTGTGTGTGTGTGTGTGTGTGTGTGTGTGTGTGTGTGTGTGTGTGTGTGTGTGTGTGTGTGTGTGTGTCATCAGTGAGGAGAGTAAGAACCTCTGTTTCCTGGTTTTCCTCAGACAAGACTGGCAAGGGGTGGAGCTTTGACATACCACAGAACCGTTGAATGCACACACACAGTGTAATGGTGTTCACCTACATATTTATTAAACTATAAAAGATAAATTATAGTATATATAATAATAGTATATCAATTGTAGTATTCTCTCTATTTACACACACACACACACACACACACACACACACACACACACACACACACACACACACACACACACACACACACACACACACACACACACACACACACACAGTATTATGAAGGGTGCTGCGATGTGTCTCAACTGTGTGAAACCACCAGGTTACATTACTATGAGAGTGGGGGAGTCTGCAGAAGTAGGCCTACCAGTGTCACACAGTAGAGTGCAGTAGAACTGTCCAGTGATCGCTGTCAATCACTCTCTAGATCCTGATGGGTTAGCTCGCCATCAATTGGAACGGTCACTGGAAAAGATCCAGTCCATCAAAAAACCTGACCTGTCACAGGGCCAGAGAAATCTAATCAGTATCATTGTATCTACTGTCTGTTTTCTATTCAGTTTTTAACCATGAAATATGCATGAACTTTTTAAATGAAACACTGTATGCAACACTCTGTGCATACTGTATGCAACACTGTGCTGTATGCAAATCTTTGTACATATTTTTTAAACAAACACATTATGTATTTTAAACAAAACCATCTTCACATGAATTCAATACACTCTTGTAAAGTGCAATGCAAAATGGATTACATACATTTTGTAATCAATACTTGAAAACAAACTCAATTCTTAACTATTACACAGAATGTGTTCAACATTAACTCAAATTGCAAAATTAAACAAAACATCCCTTAAATTAAAAGAATGAACAGTCTCACCGATTCTGTGAAACAGGCTGGGCACAACCATGAAATGCAATGGCTACCCCAGTGAATCCACAATTGGGTTCTAGAAGTCAAACAATACCACACATCAAAACCAAAGTAATCTTAACTTATTTGTTACTCTTCAAATTAAATTGTTACTCTTCAAATGAAATTATAAAAACGGGTGAGTTACCTTGCTTCTCTGTGTTTGCATATATATTTATCCTCTCTGTGTTCTGTGCTGTCTGTTCTGTGCAACAGTGGCTTTTTTTCTGGATGTCTCCAACCGCAACAGCTGAGCTGACTCTAGCTTGATTGGGGATTGGTTTGATTAGTGCAGGACTACAGGTGTGTGTAACTACCTGCCTCTGAAGGTCAGCCTGACCTGATTGACTGCTAAATTGGCCAGAACCACTAAACAGAAGTCACTCTATGTCATGTGTAGCCCACTCCATATCATGTGTGTTACACACACAGTCTATGGTTACACACAGACCCAACTGAAAATGAAAAACAGCGACCTCTACTGTTTGTTATATGTCTGTTGGGTCTGGCAGGAAGCAAACGTAACACCAGTGCGCAAGGAAACCGGGGTTTGTGTCTGCCTTCAGCGCATCACTTCCGGTTGGTGCGACTATGTTTTCATTCCCACTAACAATATTTATACACGGAACACTAACACCACTTCTCCCAGAGAACATGGATGGTTTTGGTTATAAGCCCACTTGTTTCTATGATGAAAGAGTAAGTTAAAATGTGAATATCTTTCCGGGGTTTTGTCTGCTCCGAGGACGCTATTGTTAAATTAGTTTTGGTTAGTTTCGAGGGGGGAAGGGTGGACGGACACGTGAATCCCGGCCACTACATTTGATTGGGTAAAGCGCGGCCTGCTTCCTGATCTGAAGGCACACCCGCTTGAAACCAATGCGCACGGGTTGTCAACACAGCTACCGACAGATTCCAACGCAGAGCAGAATCTGTTCTTGAGAGATTAAGATTTGTGTGGTTGTGAACTTGTATATTGGCTATTTTGGGTGAAGAGATTTGGTGTAGAGGGAAATACTAGACTAGTGTACCTAGTATATAGACCCCTGGTGGACCCCGGTCAACTAAGGATATAGGGTTAAAAGTGGTTAACCAGAAGTGTGTGTGTGTGTGTGTGTGTGTGTGTGTGTGTGTGTGTGTGTGTGTGTGTGTGTGTGTGTGTGTGTGTGTGTGTGTGTGTGGTGCGGTGCTCAGGCTTCATGAGCGGAGTCACTCGGTGTGGAGTCAGCTGTGGAAGTTTTTTTAACGCAAACAAAGCTGATTCTGCCAATATGCAACACCACAAAAGCCAGTATGAGGTGTTTTAAAGACAAATATCAAATTCATGTTGATTTAGCCATTTTCTGTGGAAGAAAGAAGGATCCCAATCTGGATCCAGATCTTCAAATAGTAAAATCAACATGAAGTTCATATTTGTCTTTAAAACACTCACTGTTTTGGGTTTTGTAAATCCTGCATCGTGGCTAGTCTGGCTACGAGTGTGCAGCCTTTTTCTTTATTCTCGTATTTACTTACCAAGGTCAGCAGCACCTCACCAATACTGGTGTGCGCCCTCCTCCCTTTTGTTTGATATATTGGCAGATTATTATGAAGCTTTCTTTGCGTTCGTTTATGTGCTAAAAGGCTGACTTTGAGAGATACAAGGTTCACCCCGACAGTGACATACGGTGTGTGTGTATATATATATATATATATATATATATATATATATATATATATATATAATGTACACTTACAGTATGTTTTTCACATTACTGATAAACAACACAATTCAATATTTGTTTCCTAGGAAGTCTTTTTGTTCTAACATCCATCCTTTTTTCCTTCCTTTCTTCCTTAACTGCAGAGGATAGCAGCCCTGACCAGGAAACCAATCACGTGGCAGAAGGTCGAGGTTCCGAGGAGGAAGACTAGCCAATTACATCTAAGATACTGCGGGCCGGACCCGCCCACTTCCTATATATATCCAATCACCAGCCCGGCACAGAACTATAGCAACACCTTCACTTCTGGATTAACCAATCGGAAGACTCTGACCAAGGACCCGGTTCTGACCCTGCCTTTAGGGTCGTCTGCCCCAATCAAGGGTCACGACCCCGATGACCTCTCGACCTGCAGTGACCACGAGTCGGGCGTGGCCGACCTCTGCAGCCGTTCGTCTAGCGGTGGGGACTATGGCAAGGACCCGGACTCGGACGAGGCTGCCCTCACTGTTGCCTGAATGGAAATCAAACACATTATGTGTGGTTGGAAACCCAGGGAGAGGGTGGAGGACGCAACTCACCTACTCCAATTCAAAAAGTGTTCAAATGTATTTAAAGGAGCACTTCACCCATTTTCAACCTTATCTTCATATAATTGGTCCTCACTAATGCTCATTATAAGATGACAGCATTTCTGTCTATTCACTCTGCGTCTCAGAGGAGGGCTGTGGACAGTACAGAACCTGCCTACCAGTGACATCATTGGTACGCAGGTTTGGTCAAACACACTTGTTTTATATTTTTTATGAATCCAAGAACAATGGCTTTTATTTCAGCATGCTAACTTTCCAGGAAGCGAAAGGCTGTAGTTTCTGTTGGCTTGCAATGCCCATCGATGATGTCACTGTTAGCCAGTGACATCATCCACAATGAGACGCAGAGTGAGTAGATGGAAATCGTGTCATCTTATGATGAACATTAGTGAGGTCCAAATCAATTATATGAAGATACGGTTGAAAATAGGTGAAGTGCTACTTTAACTTGGAAGTATCAAAATGAGGGTATCTGGCATTTTTTGTTTTTAAATACAAAATTACTATCCTTTTTTGTCAAGGCTGGTATGGCCGACTCTAAGGGACTAATCCTGGCTGCTGAGTTCACTGTTTAAAAGGAATGACTGTTGATAAGAATGGAATGGTAGTCGCTTTTAGTATCATTCTAACTTCATTGCTCAGTCCTGGCCTGTTCACACTAACGTTATTGTATATGAGCAAGGAACTTGGCTATCGACGCTGTCGGGTGGAAGCTTTTCATGAAATGGAAAAAAAAATAACCTGTGTTCCAATGGATGTGTAGTTATGATTTAGTCACAAGCTCTTGTTAATACTTTTCTTTGGTTCAAAATTTATACAGGACACATTTAACCACCTTCACTTAAAATGCAGATTTTTTATTTTTTTTATAGCAGATACAAGCTCCCAAAAGTAGCAAAGAAATAGCCATACAATAGCCATAGTCTACAAGCTCACAACGTGTCGCATTGTGAGCGTGGGATATTTTTGCTACTTTTGTGTGGCACTGTAGTGTGATGAAGTAGGGCATTCATTTAAAAAAACATAACAATTTCACATATGACAAGGCTTCTGCTCGACAGTGACTGTAATGTAATGTCTTGCTGAAGAGTGATGGTTGGAGAGGGAAAGGAGTTTAGCGTACAAGAGCAGTTCCTGTACTTTTAGGGGTTTTATGTACACATGGATTACCCCATTAAGACCCGGGAACGCACCTGTGTCATTTTAGATTTCTTTGGGCTATAAAAAAATACAGATATACAAGCTCATAGCTCGAGTGCCGCGCTATGAGCTTGCCTTGTAGATCTGCTATTTTTTTTAAATCTTGAAAATCTGTGCAAATCTTTGAATATAAATATATATATTTTTAAGGCGAACATTTGTAACTGTCAAATGTCTCAACACAATGTCTTCATTTTTCTGAAAAACTATTGTTGCCATATCAGTGGTGCTCAAACTTTTTCATGTCAAGGACCAGCCAAAGTCATATGTTTTGCCGCCGATCCCCATCAAAATATGCTGTTCCAGGGACCCCCAGAAGCAAAGATTTTAGTTAAAAATGTTGCACAAATGTTCAAGATTTTTCAAAAATAGCAGATCTACAAGCTCGTCACGCGGCACTCGGTGCCGTGCTATGAGCTTGTAGATTGTAGATTGCTTGTAGATAGAAAAGAGTGTTTGAATTGGTAAACTAGCTATAGAATGCGTCTTCCAAAAACTCTAATGGTCTCGGATATTTTATAAAAGCAAAGGTTAAAAGCCTCAATCTGCGATTTCTTCAACTGGAATGTAGAACATAGAACAAAGCATAATAATTCTACATATTATGCTAATTGTTTAGGAAATCACAGATTGGTACTTGGCCTAACAAAAGTTTTCAGTCATGAGCATTTATTTTTGCTTTAAACCATGTGTACAGCACCCATTGGACTGCATTTTAACCACTTAAACCCTACTGTATATACTTCGTTGACCGGAGTCCCCAGGGCTCTATACTCCCTCCTTTTTTCCCTCTACACTAAATCTCTTTGCCGAAAATCGGCGATCTACAAGATCACAGTGGATGGCAATGTGAGCTTGTAGATCGGCTATTCTTGCCAAATGTTTGCCTATTATGACATGCCTAGAAAAGGGACTCTAGGGATCATGTGGTTAAAGGATGATAGTTTTCTATTTAAGAATTCAAATGTAGTGCTCAATGACACAAGGGCCGCTATGTTCGCCGATTGTTTGCCCCAGAATATGGACACTAGGCTTAATTTGATTAAATATGATAAGCAGGCTCTCAAAGCTCAGACACGCCATATCAGGTATATGCACCATCAACACAGGCCTGTTCTTTTTTTTTTTTTTACTTCATTTTTAGATGCATATTAGTTTAAAGCACTAGTCAGTCGTTCCTCGATACTACTGTCCAGTGTCAAAATCATGTCCGCAAAAACATTTTCTGAGACACGCAGCTGTTGTAGCAACAGTACTGGTTTTATGCGCTCTATGTTCATGAATGCAATCGCCGTGATCATACAGGAATTGTCTCTAGACAGAGCAATCTCTTTGTCTGTTCACCACCTTTCAACTCATGTTGTTTTTTTGGTTTACAACTCTAAGCGCCCTGAAAAACACGAGGCGCATATAGCACATAAACGCAAGGTGGCATGCAACGCAAAAGCAGAATACAAAACGCTTTATTCACGTTGATAACGACTGCAAAATGATGCCCACAGAGGCTGAAACATTGTCCGGTGTGATCGGCCCCTGAAATTACACAACCGAGAGTGTAAGTGGGTTTTAATAGAAATGATGTGATGCTGAGAGTTCATTGATGGTGTTTGACTAGCACTATTAAGTTCCAGCCCTTTGCCAGTGTTAGATCAAGATTACCTTCTTCTGGCAGTTTTAAATCATCTCTTCCCTTGCAACAACTTCTGGACACATCTTAAGTCAAAGCTCTAAAACAAAAAGGTAATTTAATTTGAGATGGCTAAGACCTAGATTTCCTTTTCCATTTTTTACAATGCAATTATTTTTATTCATTGCTTTTCTATTGTCAGAAACAGAATCATTCTACTTTAACAGTTGGCAGCGATATTGTTGCTCCAACCTTGTAGCCAAAGACAAATTAGAAAATGTTCAGGCTTTGAAAGGTTGCCAATAAGGACCCAAGTCACAGAAGTTGCATAGGAATGTGAATTGCTGCCTTTTAGACCGATCAAGAAATGGAATTACCACCAGACTTAATGTATTGATCATCTATTTAGAGGAACAAACTTGAACAAAATGTGAATAAGTATATCCATGTTTACAACAAAGGCTGCAGTTTTATTTTTGGTGTGCAATGTTTTATTTTTTAAAGCCATGAAGTGTTTTATGTTTCAGTGTACTGTAAAAGGTTTTTTTTAAAGGGTCTGAGTCATCTTGTTTGTGTGGTGGAATAAGTTTTATTTTGAGACCAATTTAATCTGTTAGATGAGGGACCACACAATGTGAAATACATTTGAAGGTTTTTTATGTGTTGGGAGTCAAAGACATTATATACGTACAGGTTGTGGACTTTCAGGTGATGTGTGTAACATTGACATTACAGCTAATGTGGCCATAATTCTGAACGCTTCAATTCACTGCACAGTGCACACTTGTCAAAGCGGTTAGTCCCTGTCCAAATGCATTGAACTTAACAAGCATACTATATAATTGTAGTCACTACGGCATATGATGTACTGTAGCTGTGTAACTTTACATTATCAGTGCTATTATTCTCAAACTGCTTCTGTCTTTGGTCATGTGCAGGGTGCAAATACTGGCCACCAACCAAATGCTGCACCATTCTAATGAAGTTGTGTGTAGACCTACATGCCACTTTTTCAGATAACCAACCATCATTTGAAGAGTGTCTTCTGGCATTTTAGGATGTTTAAATTCTACTTATTTACCGTTTTGATGACTGGCAGTGGTATTGTCTCACACGTCAGGTCTGCCACTGAAAGACACATGTTTTCAAAACAAAACCACTGTGGGCATATCTGAAATAAGTGATGGATCTTATCTTATGTTCTATTGTTGAATCATGGTACAACCTATTGCCGGATTTGTTGAGGGGAATGAAGGTGGTCAGTATCCTTTGGCACATTTTTTCCCCCATGCGTATGAGGGAACAGCCCGTTTGCCTTCCTAACAACTGCAAATTTAAAATTCTGATGTACAGTAAAAACTACTTCGCCGGGGTGGCAAATTAAACTCTCCCAGAGTGTGATGAGTGAGGCTCGACACTGAAGCAGCACAACTGTGGATGGCGACCTTGACTGCATTTCTTGGTCTGTAAATCCCATGAAGCCCAAAGCCATGTGTCCTACACTGTAGCCTGTGGTGTGTATGTGTTCTATATCCATTGATGTAAATGATCAGCTAATAAATGCACTGTCAAAGGGACAGATATCGAGTGTCATTTATGTTTTTGGCCCTCAGCAATGCCAGTGACATTGTAGCTTCACATGTATGACAGTAGAGTGAGCCCCTCTTGGCCTCTGTTTGTTTTCTATGTCAGTCCAAAGGAAGATTGGCGTTGTGTCCAGGAGGACCACAATGGAAATAAGCCTTAGGGCTTTATTGTGTACTTATCCTCGGTGATATTGTGTCTGCTGTATGTGTGGAAGTGCTGATGTGCTCTTTCCTGTTCTCACCAAATAAATTCAATCAATCATTCAAGACTACAGTTGGACCAATCAACATTTCTATACTACACCTGTCCCCCATCAAAGCAGTATAGAATAGGGCCCCATGCGAGACTATCAGCTCACGCACGCACATGCACACGCACACGCACACGCACACACACACACACACACACACACACACACACACCTTATCTCCTTCTACTCCTCATAGAGCTTTTAATGTGTTAGACCCATTGTTCTGTCCCTCTAACCTCCCTGTTACTCCCATCATGACCGCCACTTTTTAATATCCAATGAGGACACAGACACACACACACACAAACACACTGCTGAGAAAATTCCATCCACCTCTGATATCAAACCCCCTCACACACACATGCCCACACAGACAGACACAACTTCGAGGACCATTGAAGAGCGACACGACGCGAAAGACGGGAAGAAGAATTTGTAAGTTTTACATTTACATATATAAGTTTGAATGTTGTAAAGAATAATGTAATTTAGGCTCATGTCAAATGAATGGGAACTCGTGTGAACATCATGTATGTTGTTCCTACAACTTTATAATGTGAGAATGAGATCTGTACGTATGTTGACCATGAGGCCTATGAATTCAGGCTAGAAGCTTGAACACCTTCAGCTTCGTTTGGACACGTACTGTAAGCTGCCTCAAATGATTGATGCAATTTCATGTTGGACTGTCATGCAAAGATTAGTTCTTAGATATCTTGCATCCAGACATATTATGGAAAAAACATGTGAAAAACAAACAACTTGTTTGTATTCATCTGGTCTTATGGGGGTCAATGGCACAAGATCTTTTCAAATAGTAGTCTGTGGTCAATTTAGGGGTTCTTGCATCTTAATCATGAATCTCAATAGATGGGTTTTCTGTTAAATCATTTCTTCATTCAGTGGATATGAGTCATGTCTTCTGTATCCCAGAAGGAATAGTAATCTGAACAGTGACTTCAACCAGTATTATACTGAGTTTTATATTGAGTTTATAACAATTATAATTAAGAGTGAAACTATCTTTTGTAGAGGCAGTGTTACCTGGTGAAATGTAATGATATGGTCTGATATGGTTGGTTTGTCATTTGGTCCAGAATTCATTTACTGTCTAAGTACGACGAGGTACTCAAAGTGGGGTCCAGGGACTCCTAGGGGTCCTTAAGGGGGTTCCAGGGGGGTCCATGGCTTAATACATACATTTTGTGGTTCTTGACATGAAAATGTTTGAGAACACTGCTCCAGAGATAACAGTGAAACTCTGATCAAAATACATTCTTGTACATTCTCTAGTTAGAATTTACTTGTACATGCAATAATGGTGAAGATAATTTATCAATCATTTAGCAGGGGACCCCATTCTAAAATGTGCAATGACTGAGTAGTTCTCAATAATGTCTACATTATGGGTGGCTTTCTGAGGTTCAAATGTCGTTTCATTGGCAGCCCTTTGAAAACTGATTATCTGGTGCTATCTTCTGGTGGAACTGAGAACAACAAGGGGAAAGCATAATTATGCATGTGAAGGGGGAGTGAAAATCTGATGGGGAGCTGGAAAATGTCACACCACCTGTTGTTCATGTTCACTTGTGATGTGGGGGGAACGTGTCTCACCTAACGTTTTCATCCCGTGACCCTTGTGATACCAGGTATTACAAGGGTCATTTCATGACATTTCATCATCAATGACAATTCATGCATCAAACAGGGTTAACAATAGGCTCAATTGTGCACACACAGGCTCTCTCACACAGCTGATTCATTCCAAGGTTGTTGCCTATCAAATCAAGTAGACAAAAAGTAGCCTAAACCCAAACCCAGGATGTTGTGCAGACGTGCGGTGTTACACTGTTTTTGGTTACACATCAGATTCTATGACCTATCCTCACTGCAGTGATCATAACGGTGGGCATTGTCACCAATGTCATTGGTTCTCAAACCTTTCAGGCTGTGACCCCCCCCCCCCCAAATAATCATATTTGAACCCTGACAAGCACTTGGATTGTAGGGGTTGAGACATTACATTTGACAATCTGGTCACTGTTAGTATAGTTTGTTGATTACTTTTGATGCAGTAATGGTCTTATTGTGCTGGTTTGTTGAGTGAGAAAACAATGTTGCACATGATCTGGGGAGCACACCACCCCCCAAAATCATTTGGGGTCCCGACCCACAGTTTGAGAACCACTGGGCTAGGTCACAGAATCTGATGGGTAACAATTGGTGCGGTGAAACAACACAAGAAGATGTGTGGTGAACTTTTAATAAATGACTTAATTTCACTAAAGCAACAATAAATCAAATGTTTACTTTTGTTGTTGCATATCAGAGACAGACCAGTGGGCTGATCTCTGTGGGCCAGTCAGCCAAGGACACCCACGCACACGCACTCGCACACGCATGCACACACGCATGCGCACGCGCATGCGCACGCACACACACCATCTATCAGTCTACCTGTGTCCTAATTGCCAAACTTTAAAAGCAATGTTTTATCCACCTAACCTATAATAGCGTGCACCTAACCTGGGGTGTTATACAAAATAAACAATCTACAAGCTTAGAACACGTTGCAACGCATTGTTAGAGCTTTTTCAGCTATGAAGTACAGTATAAAGGCTTATAGACTCTATAAAGTATGGTTGAAAAAATGTAGAATTTCTGTTTTGTTTTGTTATTCTTTATGTTTCATGAGAAAATACACATTTTAATCACACAAAATGACATGTGTGTTATGAAATAAAGTTGACCAGGTAACCAGTAATCATTTCTGTACATTTATTGCACAACTAAACAGAATATTTGTCTGATTTTAAAGGAACACAGTGTGCTATAGAGACTGACTGACTGCACTGAAGAATGAAGTTCCTGGCTGTCTTCCTGTCACTGCTCGTCTGTATGAGTGGCACTAGAGGTAATCTTTTCTAAAATGGATTGCTCAGTCCTGATTGACTCAGTCCCATTGTAATATAGTTACTCTATAAACATAATACCTCGGGCCGCATAATAGATCCCTACCATTCACTTTATTAAACTAAATAATAAAAGAATTACAGAAATATAAGAATGTCAGTTTCAGTCTACTCTGTAGTGTAGTGTAGTGTGTATAATATATATGTTAAGTGTTGGATGCAAAAATTAAACAAGACAAACAAAACAAACAAATCAGTACAGAACCCCCTGGGGAATTATAGGGGAAGAGAGAGAGAGAGAGAGAGAGAGAGAGAGAGAGAGAGAGAGAGAGAGAGAGAGAGAGAGAGAGAGAGAGAGAGAACTATCTCTGAGCAGCTGCCAGAAAGCCACTCCCTCCTTAGATTATGGCAACCATCACAATGCGGGCCTAAAACTGGACACTGCTGGAAAAGCAGACAGGCATCAGCAGTTAGACAATTGGTGAAATAAAGAGATACAGAAGAGACAGATAGAGGAGAGAGATAGAGGCCCATCACACACCATAACATTCTATTTCCGTTTGCATTTTTGCTTTTCCTATGGCACGGTAGAAGGCACGGTTTTCATGCTGTGTCTGGCTGAACAAGGTTCATTTTGTGGCTTATTGCTATATCTTCTTTTTAATTGGATATAATTGAATTGTGTATGTATCGTACAAGCACACACAAAGACTACATCCATCCACTATAATTGCATTTAGTTGTAGCTTTTAGAAAGTCTTGGTTTGATTAGAAACTAGGACTGTCTCACACATCATCAAAAATATTGTTAGAAAAGAAGAAAAGAACATGAAGATATTTTACTGAGCTATTTGCTTATGTCTTTGCTTTAAACTTCTCAGGTGATTTCGATCTCACCTATGACAACAATGGAGAGTTCACAGCTGAGCCGGGAGTGACTGCTGTACTAGGATGTACATTCATCCATCCTCCTAAATTCAAACCCACGGCTGTAGCATGGTTGGAATGTGGATCTAAGCCTCGATGTGAAGACGGGGACGTAATATTCCACTCCGGGGACGTCAATGCAACTGAGGGTCACCTGAGGGGTCGAATGTCCCTGTTGGAGCCAGATCTCACCAAGAAGAACTGCAGCGTCATGATCGGGGACCTTCGTGTGTCCGATTCTGGATCCTATGCAGCAAGAGTTTACGGTCAAATGGATGGAAAGACTTACAGATTAAACGCTGCACTCAGAAAGCCCATCAAAGTTACAGGTATGTAGTCTAATTTAAGTCTGAAGAATGCACAAATGTAACCAAATTGACCGGTTTACATTCATACACTCTTAAAGTTAAATGAACACTCAGGACTTTACTGTGTGTACCATCTATCTTGACTTCCACTTCCACTTTATATACTGTACGTACTGTACATATTTAGTTGTAATCATTATCCACATAGTGTGTTGGTCTTTCAGACCCCGGTCTTAAAGTGGAGTCATAATACATACAGTATTCATTTATCTTTCCAGAACCTACCAGGACATGACTGTTGGGGTTCTAGACCATTCTCAAATATTTTCATGTATTTGGCCATTAGGCCATGGACGCCCATTTGGAAAGATTTTGTCCCAGGGACCCCCATAAGGGAAGATTGTTCAACAAGCTCATACTTTGGCTATTTTTGAATAGCTGAAAAAGAAAATAGGGCATTTAAACTGTTCCTTATTTTGCTGGGGACCCCTGGAACCCCCATCAAGGACCCCCACATTTAGAGCCAGTGGTTTAGAGAAATCAAAAAGCAACCACATTGTTGTATGAATTTGTTTGCTGTGCCACCAGGTTTGAGACAGCCCAGAATCAGCGGGATGACCAGAGTGCCAGAAGGTGATACCCTGAACATCACCTGTGACGCCCAGAGCTCCCCTCCATCTACTGTCAAGTGGAATAAAGTTGGATCAGACTGCCCACTGGTGACTGGAACTCAGACGGCCTCTCTGGTCATCCTGAACGTGACAACTGGACATTCTGGACGCTACAGCTGCACAGCACATCATCTCAACAAGACTCTGACTGCATTCGCTGATGTGACTGTGATTTGTAAGTACACTGCACTGATTTGCCCAAATTGCCCATACAGTATATAGAGATCTTTGTATCTGTCAGTACCTTTTATGCCCATATATGGAGATCCCTGATGCTATCGGTATATGCCCATATATGGGCATGCTGATATGCTCATATATGGAGCTGACTGATTTGTTTGCGCCTGATGCCATGACGACATATTGAGGTTAGACAACATACTCTAACATACTTGAAACATGGTGACATGAGCGTGATGTCAGCGGCCCCTCAAGCCAATTTTAAAGAGGTGGTGCCATGGTTGTGCACTTTTTCTGTTTTTCATGTGTCTATGAGGTTGATAGAACTTCATTAAGCCCCCTGGTGGTGTTTTTATGGTGTTTTATGTCCTCTCTGACTATTTTGAGTTTCTTCCTGGAGGCTGAAACCTTGAGGGCCAAACGTGCCAATAGAAAAACAGCACTTTAGTGACACAGTAAAAACATACCCTCCCCCTCATTATCATAACACAACAGGTGTGGGCATGAGGAGGACTAGGACAGGTGGGTGGTGCTAAGGTGGTGGAGGAGGTGCTAAGGTGAGAACCAGGTATACTTAATGAACTGGAGGCCTGTCCACATAAAAACATAATTTTAACACTTTCTGTACACTTTTTTGAAAAAAGTCTTCCTCCTAGTATAACCATAATACCTGATGATTATGTTTTAGGGGGGGAAAAATCACTGAAAATCACGGCACCCCGTCTTTAATATAGGATAACATTGCTTGTTTGCACTCAGCCGTTCCAGTCGTTCCAGTCGTTCCAGCCGTTCCATTGATCCAAAATCATCATCATGCCATCATCACCATCATCCTCGTCACCATTGTGGCTCTGGTTGCCATTGGGGCTCCGATGGCATACATGATTCACAGGTGTGGTGTTATAATCTTCTCCGTTTGTCTCTGTTCATGATTTAAGAATTGCAGATTTTGCCCACGCTTCAATTTTTATTTCTGTTAAGAAATATGAAACCATTTATGTAATAATTGTAAACAATGGTTCAGATGTTTTTATTTCTCAAAATGTCTACTCAGGTACAGAGAGAACCGCGGAGACGAGGTCACTTTCTTGGGGATGACGGTGTATCCAGACCTGCAGGTATTTCTTTTAAATCTATTTCCACTTTGTATACATTTTATGTTTGAGAAGTTTCTGAATTCTCCTGACTATGCTTTGAAAACTGAAAACGCATTGATTTTCAGTACTGAACATCAAGGAGCAGTTGGAGGAGACCAGTCAGCTAATAGGCTCTGGAAGGAGGAAGAGAGGACGTTCGAGAGGGTTACTAGAACCACAGGAGGACCACACACTGCCGTCTGAGGAGGATGTTACAGCTTCCCAGTTGACTACCATCAAATCTCATCAGTGTTGTTTAACAGATTAATTGACAATGCTTTAATCAATCAAAACGTATTCTATAATAAGCCCAAAATGGACATTCAAGCTGTTTTGATAGATTCCTCTCATCATTTTGACATTATAAATCACTGTCAACAGCTACAGACTCTGGTTGACATGTCTGTCAGCTCCTCTGGCTCATTGAGTAACTGACTGACACCGTTATTGTACCCTTCTGGCTCACTTTCCAGTGAGGAGCCCCCACTAGGAGGATGTAGCGCCTCTATCCTCATCTCTTTCAGCACCCTCCACTGTCAGGAACCACCTCAGCCCGTGGGAGTTAAGATCACCCTCCAGCTTCCCTCCACCAAACACGGCCAAGATACAGACCCCATTAAGACAGTTTTAGAGAAAGCAGAGTAGAAACGGCGGATGGGAGGCAGAGCGAGTATGGCCTTGACAATTGTTGAAGAGGATGTAACACAAGGGGATGAATTTGACCTTGCATGCCATTTGAGCAAATTGAATAGAAGACTAGAGTTAAAACAGCTAATGATAAATCAACACGTGAACTTGCTACTTGGTGTAATGTTAACCTTTTCATGTTTTTTATTATATTTTTTTGTCCCTGTTAACCAAGTAAATAAAAGGGAATTAATGACTGACTTTGCTATGTATGAATGACAACTGGATGCAGTGTTTACAGTTAGTAAAACAAGAACTAATAAGCTGTACATGTTAAAGCTACAGACTGGGATTTGTTTAGTTTTGATACGGTCTAGTGAGAATCAGCAGATAGGGATAGCCTATTACCTGTAATAATTCCCTCGGGAACCAGGGGCATCATAGTGGGAGGGCCTACCCATAAATCTCATGACCTGCATGATCTCTTATGAATCCAGAAAGTTTCTTCAAATACAATTCAGTTACTTTGTTTGCTATGTCCATGTTTTATTCTGATTCTGTTTTGGCCGCGGACCCCAATCAGAGAATATTTTGTGCCAGGGACCCCATACAAGATTGTGTTCTTAAAAGGATTCAAAAATATTCACAATTTATTTAAGAAATGTTCAAGATTCTTTTGAAAAGAGCACATCCACAAGCTCACAATCGCAACACATTGCGAGCTTGTAGATCTGCTATTTTCAGCCTATGTACAGTATATTGTTTTAAAGTTGTAACATTTATTTTTGATGCTATATTAAGGAAGAAAAGGGGGAGAAGGGAGAGGGAGTCCCGCACACTGTCTTCACTTATAAAGGAGTTTATTTTAGTTACTTAAGATGCAATGTTTCGGTCGCTGGGACCTTCATCTGGCCAGATGAAGGTCCCAGCAAACGAAACGTTGCATCTTAACTAAAATAAACTCCTTTATAAGTGAAGACAGTGTGCGGGACTCCCTCTTCCTTCTCCCCTTTTTCTTCCATATTCAGCTTTCACATTCCGCAACTGTCTGCTCGTAGGTGTGCAAAACAACATATCTTAAAGTTTGATGCTATATTAACACATTTTGCATTTTGACCCCTCTTTGAGAACCACTGCTATAGAGACACAAAAGACTTGTGTATCGTTTTTAATTACTAAACTAAACTACAGTACAAGTGAAAGTTGCTCAGTCAAATTTGTACTTTAGTTAAAGTACTGGAGTAGCCTATTGCTTTAAAAAATACACAAGTATTTAAAAGTACAAACTCCATTTTCTTTTTAGTACTAATGCATTGTATTGAAATAGAAAGATTTTCCAGAAATGGTCAAAATATCAATAGTGAAAATAGCAGGTCTGCAAGCTCCAAACGCCATGAGACGTGTGGTGAGCTTGTAGATCTGCAATTTTCACTGTTTTGAAATAGGGCTTAATAAGTGGTAAATTCATAATGCACTTTTTTACCTTCCATTTTGATTGACTCTCACATGTACTCAGTGGAAAATCACCTGCTATGCTAAATTGCCTGAAATAAAATAATCAATAAAATTATAATTCTGACTTTGATTGCTAATTTCCATGTCACTGACTGATTGCTACACCTTGTGAACCATATAATACTAGGTTGTACAATGTGCATGCTTAATGTCCTGATGAAATGGGTTTTTCGATCAATTTGTTTTGAAGTTTCAGTCTAAAACAGCCTCGGAACCAATCAGAAGGTCCCATCCCTTCATGCTATGTAGCTGCAGAGGGATAGTGTTTGTAGCCTGCTGGTTCACGCTGTCTAAGGGAGAGCGAGATCGACAGTGTCAGTGTGAAGCATGTTTGTTTCCACCTTGCTTATTTCTGTTTTCAGATACATATTTTAGTGTCACTCAGGTGTGTTTGGAGGAAAGTGAGCTATGGTGAAACAGGTGAATGAAATCAAACCTGGTGAATGAAAGCAAGATTCATTTATATTCATATTAAGAGCATCTATTAATTAAGATTGTCTATTTGCCAGATCATGTGCGCATATCCCCCCACGGGTATGGACTAGTTTGCATAAGTTCTCCCTTTCCAACTAGACGGACAACATTTACTGTTTCTCGCAGAGTTATGGATTTATTCCTCTCCACTTCATTACAGTGTGTACACAGGACACGGTAAAAAAGAAGGAATAAACATTAATTGGAAATGTATTTCTGTACTGTACACATCAAATAGAGTTGTCAAATTATAAGTGACATGAGTTTAAAACAATAGAGAAAATAATTATTAGAAAAGAAGATACAATATAGCCCCCATGAATAGCCAAGATAACTACATGTTTTAGCCATACACAAACAGGTGAAAATAGGCTAAGCTACAATGGCCAATTAAATCTTTCACACACATTCCCAATAGGCCGAGGAAAAAATGCAACTTGAACATTTTCAAATCAGACTCATAGTGGCAGATTCGCGTTTTTTCCTATAACTGATCTGCGTGAAAATTTGCATGCACCCTCCCTAGAGGTCAGGGAAAAACCTTTGCCCTTAATTTTTCACATCTGCCTTTTAGAGCGCCACCAGGAGGCTGACTTTTGTAAAACTAATTGTTTGCTATTACTCCTTCAGATATATATCTCTATAGTCATGTGATCAAGACGAATGTGTCCGATATTTCATATTCCATCCTAATTGGCTAACATTGGCTTCCAAAGTTTGCAGGATAGGTTCGTTTTGAACAAAATGCCTCAAATTATGAACACAGCGTGCAATTTCCGTGCAATTTTGCACGCACATTCCCACTAGGCCGAGGAAGAAATGTCACCGTTTTCACATTGGCCTGTTATAGCGCCACCAGCAGGTCTAATTTAACAAAACACATTTTTGGAACAAAATGCCTCAAATCATGAATACAGTGTCCGATTGCCGTGCAAGACCTAAGATGAAATGGCACCCTTTTCACATTGGCCTATTATAGCGCCACCAGGAGGGCACAATAACCTACCTGACCTGGCGGAGACCTGTGCTCCGAGGAGCACTTTTTCTTGTTCTGTCTCAATTAGGCCCAAATTTGGCTACAGTGACAAGAGGAAAAAGACTTAAAATAAATGCACCACCTAGTGGCTCAACAATGACATGTATCAAAATGAAATACAGGGGCCGGAACACCGGGACCCAAGCTAATGAAACTAGCCAGCTGGTCTACAAGTTGTGATCTTTTTTTAGAGGAATTTCTTTTTTTTCTTCTTTTTTTTAAATGAAATTGTCGAAACATTTTAGACATTTTGGGGAGAACCTTTTCAAAGCATGTGCAGAGGCCTGTCCACATAAAAACATAATTTTAACACTTTCTGTACACTTTTTTGAAAAAAGTCTTCCTCCTAGTATAACCATAATACCTGATGATTATGTTTTAGGGGGGGAAAAATCACTGAAAATCACGGCACCCCGTCTTTAATATAGGATAACATTGCTTGTTTGCACTCAGCCGTTCCAGTCGTTCCAGTCGTTCCAGCCGTTCCATTGATCCAAAATCATCATCATGCCATCATCACCATCATCCTCGTCACCATTGTGGCTCTGGTTGCCATTGGGGCTCCGATGGCATACATGATTCACAGGTGTGGTGTTATAATCTTCTCCGTTTGTCTCTGTTCATGATTTAAGAATTGCAGATTTTGCCCACGCTTCAATTTTTATTTCTGTTAAGAAATATGAAACCATTTATGTAATAATTGTAAACAATGGTTCAGATGTTTTTATTTCTCAAAATGTCTACTCAGGTACAGAGAGAACCGCGGAGACGAGGTCACTTTCTTGGGGATGACGGTGTATCCAGACCTGCAGGTATTTCTTTTAAATCTATTTCCACTTTGTATACATTTTATGTTTGAGAAGTTTCTGAATTCTCCTGACTATGCTTTGAAAACTGAAAACGCATTGATTTTCAGTACTGAACATCAAGGAGCAGTTGGAGGAGACCAGTCAGCTAATAGGCTCTGGAAGGAGGAAGAGAGGACGTTCGAGAGGGTTACTAGAACCACAGGAGGACCACACACTGCCGTCTGAGGAGGATGTTACAGCTTCCCAGTTGACTACCATCAAATCTCATCAGTGTTGTTTAACAGATTAATTGACAATGCTTTAATCAATCAAAACGTATTCTATAATAAGCCCAAAATGGACATTCAAGCTGTTTTGATAGATTCCTCTCATCATTTTGACATTATAAATCACTGTCAACAGCTACAGACTCTGGTTGACATGTCTGTCAGCTCCTCTGGCTCATTGAGTAACTGACTGACACCGTTATTGTACCCTTCTGGCTCACTTTCCAGTGAGGAGCCCCCACTAGGAGGATGTAGCGCCTCTATCCTCATCTCTTTCAGCACCCTCCACTGTCAGGAACCACCTCAGCCCGTGGGAGTTAAGATCACCCTCCAGCTTCCCTCCACCAAACACGGCCAAGATACAGACCCCATTAAGACAGTTTTAGAGAAAGCAGAGTAGAAACGGCGGATGGGAGGCAGAGCGAGTATGGCCTTGACAATTGTTGAAGAGGATGTAACACAAGGGGATGAATTTGACCTTGCATGCCATTTGAGCAAATTGAATAGAAGACTAGAGTTAAAACAGCTAATGATAAATCAACACGTGAACTTGCTACTTGGTGTAATGTTAACCTTTTCATGTTTTTTATTATATTTTTTTGTCCCTGTTAACCAAGTAAATAAAAGGGAATTAATGACTGACTTTGCTATGTATGAATGACAACTGGATGCAGTGTTTACAGTTAGTAAAACAAGAACTAATAAGCTGTACATGTTAAAGCTACAGACTGGGATTTGTTTAGTTTTGATACGGTCTAGTGAGAATCAGCAGATAGGGATAGCCTATTACCTGTAATAATTCCCTCGGGAACCAGGGGCATCATAGTGGGAGGGCCTACCCATAAATCTCATGACCTGCATGATCTCTTATGAATCCAGAAAGTTTCTTCAAATACAATTCAGTTACTTTGTTTGCTATGTCCATGTTTTATTCTGATTCTGTTTTGGCCGCGGACCCCAATCAGAGAATATTTTGTGCCAGGGACCCCATACAAGATTGTGTTCTTAAAAGGATTCAAAAATATTCACAATTTATTTAAGAAATGTTCAAGATTCTTTTGAAAAGAGCACATCCACAAGCTCACAATCGCAACACATTGCGAGCTTGTAGATCTGCTATTTTCAGCCTATGTACAGTATATTGTTTTAAAGTTGTAACATTTATTTTTGATGCTATATTAAGGAAGAAAAGGGGGAGAAGGGAGAGGGAGTCCCGCACACTGTCTTCACTTATAAAGGAGTTTATTTTAGTTACTTAAGATGCAATGTTTCGGTCGCTGGGACCTTCATCTGGCCAGATGAAGGTCCCAGCAAACGAAACGTTGCATCTTAACTAAAATAAACTCCTTTATAAGTGAAGACAGTGTGCGGGACTCCCTCTTCCTTCTCCCCTTTTTCTTCCATATTCAGCTTTCACATTCCGCAACTGTCTGCTCGTAGGTGTGCAAAACAACATATCTTAAAGTTTGATGCTATATTAACACATTTTGCATTTTGACCCCTCTTTGAGAACCACTGCTATAGAGACACAAAAGACTTGTGTATCGTTTTTAATTACTAAACTAAACTACAGTACAAGTGAAAGTTGCTCAGTCAAATTTGTACTTTAGTTAAAGTACTGGAGTAGCCTATTGCTTTAAAAAATACACAAGTATTTAAAAGTACAAACTCCATTTTCTTTTTAGTACTAATGCATTGTATTGAAATAGAAAGATTTTCCAGAAATGGTCAAAATATCAATAGTGAAAATAGCAGGTCTGCAAGCTCCAAACGCCATGAGGCGTGTGGTGAGCTTGTAGATCTGCAATTTTCACTGTTTTGAAATAGGGCTTAATAAGTGGTAAATTCATAATGCACTTTTTTACCTTCCATTTTGATTGACTCTCATATGTACTCAGTGGAAAATCACCTGCTATGCTAAATTGCCTGAAATAAAATAATCAATAAAATTATAATTCTGACTTTGATTGCTAATTTCCATGTCACTGACTGATTGCTACACCTTGTGAACCATATAATACTAGGTTGTACAATGTGCATGCTTAATGTCCTGATGAAATGGGTTTTTCGATCAATTTGTTTTGAAGTTTCAGTCTAAAACAGCCTCGGAACCAATCAGAAGGTCCCATCCCTTCATGCTATGTAGCTGCAGAGGGATAGTGTTTGTAGCCTGCTGGTTCACGCTGTCTAAGGGAGAGCGAGATCGACAGTGTCAGTGTGAAGCATGTTTGTTTCCACCTTGCTTATTTCTGTTTTCAGATACATATTTTAGTGTCACTCAGGTGTGTTTGGAGGAAAGTGAGCTATGGTGAAACAGGTGAATGAAATCAAACCTGGTGAATGAAAGCAAGATTCATTTATATTCATATTAAGAGCATCTATTAATTAAGATTGTCTATTTGCCAGATCATGTGCGCATATCCCCCCACGGGTATGGACTAGTTTGCATAAGTTCTCCCTTTCCAACTAGACGGACAACATTTACTGTTTCTCGCAGAGTTATGGATTTATTCCTCTCCACTTCATTACAGTGTGTACACAGGACACGGTAAAAAAGAAGGAATAAACATTAATTGGAAATGTATTTCTGTACTGTACACATCAAATAGAGTTGTCAAATTATAAGTGACATGAGTTTAAAACAATAGAGAAAATAATTATTAGAAAAGAAGATACAATATAGCCCCCATGAATAGCCAAGATAACTACATGTTTTAGCCATACACAAACAGGTGAAAATAGGCTAAGCTACAATGGCCAATTAAATCTTTCACACACATTCCCAATAGGCCGAGGAAAAAATGCAACTTGAACATTTTCAAATCAGACTCATAGTGGCAGATTCGCGTTTTTTCCTATAACTGATCTGCGTGAAAATTTGCATGCACCCTCCCTAGAGGTCAGGGAAAAACCTTTGCCCTTAATTTTTCACATCTGCCTTTTAGAGCGCCACCAGGAGGCTGACTTTTGTAAAACTAATTGTTTGCTATTACTCCTTCAGATATATATCTCTATAGTCATGTGATCAAGACGAATGTGTCCGATATTTCATATTCCATCCTAATTGGCTAACATTGGCTTCCAAAGTTTGCAGGATAGGTTCGTTTTGAACAAAATGCCTCAAATTATGAACACAGCGTGCAATTTCCGTGCAATTTTGCACGCACATTCCCACTAGGCCGAGGAAGAAATGTCACCGTTTTCACATTGGCCTGTTATAGCGCCACCAGCAGGTCTAATTTAACAAAACACATTTTTGGAACAAAATGCCTCAAATCATGAATACAGTGTCCGATTGCCGTGCAAGACCTAAGATGAAATGGCACCCTTTTCACATTGGCCTATTATAGCGCCACCAGGAGGGCACAATAACCTACCTGACCTGGCGGAGACCTGTGCTCCGAGGAGCACTTTTTCTTGTTCTGTCTCAATTAGGCCCAAATTTGGCTACAGTGACAAGAGGAAAAAGACTTAAAACTAGAAAAAGTGCTCCTCGGAGCACAGGTCTCCGCCAGGTCAGGTAGGCTATTGTGGCCTCCTGGTGGCGCTATAATAGGCCAACGTGAAAAGGGTGCCATTTCTTCTTAGGCCTTGCACGACAATCGGACACTGACTGCATTCATGATTTGAGGCATTTTGTTAAAAACATGTGTTTCGCTAAATTAGACCTGTTGGTGGCGCTATAACAGGCCAATGTTAAAAGGGTGGCATTTGTTCCTCAACATAGTGTGAATGTGCGTGCAAAGTTTGAGCACAATTGGACGGTGCGTTCATGATTTGCAGAATTTTGTTCAAAACAAGCCAATAATGCAAACTTTAGATGTCAATTTTAGCCAATCAATATGGAATATGAAAAATCAAACACATCCGTCGTGATCACATGACTATAGAGATCATGTGTACCGATTTGCGTGAAATTTGGATAAAATTGGAAGGAGTAATATAAAAAAAAATGTTTTACACAAGTGGGCCTCCTGGTGGCGCTATAAAAGGCAGATGTGAAAAATGCAGGCCAAAGGTTTTTCCTTGACCTATAGGGAGTGTGCATACAAAGTTTTACACAGATCGGTGCAATTATAGGTAAAAACACGAATCGGCCTGTTATAGCGCCACCATGAGGCTGATTTGAAAATTTTCAAATGGTAGTCCTTCCTCGGCCTAATGGGAATGTGCGTGCAAAATTTCACGGAAATTGCATGCTGTGTTCATGATTTGAGGCATTTTGTTCAAAACGGTGCACTCCTGCAAACTTTGGAAGACATTTTTAGCCAATCGGGATGGAATATGAGAAATCTGAAAGACCCGTTTCGTTTAATGACTATAGAGATACTGTGTACCGAATTGTGGGATTTTTGGACAAAATCTGTAGGAGTACTGTCAAAAAATGTGTTTTGCACAAATCGGCCTCCTGGTGGCGCTATAACAGGCCCCTGTGAAAAATTTGGGGCAGAGGTTCTGCTCTGGTATCCAGGGACTGTGTGTGCACAGTTTGGCTGCGAGCAAGCCAACGGTGCCGGAGATTAGCTGTACACAGACAGATCGAATGACGGACGGACACACGGACGGACACACGGACACACGGACGGACGGACAGGGGGTAAAACATACTCTCTCGCCATGCCTTTCGGCCTGGCGGAGACAATAAATGCACCACCTAGTGGCTCAACAATGACATGTATCAAAATGAAATACAGGGGCCGGAACACCGGGACCCAAGCTAATGAAACTAGCCAGCTGGTCTACAAGTTGTGATCTTTTTTTAGAGGAATTTCTTTTTTTTCTTCTTTTTTTTAAATGAAATTGTCGAAACATTTTAGACATTTTGGGGAAAACCTTTTCAAAGCATGTGCAGGGACTCAGGGATGTGCATAGGCTACATTCAAGGGCTGCTCCAGCGAATATCCTATCATGATTCGGAACTTCAATGCATGTGCAGGGAGCAAGGTTGTTACAGTTTTGTATTTTTTCTTAGTTTTTGTTAGTTTTTTAAGGTATGGCTGTGTGTGTGTGTGTGTGTGTGTGTGTGTGTGTGTGTGTGTGTGTGTGTGTGTGTGTGTGTGTGTGTGTGTGTGCGTGTGCGTGTGCGTGTGCGTGTGTGTGTGTGTGTCAGGGCCGACGCCAGGATGAAATGACTAAGGGTGCAGTTGAAAATTGTGAGGGTGCACACCAGTGGCGAGTGGCGACGCATGCACTCGCACGAAGCGCGCGTGCATGTGTCCCGACCCGTGTGCGCGCACGCTTAAATGTGCGGTTATTGGGTGGATTTTGGCAGTTTTTGGGTGTTTTTTTAGCGGCGCTAGCCGCTCTATACCTTTAGGTATAGAGCGGATATTAGCCCTCTATACCTGGCTTTTGCGTCAACGTTCTGATTGGTCAGGCTCGCCAAGGTTCTGATTGGTCAGGTCCGTCAACGTTCTGATTGGTCAGGCCCGCCAAGGTTCTGATTGGTCAGGTCCGTCAACGTTCTGATTGGTCAGGCCCGTCGAGGTTCTGATTGGTCAGGTCCGTCAACGTTCTGATTGGTCAGGCCCGTCAAGGTTCTGATTGGTCAGGCCCGTCAAGGTTCTGATTGGTCAGGCCCGTCAAGGTTCTGATTGGTCTGATTGGTTTAGATATTAATATTGAAACACATATCTATGACAAAATGTATCAAAGGCGCCGCTACCTTCACACAGGTGTGATTTCTTTACTTTATTTCGGTTTTAGGGTTCGGGTTAGGTTAAAAAAAACTATTAATTATAAAAAAAATAAAAATATATAATTTACTTTTTTTTTAAATTTTTAAACATAAACTGAGGGGGCTCAATCTGAAACTGAGGGTGCCAGGCCCCCTCAGGCACCCCCGTGGCGTCTGGCCTGGTGTGTGTGTGTGTGGTGTGTGTGTGTGTGTGTGTGTGTGTGTGTGTGTGTGTGTGTGTGTGTGTGTGTGTGTGTGTGTGTGTGTGTGTGTGTGTGTGTGTGTGTGTGTGTGTGTGTGTGTGAGCGAATGAGTGAATGAGTGTCCAGAGCTAATCCTGAAAATTGCCAGACCAACCAGCACCAAACTTTGCTTGCTACTAGTAGGTCACCGAACGTTTAAAAAATATATATATTTATATTTTCTTTTTATATAACTTTATTTTTTCATAATGGCCATTCAATGGGGCAGTGATATTGCTAAAACTATGCCCACATTTGGAATCATATTATAGATGACTGTGACAAAGCAGGAACATATGACGCCATCCACAACATCCACAAGGCCCTTGGTTCGGAACTTCATAGCATGTTATAATGGTCCGTCACAAACTACTTCTTTGAGCCAGAGTGCTACACGTTACTGTGTTGATCTTTCACGACTTCCACAGAGGTAATTTCAAAAAAGCCTGTTTTGTACTTGTACATATAGGCAAACCTAACAATGAGGGCTGCAGCAATAAACAAGGAGAATGAGGCCAGCAATGAAATAAACCACCATGTCTGCCACCATGTAGTTGTTAGAAGGTCAGGAAGAGGTACACCTGGTGCTGGTATACATGTTGGAGGATCCGGATGGAAGTTTCCATCAGTTTGACATGTTAATGAACTCGATCCATTGAGTGTGAAATTGGTTTGACATGTGTATGTCACAACATCTCCATGGTCATACACTTCTTTCTCTGGACCAGACTGAGTGGCGTTTGCAACATCTGCTGGTGGATCACAGGCCATGGTAGCAGGGTCTTTGCATTCTGGAAGTGGAGGTGACCACTCACCATTCATTTCACATGTCACATTTTTAGAGCCGACCATGACAAATTCAGGAGGTGAACATCCGAATTTCAGCAAAGTCTCATATCCATATGGGGGAAGATGATTAACTAACATCAACAGATTGAGACGATGCAAATCAGGATTTGGACACACCACCAGTATACATTCTGGAGGAGCCGGATGGAATTTTCCATCAGTTTCACATGTTGATGAACTTGATCCGTTGAGTGTGTGTGAATTAGTTTGACACGTGTATGTCACAACATCTCCATAGTCGTACACTTCTTTCACTGGGCTGCACTGAGTGGTGCCTGCGGCATCTGCTGGTGGATCACATTTAACCACTTCACATACTGGCCTCTCATTCATCCACTCATCAGCTCCACAAGTGATTTCCTTTTCACCTACCAGATTGTACCCAATGTTGCAGGATGCCAGAGCCTTGTCACCAAACTGAGTCCCAGTAGGATAATCAATTGTTCCATCCAGCAAATCTCCAAGAAACCCACAATCTCTTCTCTCGCAGGTCATTGTCACAAAGCTCCAGGTTCCATCAGTGCAGGTGCTGGAAGCATTGCCTCCCTTCATCTCAAAGCCAGTCTCACAGACAAAGGTAACTGTAGTTCCGTGTGGGAATGTTGTGATGTCTCCGATGTCGTCACTCAAAATCATGTTCAGTCCAGCAGTGGGTCGGGAACAGTGTTGAGCCTGACCGTTGACTGCAAGGCCAAAGCTGCTCAGTAAGACCAAGTACAGGAAGACTCCCATGGGGGTCATGATGCAAAAGGTGCGTTTCTCTGGAGATGTACCTCTACAGTAGATACAGTGGAGAGTGCTCTGTGTTCACTTGTTGTTGAATTACACTGGCTTCCTTATTCTTTTCTTCGTTCTTCTTCTCTTTTCTCTCCACTGGATTCCGTCTTGTCTTCTGTCTCTGTGCTGCTCTCAGATAAAGTGACAGAATATACAAATCCTCACTTTGTTTTATACTAACCTCTGGCTGATGTCACTCACCTCAGGTCTGATGTCACTCACCTCAGGTCTGATGTCACTCACCTCTCGTCTGATGTCACTCACCTGCACCTCTGGTAGGATGTCACTCACAACACAAAACGTTGCCACGGATACCTAACAATGCCGATTTGCACAGGCACCCTCACAGTTCGTTCATGGATGTCTTGTCTTATCCTATCCTATACTATATTCAAATTGGTTTAAGGGAGGACCGGCCGGCTGGTGGCTTGCAGGGGGACGGACCTCTGACGCCTAACCTCAATGTGTCGTCATGGCATCAGCAAACATATCAGTCAGATCCATATATTGGCCCAAAAGGGGGTATGCCCATATATGGGCATATAATGATGACATCAGGAATCTCCATACAGTATATGGGCATTAAATGGACAAGGACTGACACAGATATCTCCATATATGGACATTAAATGGACAGTCTGTGGCGGATCTTGGAGGCATGTGGAGTGATTCTGTGCTTGCGAATCCCGGACGAACTTTCGGAGCTTTTGTCAATTATATAGTAATAATAATAATAATAATAATATATATATATATATATATATATATATATATATAGTAAGATGTTAAAATTCACTCATTAAATTTCCTATAATGAAGGCAATGGATAATGATGTTATCTAGCTATAATAGAATAATTAAGAATAATAATTAGAACACACTTCCAAAAAACATATATTAAAAAAATACTTGTTTTCGTTTTTTAACTTAAAGAAATGTTAATATTATAAAAAATAGTGACACTAGTGGTGTTAGGGTCATTTTTAACCCGTATACCATAGGTAATTTATTTTTCATAAACTCAAACTTTATTTTACTCCTGATAGCAAATGCTAATTGTGGACAAGTCTCTCTCACCCTCAAACATGTAAACATTGAATATTGACAATTTGGGGGGAATTGAGCCACACTTTCTGCCGGGTCATTTCGGACCCTAACACCACAAGTGTCACTTTTTTTTGAGCGGTGCAACCGCTCCTAGTATAAGAGGGTTTAGGACCCATCCGTGGTGAAAGTTTTTCTTTCCGTCGTGAAAATTTGTCTTTCGCTGTGACGCCATGCTGTGGAAAACACGCCCATAGGCTAAGCTTTGCAGGACGTGCTGTGATTGGCTAGCGAGACACATGATGAAATTAACTTCAAACTTCGCAGACGCGATGTGATTGGCTAGCGAGACGCATGATGAAATTAATAATAATGTAAAAAATGTAAGCACGTCACTTCGCAGGACATGCTGTGATTGGCTACCGAGATGCATGATGAAATTAATAACTCATAAATATCACCCTCACTTCACACTGGGTGTGATTTTTATAGAGGCCATCAGATTTAATTCAAATGACGATGCCTCGTTCCAATAAAGAAATGTAAAGGGTACTTTTTACCTATTTAAACTTGAAAACGGGTCAAAAATGACCCTAACACAATGGAATGGTTAAATGGACAAGGACTGACACAGACATCTCCATATATGGGCATAAAAGAGACAAGGACAGACAGATACAGACTACAGATATCTCCATATATGGGCACATCAGCATGCCCATATATGGACATATACAGATGACATCAGGGATCTCCATATATGGGCATAAAAGGAACACAGGCAGACGAACAGATACAAAGATCTCCATATGTGGGCATAAAGGGAACACAGGCAGACAGACAGACAGACAGACAGACAGACAGACAGACAGACAGACAGACAGACAGACAGACAGACAGACAGACAGACAGACAGACATTTGTGGAAGGGTGTACCCTTCCAGTCAAACAGTGCCTTCACGGGCACTTCCACACTCCAGGAATGCAGTTCTCAAACCCAAGACATAAAAGGGTGACAGGACCGCCAAAAAACTGTTAAAACGACGGAGGCGCAATGTCTAAAGCGGACTTGAGCCACGAGAGGCATCGCCAAGCGAGTCGCCGTGCTGAGCGTTGCGAAGTCCACTTGAGGCAACTCAGCGCCGTTTCAGTTAATGTCCTGATAGGGACAGAATCGTAACTCATATCCCCCCAAGTACAACATGTGCCGTATTTGCCCCCCCTTCCAGTCAAAGGTTGACTGGTTCTTGGGATGTCCGTCCCAGGAAGTCACCCGACAGGTACAACAAATTATTTTTCTTTGAACGGAGCCCATCAGTGTGCGAGCATTTCATTTTACAGTTTACTGTTATTTTTCGGTCTGCACCTGCCCGACACAAGGTGTGGATCTGCACGTATTTCTATTCTTTCCATATATGGACATGCCTATATATGGGCATATAGATGACATCAGGGTTCTCCATATATGGGCATAAAGGGACAGCAGACAGACAGACAAACAGACAGACAGACAGACAGACAGACAGACAGACAGACAGACAGACAGACAGACAGACACGTATAACGGTTATTACAAAACTGAGTGGGGCATGCATTAACAACTTGCATTGTTCCCGCATATATGGAACTGACCGACTTCAAACTCGGCGTGCACATCGGCGAGGACTGGAGGGAGTGTGGTGCCCAGCGTCGAGTTGTTCGGCTAGGCTTTTGTCCAGAACCGCCGATCTGACTGATATGCCCATATATGGCATATATGGACATCCAGTTGTCCAGAACCGCCGATCCAATATGCCCATATGTGGACATGTCCATACATATGGGCAATGGGCATATGTGCATATGGGGACTGATGACATGGAGATATCTCCATATATGGCCATAAAAGCAGGCAGACAGACAGACAGACAGACAGACAGACAGACAGACAGACAGACAGACAGACAGACAGACAGACAGACAGACAGACAGATACAAAGATCTCCATATATGGGCATAAAAGGGACACAGAAAGACAGCCAGACAGATGCAGCCATACAAGATGTCATTTCTGCTGTGGTTCCTGATTAGAACTTTATGTGCTTAATAAATACTAATTGTTGTGAGCTCCTAGACAGAAAGAGACAGAGAGAGGGGAAGAGAGGTGAGGGCTGAAAAGAAATAGAGACAGTAGTTTGAAGAGCCCTGTCAAGAAGTTGATGAAAATAGGCCTAATCTACCTTACAATTTGAATCCAGTGTTGAATGTTTGCCTGCGTGTGTGTAAGTTGCATCACTGTTGCCAGATTGCGCGCGAGCAACAAGCAACCAGCTTGCTGCAAACACACAGAGCTGCGCACTGCGCATGCGTGGACGCACTTTCCCTAACTGACAACACGCCACTTCGCGCTTACAACTTTTGGACATGGCAACTCCGAAAACCCCGCCCATCACCGAACGGCTCCGGCCCACGCCGAAACACAACGAAGCGACGGCCATTGAAAACACCAGCTCGCTCGCTCCACACAGCTCCTGCACAGTTAACTCCTCAATGCTCAAATAAGCACACATTTCGAACCAATGTGGAAATATTCTCACACAAACAAGCCCAACTTACATTTCTGACCATTACAAATGTCAATAGACACGCAGGACACGAGGCAGTGGCCCTGCGGAAATCGCGGCCTAATGCGCAAGAATAAGCCTCGGCTGGTAGTGACCGGGCCGCCCGACGGATGTCGGCGGCCCGGCGATAGCGGGTGCAGTACGTTAGTCCGACAACGCATTCCTCCGACAGCGCAGCGCTCCGACGTTTCAATACTAAACCCGAACCAAACCCGCACCCTAACCCTAACCGCACGCGGATGCCACATAGTCGGAGAAAAGGTCTGTCGGATTATCGCATGCCTCCCGGCGATAGCGTTAGCATGCGCCTAACGCTAATGTTAACCAACGCTGCTGTCGTCACTCAAACGGCTACGTTAAACATCTTATCAACAACCTGTATGAACGTTAGTGTGCTCAATGTCATCAATGCTAACTAATTAGCCCGTTGAAGAGTGTTATTTTGGTGACTTTTGAGGGTTTCTGTGACACTATGTCACGATGTAGCATCTCAGAGTGTTATGTAACACGGAACGGAATGTTCCTTCACAATAAAGGTTGCAACAAATACACACACACGAGAGCCTCGCGCCAGCGACTAGACGGAAGGGTCGTGTAGCGACCCGCACCTCTAGTACACCTACAATGCTATTGCCGTTGTACATCAGATGATGGGAACAGACATTTTATTGACAGGGGTCACCTCTCAAGTAGAGTTCTGGGGCTGTTGGTCTTCGTCGCCTGCCAAGTAGAACAACTTTCTTCGACACTCCTGAAGTGCCAGCAAATCTTCACTGTTAACAACAGTCGTCTTTATGCTGATAGCATTACAGTCTATATTCTTCACAAAAGAGAGAATGTAGGTGCTTGAGTCCTCTGTGAGATATTGTTGATTTACAGCAAGTTCCTCTCACCCCAAATTAGCACCCAAATAATGGTGATACTTTATCTCTCTCTCTCTCTCTCTCTCTCTCTCTCTCTCTCTCTCTCTCTCTCTTGACTTGACTACTCTGGTGTGATGAAAGGCACAACTTTGATTCCTTTGCAGTAGATGAACGCAACATTTAATGACTGGAAAAGGTCAATGAATCTTGTAGTTCCCATTCAAATTGAACAAAACAAAAATACACCTAACTGGCACTAAAACGAGACGAGACGAGACAAGACAAGACAAGACAGAGTCTTGGGCATGAGGAGATGGTAATTTATTGTCCATCCCAAATACCATGACACAACTCAATCCTTTCCCTGTCATTGGCTGAAACACAGGAATGTTTAGGAAGAGAGGGGGAGAAGAGAGAAATCTGAGCCCACAACATACTACTTTAACTTATTAACTCAACCTATAGTTAATTCCCACACAAGGATTTATTCATTATATTCAATATTCTCCCACTGTAACCTGGTATCACACACCTGGTTCCCATTTAGAAAGAATATTGGAAATATAATGAATAGTCAAAATGATAATAAAAATGTACCTTCATGCATAAGTGCAGAGTATGATAAACAGTTATACTTAATCATTCGTGAATGTTGACAAATATAACAGCAAGCTTACACAGTAGGACACACAATAACAACTTGTTTAATATGGATAATAACTATGAACGTATGAAACAAACTGTCTCCCATTTTTGAGGAGTGCTTGGTCAATAAGGTACCGTATCTAGGTTTCTATACAGTATCTACGGCAGAGACCTAGTGTTTGCAGCCTGCCGGCTCACGCTGCCCAAGGGAGAGAGAGATGGACAGGGTGAAGCATGTTTGTTTCTATCTTGCTTATTTTTCAGATACTTATTTTAGTGTGCTGATTAAGTTTAAAATGAGTAATGCACCGTCTGGACGCCATCTTGAATGAGATTCAAAATGGAGTAGCTCTGTAATTAAAATCTTTTTTTTTTTTGAGGAACGTGAGCTATGGGAGTCAAACAGGTGAATGAAATCAAGATTAATTTGTATTCATACTGTATATCTATGTCATGGTAAATGGTGCATTTATATAGTGCTTTTTATCCAAAGCGCTTTACATAGATTGTGCATTACATTCACCCATTCACACACACATTCATACACCCACCATGCAAGGCACCAACCTGCTCATCGGGAGCAATTAGGGGTTCAGCGTCTTGCTCAAGGACACTTCGACACTAAAGGTGGTTACACACCGGCGATTATGCGAATATACGCAAAATTCGGACTCGTTCCGAACAATTAAAAGATGCTTTTTCGCTTCGCTTTTTCGCTCCATGGAAGCTTGCATTGACTTTATAAGGTTTTAAAAAAAAACGTATTATTCGCATGAAAAAATCGCCCCCGGTGTGTAAGGAGCTTAACTCTGGGGGAGCCCGGGATCGAACTGGCAACCTTACGGTTCCCATCCGGCCACTCTGAGCCACTGCCGCCCCACGCATGTCATCATGCAGTACATTTGTGTTTACAGGAAGTAATTAAGATTGGCCTTTTAGGGTAATTTTTAGGTATCCATATTATGACCACGGATATGCTCTAAAAGTGTGAAAAACACACTTTTTAAAACACACTTTTTTCACCAGGTCTTTAAGTTTATGGAAGGTGGCTTTATCCCTAAATCAACATTTCATTGATAAATGTTTAGATACTATAAGCATTCTAACATAATAACATACTAACAGCAGCAAATATTTCTTAAAGGTTTCATGACATTCATAGTTTTTTTGTTTTGTTTTATGACCTCAATTACACCCCAAAAAACAGAACTTTGAACATTCAGTGGATTTTTTTTGTGGTCTGGGGTTTTCTGAAGGCTAAACAAAGTGCTAGGATTGGCCCATGGACTTTGACGTCAGTCCATTCATTTTGGCTACAGGGACAAGAGGCAAAAGACTTACACAAAAAGAAATGCACCAGTGGCTCAACAAAGACTTATGTAGCCTATGAAAATAAAATACAGGGGCCGGAACACCAGGACCCAAGCCAATGAAAATAGCCAGCCAGTCTACAAGCTGTGTTTTTCTTTTTTTCTTTTTAATGGAATTTCTTTTCGATTAATATTATTTTTTTTAAATGAAGTTCTCTTTCTTTTTGACATTTCGGGGGAGAACCTTTTCAACATTGAAAAACTTTTTTTTTGTGTCAGTACTCTGCGCTCATGAGGATTTATGTTCCGCTAACCACTCACAAAGATTCCCTTTGCTTGCACTCTCCCACTCGTTCCGTTGGTTTGTGCAACGCTCCACTCTGCACTCACGCTCAGGCAAAAAGCGTAGTTGGCTAGTGCTGCTGTGAGGGTGTGTGTTTCCCCCCGGACCCCCATGTTTCTGGGGCTGCAGCCCTGTGAGCCTGTGTGTTAATACACTGCAGGGTCTTCCACAAGCATGTGCAGGGACTCAGGGAATTGCATAGGCTACATTCAAGGGCTTCTCCGGCAATATCCTTCCATCATCCATGTGCAGGGAGCAAGGTTGTTATATTTTTTTCTTTTCCCCCCCCTTTTTTTTTACGGTATGGCTCTGAGGCGTGTGTGTCCAGAGCTAATCCCGAAAATTGCCAGACCAATCAGCACCAAACCTTGTATGCTTCTAGTAGGTCACAGAATCTTAAAAAAAATATATATTATTATTGTTATTTTGCACTTTGTATAACTTACATTTCATAATGGATTTCAATGGGGCGGTGATATTGCTGAAACTATGCCCACATTTGGAGTCATATAGATGACCGTGACAAAGCAGGAACATATGACGCCATCCACAAGATCCACAAGGCCCTTAGTTCAGAACTTCAGCATGTTATAATGGTCTGTTACAAACTATTGCCTTGAGCCGGAGTGCTACATGTTACTGTGTTGATCTTTCACGACTTCTACAGAGGTAATTTTAAAAAAAAATCCTGTTTTGTACTTGTACGTATAGGCAAACCCAACAATGGTCTGCAGCAAACAAGGAGAATGAGGCCAGCAATGAAAAAAAAACACCATGGGAAGAGGTACACCATCGGTTCCATCAGCTTGACATGTTAATGAACTTGATCCATTGAGTGTGAAATTAGTTTGACATGTGTATGTCACAACATCTCCATGGTCACTTTCACTGGACTGGACTGAGTGGTGTTCGCAACATCTACAGGTCAAAGTGATAGGTCTTTTTTGCATTCTGGAAGTGGTGACCACTCACTATTCATTTCACATGTCACAGTGTCAGAGCCGACCATGTCAAATCCATCATGAACACACTGGAATATCATAAAATCCTTATATACATAAGGGGGTCTCGGACTAACCACCTTCACTAGATTGCGGGGAACCAAATCAGGCTCTGGACACCTGACCAGTATACATGTTGGAGGAGCCGGATGGAATTTTCCATCAGTTTCACATGTTGATGAACTTGATCCGTTGAGTGTGAAATCCTTTTGACACGTGTATGTCACAACATCTCCATAGTCGTACACTTCTTTCACTGGGCTGTACTGAGTGGCGTTTGTGACATCTACTGGTGGATCACAGGTCAAAGTGGTAGGGTCTTTTTTGCATTCTGGAAGTGGTGACCACTCACCATTTATTTCACATGTCACAGTGTCAGAGCCGACCATGACAAATCCATCATGAGCACACTGGAATATCATGAAATCCTTATATACATAAGGGGGTCTCGGACTAACCACCTTCACCAGATTGCGGGGAACCAAATCAGGCTCTGGACACAGCACAGTCACAACATCTCCATAGTTGTACACCTCTTTCACTGGGCTGTGGGTGGCGTTTGCGACATCTGCTGGTGGATCACATTTAATTACTTCACATACTGGCCGCTCATTCATCCACCCATCAGCTCCACAAGTGATTTCCTTTTCATCTACCAGATTGTACCCAATGTTGCAGGATGCCAGAGCCTTGTCACCAAACTGAGTCCCAGTAGGATAATCAACTGTTCCATTCAGCAGATCTCCAAGAGACCCACAATCTCTTCTCTCACAGGTCATTGTCAAGAAGCTCCAGGTTCCAGCAGTACAGGTGCTGGAAGCATTGCCTCCCTTCATCTCATAGCCAGTCTCACAGACAAAGGTAACTGTAGTTCCGTGTGGGAATGTTGTTTTGGCTCCGATGTCGTCACTCCAAATCATGTTCAGTCCAGCAGTGGGTCGGGAACAGTGTTGAGCCTGAGCGTTGACTGCAAGGCCAAAGCTGCTCAGTACGACCAAGTACAGGAAGACTCCCATGGGGGTCATGATGCACAAGGTGTGTTTGGGTCTCTGGAAATGTATTTCTACAGTAGATACATACAGTGGACAGTGCTCTGTGTTCACTTGTTGAATGACACTGGTTTCTTTATTCTTTAGTTTTCTTCGTTTTTGTTCTCTTCTCTTGTCTCTCTCCTCTCTCCACTGTCTTCTCTTCTGTCTCTGGGTTGCTCTCATATAAAGTGACAGCCTAAACACATCCTCAATTTGTTTTATATTAACCTCTGGTCTGATGTCACTCACCTCTGGTCACTCACAATACAAACCGTTGCCACGGATACCTAACATTGCACAGGCACCCTCGACTCCATATTTGGGCTCCAGGGCATGGAACTCCATACGGTGAGGGGCAGACAGACAGATACAGAAATGTCCTATAATTAGCCTATAATTTTTCTTTTATAAATACATTTTTTAGATTTGGAGTTTTATGCTTCTATAAAAGCACGGAAAATCTGTGTGTATGTGTATCTGTTCTTCAAGCATCTCAAGGACAGTCTGACTGGCGTGCGTGAAAGTCGTATTGGCGATTCTCCAAAGAATTTTTTATACTGTAAATCCACAAATCCCCATATATGGTCGGATCAGCGGTTGGGATCTCCATATATGCGCATAAAAGAGACAGACAAATCTAAACTCGCCACGATATATCCTGGAATCGATGATAAATGTGACCGTTGTGCCCTACTATTACCAGCTAACCACACTCATTATGCTTTTGTCTTGCCCCAAATTGGTACATTTCTGGACAAAAATCTTTGAAGTTTTGTCTGATGTTTTTTTCGGTTAATCTGGAGCTTTCCCCCCCAGATAGCCCTTTTTGGAGTTCCACCAGATTTCCAACTTCTAACCACAAAAAAAGTCTAATATAGTAGCGTTTACCACACTGATAGCAAGACGCAGAATATTGTTAGGATGGAAATCCCCAACCCCTCCTTCTGTTGCTATGTGGCTTAAAGATGTCATGGGTTTCTTAAAAATACATTTACAACTAGAGGGTCAACAGAAAATGTATTTTCTAGCTGGCAACCATTTATCACTTACTTTGAGAACCTGACAGCACTTCCAACGGGCTAACTGTTATATATACATATATATATTTATTTTATTACCAAATGATGACCTAGACCTGTGTGTATCTATGTGGTGAGATGTGTCACTGGTGGACGGTGATTTGTGAAAGCATTTCAACTTGTGGCGTGTTGTTTGCAACTGGATAATACATCTTGTGTGTTTATTTTTGTTTCTGTCTATTTTATTTTTCTTTAGATTTTTTATTTATCATTTATTTTCTATCACATTCCATTGTTTATACCTAGTTTGATATCATGTTTGTGTGTTTGTTTGTCTGGACCGTTTCTTTATTCCATTGTATTATTATTATTTTTTTGTTTTGTCTCTTGAAAGGAAAATATAACAGCAATAACAATAATGACAAGGTTTCTGCTCGACAGTGACTGTAATGTATTGTCTTGCTGAAGAGTGATGGTTGGAGAGAGAAAGGAGTTTAGCGTACAAGGGCAGTTCCTGTACTTTTAGGGGTTTTATTTTTTTAAATATATTTTTTTGGGGCTTTTTATACCTTTATTTAGAGAGGGACAGGGAAAGTAGGCTGACAGGAAATGGGGATAGAGATGGGGGGTGACATGCAGCAAAGGTCGTCGGGAACGGGAGTCGAACCCGCGACACGCTGTCAGGCTGGCATTTTAGTTACTTAAGATGCAACCTTTCGAGCGCTGGGACCTTCATCTGGCCAGATGAAGGTCCCAGCGAACGAAACGTTGCATCTTAACTAAAATAAACTCCTTTATAAGTGAAGACACTGTGCGGGACTCCCTCTTCCTTCTCCCCTTTTTCTTCCATATTCAGCTTTCATATTCCGACGCACCTGTCTGCTCGTAGGTGTGCAAAACAACATATCCTAAAGATTTGATGCTATATTAATGAAAAAGGGAGTGCACGCACATCCGTTGGTCCAGGTGCTTAGACAAACAAAGTATAATGAAAAATAATAAAGTCTGCACACTGGTAGTTGCAAATAGCTCCAGAATGTATTGCTCGTCAACGTTTCGGCCTGTTCAGGCCTTCATCAGGACATATATGTCCTGGTGGACATATATGTCTCAGGACATATATGTCCTGATGAAGGCCTGAACAGGCCGAAAATAAATTCTGGAGCTTTTTGCAACTACCAATTCAATTCAATTTTACCAGTGTGCAGACTTTATTATTTTTCTTGATGCTATATTAACACATTTTGCATTTTGACCCCTCTTTGAGAACCACTGCTATAGAGACACAAAAGACTGTGTAACGTTTTTAATTACTAAACTAACTACAAGTCAAAGTTGCTCAGTCAAATTTGTACTTGAGTTAAAGTACATAGCCTATTGCTTTAAAAAAAAAAACACAAAAGCACAAACTCCATGTTCTTTTTAGTACTAATGCATTGCTATATTGAAATAGAAAGATTTTCCAGAAATGTTCAAAACATCATTAGTGAAAATAGCAGGTCTGCAAGCTCCAAACGCCATGAGGCATGTGGTGAGCTTGTAGATCTGCAATTTTCACTGTATTTGAAATAGGGCTTAATAAAAATGTAGTACAGTCAAAAAGTACAGTACTTAAATGTACTTTGTTACTGTCCACCACTGACTAACTCATTTTGATTGACTCTCATACAGTATGTACTGTAAAATCAACTGCTATGCTAAATTGCATGAAAGAAAATAATCAATAAAATTATAATTCTGACTTTGACTGCTAATGTCAATGCCACTGACTGATTGTTACACCTTGTGAACCATATAATACTAGGTTGTGCAATGTGCATGCTCTATGTCCTCATGAAATGGGTTCTTCGATCAATTTGTTTTGAAATTTCAGTCTGAAACAGCCTCGCAACCAATCAGAAGGTCCCATCCCTTCAGGCTATGGAACGGAGGAATCTCACTCACTGCAGCTGTGGCTGCAGAGGGATAGTGTTTGTAGCCTGCCGGGTCACGCTGTCCAAGTGAGAGCGAGATCGACAGTGTCAGTGTGAAGCATGTTTGTTTCCACCTTGCTTATTTCTGACCTATAATGTTTTCAGATACATATTTTAGTGTCACTCATGTGTGTTCGGAGGAACGCGAGCTATGGTGAAACAGGTGAATTTATAGTCATATAAGATTCATTTATATTCATATTAAGAGTATCTATGTATATCTGTTTGCGTTTACAGGAAGTAATTAAGATTGTCTATGAGATAGACTGGCCTGGCTGGAAATGGGATTTTACATCACTTTCCCAATGCCTATGATCCATTCCCGATGGATCTACACACAAGGATAGACTTGTGACATATTGACATAATCACCAATACAGGAAAATTATAGGCTTCTGTATACATTATATATAATTTATTTATTTATTTGTATTCATTTTTTTCCTTTTCTTGTGATGTGACATACATAATATAATAATAATAATAATAATAATAATAATAATAATAATAATAATAATAATAATAATAATAATAATAATAATAATAATGATAATAATAGTAATAATAGTAATAATAGTAATAATAATTATTATTATTATTATTATGACAACTTGCATACAATAACTTATTTACTTATATGGCATTTTAAGGACTTTGATGTAAAAATACACAAATCGTATTCACATTATGACCACGGAAATGCTCTAAAAGTGTGAAAAACTTATTTTTCATTTCACCAGGCCTTTAAGTTTCAACATTCCTTTGATAAATGTTTAGATACTATAAGCATTCCGTGGACAACAGCAGAACTGAAGCTTCTGTAATCTGATGTGATTCTAAACTTGTATTGTTTGTTTAGGATACAACTAAGGGGCAGATGATATGCAGGTTTTGATGTGTAAATAATGATACTCTGTACTGAGTGTCAACATCCTCCTATAAGTCCACAAAGCTCTGTGAGGGTGGTCAAAATCTGTTCTGCCCGGTTCTCCTTGCTGGCTGGAGCAACTGATCTGAATTTGCACACGGCCATTGACCATTACCATGTGCATGGAACAGCGAAGCCCGTTTTTCGATTTCACCAAATGTCAGCTGTTTATTAGCGTTTTTGTGTTCGCTGGCTCCCGGGTTGTCAGATCATGTGCGCATATCCCCCCACGGGTATGGACTAGTTTACATAATTTCCATAATAAAAATTTGTCTCCTGGATATTTTGCCCTCGTCAAAAAGTTCTCCCTTTCCAACTAGACGGACAACATTTACTGTTTTTCGCAGAGTTATGGATTTATTCCTCTCCACTTCATTACAGTGTGTACACAAGACACAGTAAAAAAGAAGGAATAAACATTGATTGGAAATGTATTTCTGTACTGTACACATCAAACAGCGTTGTCAAATTATAAGTGACATGAGTTTAAAACAATAGAGAAAATAATTCTTAGAAAAGAAGATACAATACATCCCCCATGAACAGAGAACTGTCAATATGGTGGAAATAGGCTAAGCTACAATGGCCAATTAAAGAAAACTTTAGCCAAGTCAGCAAATACCAATAAATGATAATTTCTGAGGTACAAAGAAAGGAATACACAAAACTTACAATAACCTTGAGGTGATAACAGAGTGGAGGTGTCTAAAATGTCTATCTGCAGTCACTTGCATACTGAGGTAAAACAATTGTCTCCGCCAGGCCGAAAGGCATGGCCAAGACTATGTTTTGCCCCCTGTCCGTCCGTGTGTCCGGCCTTCCGTCCGTCCGTCCTTCTTTCTGCGACCAGCTAATCTCTGCCACTGTTGGCGGCCATAGCTGAATGGTTAGTGAGCCTGCCTAGGGAGCCAGAGGCCCTGGTTGCCCCAGGTTCGATTCCAGGCCAGATCAGCATATGTGTCGATGAAATGAAATTTGTCCCTGAGCAAGACTCTTAACCCCTAATTGCTCACAGGTTCTCATTGGAAACAAGACCGCAAGGACTTTCATGAACGACCTGTTAAAAGGAATTATCCTTATCCTTATCCTTGGCCCGGTTGCTGTGAAACTGTGTACACACAATCTCCCCCACCGTTGCCCCGGTTGCTGTGAAACTGTGTACACACAATCTCCGCCACCGTTGGCCCGGTTGCTGTGAAACTGTGCACACACACTCCCTGGATGCCACAGCGGAACCTCTGCCCCACATTTTTCAGATTAGCCTGTCATAGCGCCACCATGAGGCCGACTTTTGCATAACACATTTTTTTATATTACTCCTACGGACTTTGTCCAGAAAACACGCAAATCGGTACACAGTATCTCTATAGTCATGTGATCAACACGGATCTGTCCGATTTTCCATATTCCATCCTGATTGGCTAATGTTGGCTTCCAAAGTTTGCAGGATTGGGCCGTTTTGAACAAAATGCCTCAAAACATAAACACAGCATTCGATTTCCGTGACATTTTGCACATACATTTCCAATAGGCCGAGGAAGAAATGCCACTTGAACATTTTCAAATCAGCCTCATGGTGGTGCTATAACAGGCCGATTCCCGTTTTTACCTATAACTGCACCGATCTGCGTGAATTTAAATTTGCAAGCAACCTCCCTTGAGGCCAAAAAAACCTTTGCCATTAATCTTTCACATCTGCCTTTTAGAGCGCCACCAGGAGGCTGACTTTTATAAAACTAATTGTTTGCTATTACTCAGATTCTGTCCAAAAATCGGTACACAGTATCTCGTCATGTGATCAAGATGAATGTGTCCGATATTTCATATCCATCCTAATTGGCTAACATTGGCTTCCAAAGTTTGCAGGATAGGTTCGTTTTGAACAAAATGCCTCAAATTATGAACACAGCGTGCAATTTCCATGCAATTTTGCACACACATTCCCACTAGGCCGAGGAAGAAATGCCACCGTTTTCACATTGGCCTGTTATAGCGCTACCAGCAGGTCTAATTTAACAAAACACATTTTTGGAAAAAAATGACTCAAATCATGAATACAGTGTCCGATTGCCGTGCAAGGCCTAAGATGAAATGGCACCCTTTTCACATTGGCCTATTATTAGGCGGCTGCAGTTATGATTTGACCCAAAAAAAATTGCAACAAAAGGTTTCTCAATTGTTTATTGTAGTATCAGGTGTACTTAATAACATATCAAAAGTTTACCAAAATCGGACCACTAGAAAGGTCCGATTTTCAAAATGGCCGCCGTCAGATCCTTAAAATACCATTACTCCTGTATTATTCATCCTAGACAAGTAATTTTGGTGCCTAACCCCAGGTTTTGGTGATCTTGGATCTAATTAGCATAATATAAATTATATTCAAGTGATTACAAGTATAGAATTATAAAAGAAATTGGTTATAAGCATGGTTATAAGCATATTTAACAATGTAATTGGACATTTCTCCCTTTTCTACGTGCCATAATGCCCAGGATTTGGTGAATTCATCACCTATACATGAATTCACTGTTGAAGCTTTCAGGAGATTTCTTTTGATAACAATAAGGAATAAATTCATTATTATTGGGTGGTACTGTGACATTTGTAAAAACATGGCTGTAACTCACAGACCCCCCCCCCCAGATGATTAGCTTAATATGCATCATTGTTTTCCCACTCAACAGTAAACAAACCAACATACAGTATAAGTGTATACAGTGTATCTGCACATTTCCAAAGTGACAACTTAATCACTCTTAAGACCTTTTTAATAGCAAATTGGCCAAATTCTCAAATATTACAGTGGAGAGAAATGGCCCCTTATGGGCCTGGAGAGGATATGCAAGACAGTACAGAGCTATCACAACATGTATCTAGTGTCTGCTGTCTTGGGTGTCTAGGCAGGGGTGGTGGAGGAGTGCGGTGCGTAGAGGGTTCAGATTTGCTTGTCACAGACATCTTCTTATTCCTGAGAGTAGTTGTGTGGGGTTTTTGTGCAAAATTCATTTCACATGTCTTTTATTTTGTGATTGGTACTGCTATAGCAATAACCTTGATCTTTTTTTCTGGATAATTTTAACATCAAGGAGGCATAGGAGACAGCCCATGACGCCCTGGGCTCCAATCTCCCATAGAATCCCGATCTAACCGACCTCCACGCTTTGTCCCTGCTGCTATCCAACAAACAAGCATTGCTTTCTGTATACACCTAATGGTTAGACTATTTGTTTTTGTTCTGGAGAGAAAGGATGCTCTGAGCCAGTCACTAAGTCACCGACTCTCCTGTGAGCCAGTCCGACATAGGGACACCCCTGTCTGCCTGACACACAGTCATGCACCACATGGTCTTACAACCACCACTATGGGGGGTCCCTCCTCACTAACTATGGCCACTCACGAGTGCCATAGGGCATAGGAGCCAGCATGGAGGTCCACTTGGGACCAGTGGGACTATCCAGTGAGCCAGGCGACGTAGGGACACTCCTCTCAGCCTAACGCATAAGCTTAATTTCTGCCTCCTCCTCACTCCGTCCTCCAGCGTGACTTAGAAATTGTTTGCATCCCAAATGCTAATTTGCTTTTGGACTTGCTGAGAACCAGGTGAGCGCAGGCTCCCTAAGCCACTTGGAGTGAAATATGGCAAGATACAAGTACTGTATATCTTTCATGTATCGTTTGCAGAACTGTCTTTGTTGAAATGCGTGGTGGCGTATAATTTCTCCTCCTCCACATGACAACCCTCCTAGCTCCGAAATAGTCCAGCAATCCAACTGTGTGACACGTCATAATTGCTGTCACTTAAAAATTACGCTCCTTGCCTCCTCACCTCCTGCCTCCGAGGCAGGGCTAAGGCGGGAGTGGAGGACTTGATGATGGACACTTGAATATTGGAATTTGGCTATCACGATGCATGACGTGGAGGTCTTAGAACTACCACCACAGGGGCCGACAAGCCCCATTCTCTTTAACTGCATATGAGCACTCGTCCTGAGCTCCCAAGTGCCCCACTATAGCTTTAACATGTCTGAGCCAACTGTTGGAGGTTTTGCACCTCGGACATGGGGGAGAGAAGCTCAGTGTCTCCTTGGCTCCTATAACTTTGCTCTTCTGTGCTCCAAGTGCCCAGGGAGCAATCCAGTGACCCCCACTCCCCATACTCCCCTCCACCCACCTGAGGGGAACCCTAGGCCCTCTAAACTCTACACCAGACCCCCTTTTACCTCCTCACACAACCCTACCCCGCATACTCCCCTCTGCCTAGGCCCCCAGTAGAGACATGGGTTTTGAGTGAAGAGCTCCTCCGCAGCCACCCCCACCCCTCTTTACTCACTCACACTGATTGCCTTCCTAATGTGTTAAAAAGTTCTTCAAAAATCTATTTATTGTTTTTCAAAATATTGTGTCTACAAGATGACACTTTGATACACATTTGATCCACAGAGCTATCCAAAACCTTTCAATATTGCATGCAATACTATATCAACTGACAATATTCTCTTTCTCTGCCATGCACCTTCTGAATGACAAAATTGACAAAAATGAAAATTGTGACTTGTGTTTTAAGGATATCTTGAAGCCTTGTTCCAGTAAAAAAATATATAACTAGTTTATTGCATAATTAGTTTAGTTCACTTGAAACGGGTGACCATTTCAGAGGGTTTTAATAGAGTCACAAACAAAATATTGGATTTCACAATTATCTAATTGTATCTCTGCAATTTGGACAATTCCAGTGGATTTCTAGGCCCCCAAAACATAGGGTAAGACACAAAAAGTACTTGTCTAGGATAAATAATGAAGGAGTTAGGTTATTTTAAAGATTTTTAGGCCATCTTGGACGCCATCTTGAAAATAACACCTTTCCAGTGCTCAAACTTTGGTAAACTTTGAGTATGTTATTAAGGACACCTAATACTGCAAGAAACAGTTGAAAAACGTTTTGTTGCAATTAGTTTTGGGTTAGGTGCTTTTTTTTCATAACTGCAGCCGCCTATATAGCGTCACCAGGAGGTCACAATAACCTACCTGACCTGGCGGAGACCTGTGCTCTGAGGTGCACTTTTTCTAGTTCTGTCTCAATTAGGCCCAAATTTGGCTACAGTGACAAGAGGCAAAAGACTTACACAAAATAAATGCACCACCTAGTGGCTCAACGATGACATGTATACAAATAAAATGCAGGAGCCGGAACACCGGGACCCAAGCTAATGAAAATAGCCAGCTGGTCTACAAGTTGTGATCTTTTTTTTCTCTTTTTTTTCAAAAATGGAATTTCTTTTTGTTTTTCTTTTTGTTAATGAAATTCTCTTGAAACATTTTAGACATTTTGGGGGAGAACCTTTTCAACATTGGATGAGGATTCATTTTCCGCTAAAAAAGCGTAGTTACTGGTGCTGCTGTGAGGGTGTGTGTGCCCCCGGAGCCCCATGTGCCTGGGGCTGCAGCCCTGTGAGCCTGTGTGTTAATCCAGGCCTGTCCACTGCAGGGTCGTCCACAAGCATGTGCAGGGACTCAGGGAAGTGCATAGGCTACATTCATGTGTCTGCTCCAGCGAATATCCTTCTATTATGATTCGGAACTTCAATGCATGTGCAGGGAGCAAGGTTGTTATAGTTTTGTATTTTTTTGTGTGTGTGTGTGTGTGTGTGTGTGTGTGTGTGTGTGTGTGTGTGTGTGTGTGTGTGTGTGTGCGTGCGCGTGCGCGTGCGTGCGCCAGACCAACCAGCACCAAATTTCGATTGGGCTTAGGCCACAGAACTTTTTTTTTAAATACATTTATTATTTTGTATTATTTTTATTTAGCTTTATTTTTTCATAATGGAATTCAATGGGGCAGTGATATTGCTGCAACTATGCCCAAATTTGGAGTCATATCATAGATGACCGTTACAAAGCAGGAACATATGACGCCATCCACAACATCCACAAGGCCCTTGGTTCGGAACTTCATAGCATGTTATAATGGTCCGTCACAAACTACTGCTTTGAGCCAGAGTGCTACACGTTACTGTGTTGATCTTTCACGACTTCCACAGAGGTAATTTCAAAAAAGCCTGTTTTGTACTTGTACGTATACGCAAACCAAACAATGAGGGCTGCAGCAAACAAGGAGAATGAGGCCAGCAATGAAATAAACCACCATGTCTGCCACCATGTAGTTGTTAGAAGGTCAGGAAGAGGTACACCTGGTGCTGGTATACATGTTGGAGGATCCGGATGGAAGTTTCCATCAGTTTGACATGTTAATGAACTCGATCCATTGAGTGTGAAATTGGTTTGACATGTGTATGTCACAACATCTCCATGGTCATACACTTCTTTCTCTGGACCAGACTGAGTGGCGTTTGCAACATCTGCTGGTGGATCACAGGCCATGGTAGCAGGGTCTTTGCATTCTGGAAGTGGAGGTGACCACTCACCATTCATTTCACATGTCACATTTTTAGAGCCGACCATGACAAATTCAGGAGGTGAACATCCGAATTTCAGCAAAGTCTCATATCCATATGGGGGAAGATGATTAACTAACATCAACAGATTGAGACGATGCAAATCAGGATTTGGACACACCACCAGTATACATTCTGGAGGAGCCGGATGGAATTTTCCATCAGTTTCACATGTTGATGAACTTGATCCGTTGAGTGTGTGTGAATTAGTTTGACACGTGTATGTCACAACATCTCCATAGTCGTACACTTCTTTCACTGGGCTGTACTGAGTGGCGTCTGTGACATCTGCTGGTGGCTCACATTTAACCACTTTACATACTGGCCTCTCATTCATCCACTCATCAGCTCCACAAGCGATTTCCTTTTCACCTACCAGATTGTACCCAATGTTGCAGGATGCCAGAGCCTTGTCACCAAACTGAGTCCCAGTAGGATAATCAATTGTTCCATCCAGCAGATCTCCAAGAAACCCACAATCTCTTCTCTCGCAGGTCATTGTCACAAAGCTCCAGGTTCCATCAGTGCAGGTGCTGGAAGCATTGCCTCCCTTCATCTCAAAGCCAGTCGCACAGACAAAGGTAACTGTAGTTCCGTGTGGGAATGTTGTTTTGTCTCCGATGTCGTCACTCAAAATCATGTTCAGTCCAGCAGTAGGTCGGGAACAGTGTTGAGCCTGACCGTTGACTGCAAGGCCAAAGCTGCTCAGTAGGACCAAGTACAGGAAGAGCCCCATGGGGGTCATGATGCGGTCAAGGTGCGTTTAGGTCTCTGGGGATGTACTTCTACAGTAGATACAGTGGACAGTGATCTGTGTTCACTTGTTGAATTATACTAATTCTTTATTTATTATTTATTTTCTTCGTTTTTCTACTCTTTTCTCTCACTGGATTCTTCTCTTCTGTCCCGTGCTGCTCTCAGATAAAGTGACAGCCTAAACACATCCTCACTTTGTTTTATACTAACCTCTGGCTGATGTCACGTACCTCTGGGATGATGTCACTCACCTCTTGTCTGATGTCACTCACAACATAAAACGTTGCCACGGATACCTAACAATGCCGATTTGCACAGGCACCCTGACAGTTCGTCCATGGATATCTTATCCTATGCTATCCTATATTAAAATTGGCTTAAGGGAGGACCGGCCGGCTGGTGGCCTGCAGGTGGCCGGACCTCTGACGTCTAACCTCAATGTGTCGTAATGGCATCAGCAAACACCCAAATACAATGGTGATTCTCTCTCTCTCTCTCTCTCTCTCTCTCTCTCCCCCCCCCCTCCCCTCTGGTGTGATGAAAGGCACAACTTTGATTCCTTTGCAGTAGATGAACGCAATATCGAATGACTGGAAAAAGTCAATGAATCTTGTAGTTTCCATTCAAATCAGTCAGAGCCATATATTGGCACAAAACGGGGCATGCCCATATATGGGCATATACTGATGACATCAGGAATCTCCATATATGGGCATAAAAGAGACAATGACAGACAGATACAGACTTCTACAGAGATCTCCATTTATGGGCATATCAGTATGCCCATATATGGGCATATGCCGATGACATCAGGGATCTCCATTTATGGGCATAAAAGGGACAAGGACTGACAGATACACAGATCTCCATATATGGGCATATCAGTCAGATCGGTGGTACGGCGTAGGTGTGAGGGGCCAAGCCACATAGCAGCCCAAACTCTAGTTAAAATAAAAATGCATGAAATCTCTGTACATACGTATGTCCGTCCGTCTGTTGTTCACGTATCTTGAGAACCGTCCGTCCGACCGACTTCAAACTCGGCGTGGGCATCGCCAAAGACCCAAGGGAGTTGAGTGCACGGCGCCGAGTCGGTCGGATTGGCGGTTGTCCAGAACTGCTGATCTGACCCTTACGCCCATATATAGGCATATATGGAGATCCGGTTGTTCAGAATCGCCAATCCAACCACCAGTCATGACCATATCATTATACTGTATGTGCATATACATGGGCATATACTGATGACATCAGGGAGCTCCATATGGGCATAAAAGGAACACAGGCAGGCAGGCAGGCAGACAGGCAGACAGGCAGACAGACAGACAGACAGACAGACAGACAGACAGACAGACAGACAGACAGACAAATATCTCCATATATGGGCATAAAAGGGGCACAGACAGACCAACACACTCATTCCCCAAAATGTATATTGTGACTTCTTGGGACAAATGTGACCAAACGTTTGTGGAAGGCGGTACCCTTCCATTCAAACAGTGCCTTCACGGGCACTTCCGCACTCAGGAATGCAGTTCTCAAACCCAAGACATAAAAGGGTGACAGGTCCGGCAAAAAACATTTAAAACGACGGAGCCGCGCTGTCTAAAGCGGACTTGAGCCACGAGAGGCACTGCCAAGCGAGTCGCCGTGCCAAGTGTTGCGAAGTCACTTGAGCCAACTCAGCGCTGTTTGAGTTAATGTCCTGATAGGGACAGAATCGTAACTTATATGTCCCCCCAAGTCAACATGTGCCGTATTTGCCCCCCTTTCAGTCAAATGTTGACTTCTTGGGATGTCCCTCCCAGGAAGTCACGCGTTTGACTTCTTAGGTGAGAATGCACTGGACAGACAGACAGACAGACAGACAGACAGACAGACAGACAGACAGACAGACAGACAGACAGACAGACAGAGAGAGTGTCAGAGCTAGAGTCCTTGGTGAGATATTGTTGATTTAGAGCAAGTTCCTCTCACCCCAAATTAGCACCCAAATACAATGGTGATTCTCTCTCTCTCTCTCTCTCTCTCCCCCCCCCCCCCCCTCTGGTGTGATGAAAGGCACAACTTTGATTCCTTTGCAGTAGATGAACGCAATATCGAATGACTGGAAAAAGTCACTGAATCTTGTAGTTTCCATTCAAATTGAACAAAACACAAATACACCTAACTGACACTAAAACAAGACAAGACAAGACAAGACAAGACAAGACAAGACAAGACAAGACAAGACAAGACGACACAACTCAATCCCCTCCCTGTCATTGGCTGAAACACAGGAATGTTTAGAAAGAGAGGGGGAGAAGAGAGATATCTGAGCCCACAACATACTACTGTAACTTATTAACTCAATCTATAGTTAATTCCCATACAAGGATTTATTCATTATATTCGATCTTCTCCCACTGTAACCTGGTGTCACACATCTGGTTCCCATTTAGAAGGAATATTGGAAATATAATGAATTGTCAAAATGATAATAAAAATGTACCTTCATGCATAAGTGAGAGTATGATAAACAGTTATACTTAATCATACGTGAATGTTTTGAAACAGCGCTTTAGTGACAGTAAAAACATACCCTCCCCCTCATTATCATAACACAACAGGTGTGGGCATGAGGAGGAGGAGGGACTAGGACAGGTGGATGGTGCTAAGGTGGTGGAGGAGGTGCTAAGGTGAGAACCAGGTACTTAATGAACTGGAGGCGTGTCCACATAAAAAACTATTTTAACAATTTCTGTACACTTTTTTGAAAAAAATCTTCCTCCTAGTATAACCATAATACCTGATGATTATGTTTTAGGGGGGGGGGGGGGTCACTGAAAATCACGGCACCCCGTCTTTAAGTAAAGTTTGGTTCAATTTCAACACTTGTTTTCCTGTGTGTTCCTGCATTTTGGGTCCTTACCTGTTCCTGAGCCTTGTCATGACAGTACGAACAGGCCATTCCTGGACCCAGCAGAACATGGTGTCCTCATATGCCAAGAGCAGCGGTGAGCCGACTAGAGAGAGGGAAGAATGACTTTTTTTGTGGCCAACCAGGCCGTTTTCTGTTTCTTTCTTTTTCCTTTATTTATTCAGGGAAGCCCATTGAGAGCAAGCCCTCTTTTTCAAGGACGCCCTGATAACAGCATATAAAGATAAGGATAATTCCTTTAACAGGTCCGTTCATGAAAGTCCTTGCGGTCTTGTTTCCAATGAGGGCCTGTGAGCAATTAGGGGTTAAGAGTCTTGCTCAGGGACAAATTTCATTTCATCGACACATATGCTGGCCTGGCCTGGAATCGTACCTGGGGCACCCTAGGCGGGCTCACTAAGCACTCAGCTATGGCCGCCCCTTTGAAAGGTATGTATATAAGATACATATAAAATACATACATAATGAAAAACAATATAGAGTATTCCCCAAGAATATTTTATGTTTCTGGTGTGGTGCTGCCTTAAGTTATGATTCACCGGGTTCCAATTTCCACTTCCTTTAAGGGACTATGTGGTGTCTCCCGACCCACGTCACCTGACTCAGGACCCTGTGTCCTTGTAGAACCAAAAACATGACCTTAATTGGTTGAGGTCAAATTAAAGGTCACAACCTCAACCTTACAGTACTTACTTAGAGGCACTGTAGGACAGTGGTGTAAAGTAACTAAGTACATTACTCAAGTACTGTATGTAACACACATGATATGGAGTGGGCTACACATGACATTATAGTTGGGTCATCTGTGGCACTTCCGTGACCACGGAGAGCGAAGGTCCGTTTCTCAATGGATTTGTCATCTAGGAGGGTTATTAAACAAATTTAGCCGGGGTGTATTTTTAAAAGGGGCGGGGAAATTTTTTGAGAGACCAAAATCCAAGATGCCGACCGTCAAAATGAACTTTTTAATGGTTTGACCTACAAAGATGTACAATACATGGTTTCAGAGCTTATTTTGGTCAAGGAATACATATTTGGCGTTTATATAATGATTTGACCTATTGTTGACCTTCAAATGCAAAATGGCTGCCAATTATGAGCTCCAAAAGGTTTTTTTTCTTTTTTCTTTCAAAATCGTCACAGAGCCTTCTTATTAGGCTCTAATGAAAGTTCTGCTCATGATGAGTTGAATAATATACAGTATAAGTACACAGAAGTCATCTCTGAGGTCAATACAGTCAATGTTTGTGTGTAAACAACAGTTACTGAGTTGCAGTTTCCCATTAAATAGTGTAGGCTACTGAGAATATGGTGTCCAGTTCATCCCATCACATTTTCATAATGAACCAAAAATAAACTAGAAAAAGTGCTCCTCGGAGCACAACTTTCCGCTGTTGGGAATGTTGGGAATGTTCTATCTGTATAAGTGTCCTATCCGTCCTGTCTGTATAAGTGTCCTATCCCTCCTGTCTGTATAAGTGTCCTATCCGTCCTGTCTATGTAAGTGTCCTATCCGTCCTGTCTGTGTAAGTGTCCTATCCGTCCTGTCTGTGTAAGTGTCCTATCCAATTGTTACAGTATCCGCCATTTCTCAACCATTTCGTGATTGTTCCTGTCTTACCTCACTCTTACCAGACTTGTGTTGGGAATGTTGGGAATGTTCTAATTCTTATGTTCTAACTGTCCTATCCATCCTGTCTGTATAAGTGTCCGATCCGTCCTGTCTGTATAAGTGTCCTATCCGTCTGTATAAGTGTCCTATCCGTCTTGTCTGTATAAGTGTCCTATCCGTCCTGTCTATGTAAGTGTCCTATCCCTCCTGTCTGTGTAAGTGTCCTATCCCTCCTGTCTGTATACTGTAAGTGTCCTATCCGTCCTGTCTGTATACTATAAGTGTCCTATCCGTCCTGTCTGTGTAAGTGTCATATCCCTCCTGTCTATGTAAGTGTCCTATCCGTCCTGTCTGTGTAAGTGTTCTATCCGTCCTGTCTGTATAAGTGTCCTATCCGTCCTGTCTGTATAAGTGTCCTATCCGTCCTGTCTGTATAAGTGTCCCATCCGTCCTGTCTGTGTACTGTAAGTGTCCTATCCGTCTGTGTAAGTGTCATATCCCTCCTGTCTATATAAGTGTCCTATCTGTCCTATCTGCCAATTATGTATCAGCCATGCAGCCATTTCGTGATGGTTCCTGTCTTACCTCACTTTGACAGTGGCAAAGACACTGTCAAAGTGACGCCATGTATTTATACAGTATTTCACCGTATTGTCACGTGTCACGTGAGGCTTGACCAATCGGTGTGTCATATTTAGAAAGTGAAAACAATACTCTCCTGCGGAGAGTAATTAGCACTATAGCCCAACATAACATAGTATTCTGTATGCAAAGCTAGAAAGGTTAGTTGCTTGAGGTGATTCTAAATGTCAACTCATTTGTCACCCTTATTTTATAGTATTGCTCCCCGTGTTTCCTGTCTGTCTAGTTACTTTTACCTGCCTTGTCTAACCAGTCCTGTGATTTTGTCAGTGTTTCCACCTGTGTCCTCCTAGTCCCCCAGCCTATCACAGTGTTGATTGTCTGTTGAGTTCACCCGTGTCCTATTAATCCCTGTCTATTTAAGCCCTGTGCTTGTACAGTGTTTATGTTGGTCTGTAGACCATTGTCATGTGAGGTTGTTAGTCCTTGTTTTTTGTGCTCAAGAATCTTGGACATTTGATTTTTGATAAGAACCTCTCTCCAGAGCAGGATGCACCGCACGCCCCATCTGTGGTGCTTTCCTCGTAGTGCTTGGTCTACCAACCCCTCCACTACTACCCTACCCCTGCTGTAACCAGAGTGTCTGCCATTCCAGAGCCATTGAATCGCTTGTAGATGGCATAGATGGAGGACATCAGCTGGTGGAAAGGTGAGGATTGGGAGGATGTCCTTGAACATTTCTGGATTCTCTGCCTTGAGCTGAGTGAGCGTCTTGTAGATGCAGGTCACCAACAAGAAAGGAGAATGGAATATTCTTCTGCCACATGGCCTCCACATGTTTCTCCATGATTCATTGAGTCATTCACCACTGCTTGAAGGTTCATTGTATGTTGTGTGGTAATCAGGCTTGCTCTTGTTGGGTGGTGGATGACAGCAGGACTGGGCGTGGTCTTGTACCATGATTGTCTACACGAGACGCAGTGCATGTATCACAGAGCGAGCACACTGCGGAGCTCTGCTATCAACCTGGGCGTAAATGTCCATGGCATGACAAGGAGTAAAGATCTGGTAGACACTCTGCACAAGAGCGGTGTCTGCATCAGCTATGTAGATAGACTGCTCCTCTATGACCATTGGGCTCTGATGGATGTGGAGGCATCAGCAACCTGCCCACACGAGATCGCAGACAGCAAGCCATCTATTGTGATCATCGACAATGACAACTTCAAGATTGACACTATGACAGGTGAGTCTACAGGAGTCCATCGAACAAATGTCATGTACATGCAGCCAGAGAGCTATGAAAAGAAACCAGGTGAAGAGACTGCTGAAAAGCTCACCAAGAAGAAGGAAATCTCTGCACAGCTAAAGCAGAAGTGTGCAGAACTAACAAAGTTTTGCTAGTGCAGATGCCCCCCTGGTAGCAAGAGTGAGCCACCTGCTCGTCCCAAGGTAGAGCCACCAGTGGATAGGTCAGCTCCACAGCGTGCTCGCTCTGTCATGCACTGTCTCTTGTAGACAATCATGGAACAAGACCACCACCTGAAGACCAGTGAGTTCCAGGATACAGTGGTGCCCAGTCCTGCTGTCATCCACCACCCAACAAGAGCAAGCCTTATTACCACACAACATACAATGAACCTCCAAGCAAGTCAGTGGTGAATGACGTAATGGTGAAACATGTGGAGGCCATGCGGCAGAAGAATATTCCATTCTCCTTTCTTGTTGGTGACCATCCAGAAATGTTCAAGGACATCCTCCCAATCCTCCACCTTTCCACCAGCTGATGTCCTACATCTATGCCACCTACAAGCGATTCAAGGGCTCTGGAATGGCAGACACTCATAAGTCCAAGATTCTTGAGCACAAAAAACAAGGACTAACAACCTCACATGACAATGGTCTACAGACCAACAAAAACACACTGCAAGCACAGGGCTTAAATAGACAGGGATTAATAGGACACAGGTGAACTCAACAGACAATCAACACTGGGATAGGCTGGGGGACTAGGAGGACACAGGTGGAAACACTGACAAAAAGTTAGACAAGGCAGGTAAAAGTAACTAGACAGACAGGAAACACGGGGAGCAATTCTATGAAATAAGGGTGACAAATGAGTTGACATTTAGATTCACCTCAAGCAACTAGCCTTTCTAGCTTTGCATACAGAATACTATGTTATGTTGGGCTATAGTGCTAATTTATTTTTGGTTCATTATGAAAATGTGATGGGATGAACTGGACACCATATTCTCAGTAGCCTACACTATTTAATGGGAAACTGCAACTCAGTAACTGTTGTTTACACACAAACATTGACTGTATTGACCTCAGAGATGACTTCTGTGTACTTATACTGTATATTATTCAACTCATCATGAGCAGAGCTTTCATTAGAGCCTAATAAGAAGGCTCTGTGACGATTTTGAAAGAAAAACCTTTTGGAGCTCATAATTGGCAGCCATCTTGCATTTGAAGGTCAACAATAGGTCAAATCATTATATAAACACCAAATATGTATTCCTTGACCAAAATAAGCTCTGAAACCATGTACTGTATTGTACATCTTTGTAGGTCAAACCATTAAAAAGTTCATTTTGACGGTCGGCATTTTGGATTTTGGTCTCTCAAAAATTGTCCCCGCCCCTTTTAAAAATACACCCCGGCTAAATTTGTTTAATAACCCTCCTAGATGACAAATCCATTGAGAAACGGACCTTCGCTCTCCACGGTCACGGAAGTGCCACAGATGACCCAACTATTAGAGTGACTTCTGTTCATAGACTGTAAAAAAGAATGGACAAAGCCACTCCCCTGCTTTCTACAGAACGAAAATGAAGCCGATAGTTCAGGAACATGCATTCCTCCATCGTTAATATATACAGTTGGCCACGTCCGGAACTCAAACGCTATTGGTTGAGACCAGACACGTGACCAGCGAACCGGAAAACACCCCCAAAAATGCTATTGGTTGGGTAGCTTGTCAATCAAGAGCGGGGGCGGGGAATGAATGCTATTGGTTGTGTAGGTTGTCAATCAAATCATCCCGCCTCTCCTGGAGCATAGCCTACTTTATCGTCAATTTTAGAATAAATGGGACCATAATTTAGCAAAACGCATATCATGATGATTGAAAGGAGACTTAAACTAGCGACTGGAAGCATATAGAATTTATGACAATTTTTATTACGGTAAGAAAATCTAGTCTAAAGTTTGTCAAAAACCCATTCACTTGCGCTAAAATAAATTCTTTCTGACACTTCAGGTCGGCGCAGGGTAAAACAGCGCCACTCTGGCCATTCATAAGCTTCCGTGTTGGCCTCATCGTAAATATCCAAGCCTTGCCCCTTGCTTCTGTTTAGTGGTTCTGGCCAATTAGTAGTCAATCAGGTCAGGCTGACCTTCACAGGCAGGTAGTTACACACACCTATAGTCCTGCACTAATCAAACCAATCCCCAATCAAGCTAGAGTCAGTTCAGCTGTTGAGGTTGGAGGCAGCCAGAAAAAAGCCACTGTTGCACAGAACAGACAGCACAGAACACAGAGAGGAGAAGTTGAGATCTAGAAGAATATAAATATATACTGTATGCAAACCACAGAGAAGCCAGGTAACTCACCCGTTGTTATAATTTCATTTGAAGAGTAACAAATAAGTTAAAATGACTTTGGTTTTGATGTGTGGTATTGTTTGACTTCTAGAACCCAATTGTGGATTCACTGGGGCAGCCATTGCATTTCATGTTTGTGCCCAGCCTGTTTCACAGAATCGGTGAGACTGTTCATTCTTTTAATTTAAGGGATGTTGTTTTGTTTAATTGTGCAATTTGAGTTACACATTCTGTGTAATAGTTAAAAATTGAGTTTGTTTTCAAGTGTTGATTACAAAATGTATGTAATCCATTTTGCATTGCACTTTACAAGAGTGTATTGAATTAATGTGAAGATGTTTTTGTTTAAAATACATATGTTGTATACATAAGTATGTACAAAAATGTAAAAATGCACAGTGTTGCATACAGTATGCACAGAGTGTTGCATACAATATTTCATTCATCGTTTCATTTAAAAGCTTCATGTAATGCATATTTCATGGTTAAAAACTTGGTTTTTTGTTGGATTGGATCTTTTCCAGTGACCGTTCCAAATAGATGGCGAGCTAACCCACCAGGATCTAGAGAGTGATTGACAGCGATCACTGGACAGTTCTACTGCACTCTACGGTGTGGTAGGCCTACTTCTGCAGACTCCCCCACTCTCAGCTGCAGTAGCCTGGGCAGCATTCCTTTTCGGGTATATGATCCGGTCGGGAGCGACCGGATCTCGACAAACCGGAAAGACGTCTCACCCCAAAATAGGTCCGTCCTACTAAAATCCTAATAAAACCTAATAAAAATATTTTTTTTAAATAAATGTGAGTGTACTTTCCGGAGACTATTTAGCGTCTGTATTATCCATATTATCCCACGGGGAAATTCTATTCCATTTAAATAGGGATTGGGGAACCAAAACAAAGCGGCACCGCAAAACCGGATCGCGACAATCCGGAAAGAGGATTATTTTTTTTTTATTTTTTTTCTAGACCCGATCATATGGGTCTTTAGTAACGCAGACCAGTCTTTCCTCCGAGGTGGAAAGACTGGTGACGCGAGGTTACAGCTGCAGTATTCCCAATTCCCCCTCTCTCTCACACACACACACACACACACACACACACACACACACACACACACACACACACACACACACACACACACACACACACACTTCCCCTGGAACTTGGAACCCAGATACTTACCTCCTAGGTATTGGAACCCACTTGGAACTCTGACACGTATACTGATATAGGTTTATCCTTGGAACTCTGATCCCTTAACACGTATACTGACACTTACCCTACCTTACCTCCTCACATTGGGAATTGTGACTGAGTGAATATTACCTTATTTAAAGGGTGGATTTGTATTTTGCAATTGTCCTATTTTGATTCTGTTATTTGATTGAACTGGAACAGAAACAAGCTTGAATTTAATATTGTGACTGAGTGAATAATGACCTTATTTAAAGGGTGGATGTTTTGTTTAAATGCAATTGTCCTATTTTGATTTCTGCTATTTGATTGAACTGGAACAGAAACTGAAACTATCTTTTAATGTTGGCAATTGAAGGTTCAAGTTAGAAGGGTGCACCCATAGATAGAGTGAACTTGAGAATTTAAAGTGGCCAAGCAATTGCCACAGTGTTTGGTACCAAAAACCATTTGTATTCCCCTGTTGATGTTACATGTTTGTTTGTTTTATATGTTTGTTGTGTTTTCAATATAAATAGCCGGCAATCAGTTAACATTTTGTGTCTGAGTCACTAAGTATTCCCCACAGCTCCAGCAGTCGAACCTACACTAAAACTAGACTAGCCCAGATCACACTATAGTGCCTTGGGTGCTAGGGTGCTCAGAGGAAAATATTTACTTTTACTCCACTACAATTATTTGAAAACTTTAGTTACTTTGCAGATATAAATGATGACATTATAAAACATACATTAACCACTTTAACCCTATTTTATACCTATACGACGCGTTGTGAGCTTGTAGATCTGCTATTTTCAAACATTTTAGTATTTTTACTTTTGTACCTTTACAAGTACATTTTTAATTCCGGACTTTTACTTGTAACAGAGTACTTCTACATTGCAGTATTGATACTTTTACTTAACATGTTTTTTACTAAAACATTTGAGTACTTTTTCCACCACTGTACGTACGGTGGCTTCTCAGTGGAGAACGATGACAACTAGCGACGCACCGCCAGCGTCCCCTCAATCAGAAACTCTCAGAGATCACCTGGTGTGAGTCCATGGTCAATGTAGAACCAAAAATGTGACCTTCAGTGTTTTGAAGGCTAAAAAAAAAGGCCATCAATAAGTACTTGGACGTGGACTTAAGAAAGTCCTGCCCAACCCATGACGATTCAACTTTAGGCCTTGCAGATTCGCATACAAGCGATTTCATTACATGACCTCGACGATAAGCTCTTGAAGGGTATGGTGTGTGGACTTTTGACCCAATCCTTGGCAAGAATAAAGTGCTGCACGTGGACATTAGTCTGGTGAACCTTTACAGTTATTTTTTCTTCATCCCAGAAGGAACTGAGTATGTTCAAACCCCCCCCCCACCCCCTCCTGCGTCCCTGCAATCAGTGACTGCTTTTCAACTGCTGTCCGTACAACAGTGAAAAGCATCAAAATCATACTCATTCTCACTCCCTATGGACCGAAGTCCAGACTGATACCGGGGAAGAACGTGAGAGTGAATCCACGTTATCAGTCTGGCCAATGTGAGGCTACCTTAATGGCATATTAAGGGCTGAGTCGCCGAGGCCATCAAACACCAATTGGACATTGAGTCTTCTGATTGGTATGATACTTCTCGATCACCCGGTTTCAGGCCAATCGGACAACGTGAACTTATAATATGGACATTTCATACAGTACCTGGCATGGTCGCATTTCCCTACCGAGAAAAAATGGTTCCTCACAACGTCTATTTCTCAATTTTTACTGTACTTGTAGGGACATTTGGCGAATAGAATCAGACACATAGTGGCGCTGAGGACAGTGGAACAACACACACAACATTTTATATATTTAATCTATAATAATAGAATCAGAGACACGTGGAGCGCTGAGGACATGTAGTGGAACGACACACAGAACATTTAGTTATTTAATCTATAATAATGTAGATGCAATGAGATTTTTTTCTAGATTCACCACGATGTTCAAGAGCTATCTGTTGGACAAGGACACCGGTACGTATCGTTAACCTGTTTTAAATCCCTCTTAAAAACCCATTCAATCCGGGAACACATCTGTGTCACTTTAAGATTTCTTTTGGTTATTTTTTTTTTGTAATCGTGAACATTTGTGCAAATCTTTGAATATATATTCTACAAATGTTCTCTAAATCCTAACAGTATGTTGCTATAATATCAGTGGTGCTCCAACTTTTCCATGTCAAGGACCACCAAAATTATATGTATTTGGCCGCGGACCCTCATCTCAAAATAGGTTGTTCCAGGGACCCCCAGAAGCACAGATCGGAGTTAAAGATGTTCGCTTTAAAACATATATATATTCAAAGATTTGCACAAATGTTCAAGATTTTCTTCTTAGAATAGTAAACTCCGTCAATAGTAAACTCCGTCATTGCTCATTTTCCTTATTGTTTTGCATTATTGTTGCACTTTGTAACATTATTTTAAAAAGTGCTAGATACAAATAAAGTTATTATTGGTAAACCCTATTATGTCCAAAACCGTTTTTATGATTACTTAAAAAAAATATTTAACAATAGTGAAAATAGCAGATCTACAAACTCACAATTGTGAGTTTGTAGATCTGCTATTTTCACTACTTTTGTCCGACACTCTTGTATGATAGAGATAGAGTAGAGCATTGATTTACCAAGAAAACATAACAAGTTGAATTATGGTGATAATGGCACCGGCTTCGAATGCTATTGAATGGGAGATTATCACGTTTTATCAGACCATTGAATGGGCGAGTAGGCGACGAGTAGGCGATACACGGACCTACCCGCGATTTGTCAGACCATTCATTGGGCGTAATCAGGAGCTACTGACCTACTTTGGAGGCGGGAGCAGTCCCCACAACAATATTTACGATTCTGTGCCTATCGGTACATAACTCCAACGGAGTCGCACCGCTCAGGACGGCAACTCCGTCGCTTTAGCTCCCTCGGTGGTCCTTCGCAGGGCTCCAGTTCGCCTGAGACTGCGCGCCTCCGTCATGGTCCGAAACCAAAACAACCAAAACCAAAACCGAAACTGAACTATTTAAGTCATCTCCGTTGGTAGGTCAGTATGTCTTGATAATACCCAATGAATGGTCTGATAAATCGCGGGTAGGTAAGTAGGTCGCCTACTTCGCCCATTCATTGGTCTAATAAAAGGTGATAATGTCCCATTCAATGCATTGATAGCATCCGAATCAGGTGGATATGGAGTGAAAATTGTGATATATTGGATCTACAAGCTCACACTCGCATCGCAACATGTTGTGAGCTTGTAGATTTGGCTATTTTCACTATTTTGAAAATAGTGATTAAATGGCCATAGTACATTATTTTTTGATAATTGGTGCCAATCATTGTCAGTCATTTCTTGGTATATTTAGTATAGTTATTAGTCAGATCTGTCCTGTGTGTTTACAAAGAACTAAAAGGCAAAACAGAAATGTCATTAATCGCCATTATTTAAATGATAACTAATTATCAACTAAAATGATGTGAACGTGGTTGGTAAACGTTTTCACGTCAAGGACCCCCACCTAACCCCCCAAACTGACATGTATTTGGGCTGTGGACCCCCAATTGAAATGATGTTGAAAGAGGGACAGAGAAGAATGTTTGTTGTTAATTAGATTAGATCAGTGTTCATCATAGATTAGTTTGTATTTAGTCTTTATTTAGTTTTCGTCAGTGAAAAGGTAGTCGACCAACATTTTTCGTCATAGTTTTAGTCGACAAAATGTATTACAGAATCCTACAACGATCTTTATTGTCATTCTTATACATTCTCTGAAATTAAACTGTTAATTTTTCTAGGGACCTCCTGGAACCCTCTCAAGGACCCCTGGGGTTCTTTTTTTTCTTTTTTTTTTAACATTTGACCCCACTTCTTTGAGGAGCGGTTCGGTGAGACACTTGTGTGAACCGCTGAGTGGTCAATGCGTTCCCCCGTCACCGTATGGAGATCTAACAGGCTGTCCTCCTCCTCCTCACCACATGCTCCAGGGGCCCGGGGGGGACCCCGTCCTGTGGACCCCCGCTGCGCATCGGGACGACTGGTCATTAGCGGTTTACGGTTCGAGTCCCGGTGCGGTACAGGGACAGGACAGCGTGGGGGAAAAGAGCCCGGAGCGGACCGCCGGCACGGCCTGCGTCTCACTGTGACGTCTGACAGCCTCCTGCCGGTACAGAGGTCTCCACGTTCACCCAAAAGGAAAACCCACCATACCCTATCCCACTGGAGAGCAGGTAGGACCCTAACCGCTAACCCACCATACCCTACCCCACTGGAGCAGAAGTAAGACCCTAACCCCTAACCCACCTTGGCCATGTGCAGGGTGCAAAGACTGGCCCCCAGCCAAATGCTGCACCATTCTGATGAAGTTGTGTGTAGACCTACACGCCACTTTTTCAGATAACCAACCATCATTTGAAGAGTGTCTTCTGGCATTTTAGGATGTTTAAATTCTACTTATTTACCATTTTGATGACTGGCAGTGGTGTTGTCTCACACGTCAGGTCTGCCACTGAAAGACACATGTTTTCAAAACAAAACCACTGTGGGCATATCTGAAATCAGTGATGGATCTTATCTTATGTTCTATTGTTGAATCATACAACCTATTGCCGGATTTATGCTCCATCGTACGATGGCGTCGCATACCGTAAATGTACGATGGTGGTCAGTATCCTTTGGCACATTTCTTTTCCCCATGCATATGAGGGAACAGCCCGTTTGCCTTCCTAACAACTGCAAATTTAAAATTCTGATGTACAGTAAAAACGACTTCGCCGGGGTGGCAAATTAAACTCTCCCAGTGTGTGATGAGTGAGGCTCGACACTGAAGCAGCACAACTGTGGATGGCGACCTTGACTGCATTTCTTGGTCTGTAAATCCCATGAAGCCCAAAGCCATTTGTCCTACACTGTAGCCTGTGGTGTGTATGTGTTCTATATCCATTGATGTAAATGATCAGCTAATAAATGCACTGTCAAAGGGACGGAGATCGAGTGTCATTTATGTTTTTGGGCCCTCAGCAATGCCAGTGACATTGTAGCTTCACATGTATGTCAATAGAGTGAGCCTTTCTTGGCCTCAGTTTGTTTTCTATGTCAGTCCAAAGGAAGATTGGCGTTGTGTCCAGGAGGACCACAATGGAAATAAGCCTTAGGGCTTTATTGTGTACTTATCCTCGGTGATATTGTGTCTGTTATATGTGTGGAAGTGCTGATGTGCTCTTTCCTGTTATCACCAAATAAATTCAATCAATCAAGACTACAGTTGGTGACCAATCAACAGTTCTACATTTCCCATCAAAGCAGTCTAGAATAGAGACCTGCCAGATTATCAGTCCACACGCACACGCACGCACGCAAGCACGCACGCACACACATGCACACACACCTTATCTCCTTCTACTCCTCATAGGGCTTGTAATGTATTAGACCCATTGTTCTGTCGCTCTAACCTCCCTGTTACTCCCATCATGACCGCCACTTTTTAATATCCAATGAGGACACAGACACACACACACAAACACACTGCTGAGAAAATTCCATCCACCTCTGATATCAAACCCCCTCACACACACACAACCACACAGACAGACACAACTTCGAGAACCATTGAAGAGCGACACGACGCGAAAGACGGGAAGAAGAAATTGTAAGTTTAACATTTACATATATAAGTCTGAATTTTGTAAAGAATAATGTAATTTAGGCTCATGTCAAATGAATGGGAACTTGTGGGAGCATCATGTATGTTGTTCCCACAACTTGATAATGTGAGAATGAGATCTGTATGTATGTTGACCATGAGGCCTATGAATTCAGGCTAGAAGCTTGAACACCTTCAGCTTCATTTGGACACGTACTGTAAGCTGCCTCAAATGATTGATGCAATTTCATGTTGGACTGTCATACAAAGATTAGTTCTTAGATATCTTACATCCAGACATATCATGGAAAAAAATATTATGGAAAGCAAACAACTTGTTTGTTTTTATGAAGTTGTAATATTAATCATGAATCTGAATAGATGGGTTTTCTGTTAAATTATTTCTTCATTCAGTGGATAGGAGTCATGTCTTCTCTATCCCAGAAGGAATAGTAATCTGAACAGTGACTTCAGCCAGTGTTATACTGAGTTTTATATTGAGTTTTAACAATTATAATTAAGAGTGAAACTACAGTATCTTTTGTAGAGGCAGTGTTACTGGGTGAAATGTAATGATTTGGTCTGATATGGTTGGTTTGTCATTTGATCCAGAATTCATTTACTGTCTAAGTTCGACATGGTACTCAAAGTGGGGTTCAGGGACTCCTAGTGGTCCTTAAGGGGGTTCCAGGGGGGTCCATGGCTTAATACATCAATTTTGGGGTTCTTGACATGAAAATGTTCGAGAACACTGCTGTAGAGATAACAGTGAAACTCTGATCAAAATATATTCTTGTACATTCTCTAGTAGAATTTACTTGCAATAATGGTGATGATTTATCAATCATTTAGGGGACCCCATTCTAAAATGTGCAATGACTGAGTGGTTCTCAATAATGTCTATATTATGGGTGGCTTTCTGAGGTTCAAATGTCGTTTCATTGGCAGCCCTTTGAAAACTGATTATCTGGTGCCATCTTCTGGCGGGATTGAGAACAACAAGGGGAAAGCATAATTATGCATGTGAAGGGGGAGTGAAAATCTGATGGGGAGCTGGAAAATGTCACACCACCTGTTGTTCATGTTCACTTGTGATGTGGGGGGAAAGTGTCTCACCTAACGTTTTCATCCCATGACACTTGTGATACAAGGTATTACAAGGGTCATTTCATGACGTTTCATCATCAATGACAATTCATGCATCAAACAGGGTTAACAATAGGCCTAATTGTGCACCCACAGACTCTCTCACACAGCTGATTCATTCCAATGTTGTTGTCTATCAAATCAAGGTTACAAAAAGTAGCCTAAACCCAAAACCAGGATGTTGTGCAGACGTGCAGTGTTACACTGTTTTTGGTTATACATGAGATTCTATGACCTAACTTCGCTGCAGTGACCATAGCGGTGGGCGAGGTCATTGGTTCTCAAACTATTCAGGCTTACAGTGTAACCCCCCCCCCCTGGTCTTATTGTGCTGGTTTGTTTACTGCTGAATGAGAAAACAATGTTGCACATGATCTGGGGAGCACACCACCCCCCAAAATCATTTGGGGTCCCGAACCACAGTTTGAGAACCACTAGGCTAGGTCACAGAATCTGATTGGTAACAATTGGTGCGTTGAAACACCAATTGTTGAAACAACAAGGAAGATATGTGGTGCACTTTTAATAAATGACTTCATTTCACTATAGCAACAATTAGTCAAATGTTTACTTTTGTTGTTGCATATGAGAGACAAACCAGTGGGCTGATGTCTGTGGAACAGTCAGCCAAGGACACGCACGCAGGCACGCATGCAAGCACGCACGCACGCACGCACACACACACACACGCACGCTCCATCTACTGTATCAGCCTACCTGTGTCCTAATTGCCAAACTTTAAAAGCACTGTTTTATCCACCTAACCTATAATAGCATGCACCTAACCTGGGAATATTATAAAAAATATAAGCTCTATAAGCTTACTGCACGCTGCAACGCATTGCTAGAGCTATTTGAGCTACAGTATGAAGTACAGTATTGAAAAAAGTATAATTTCTGTTTTGTTTTGTTATTCTTTATGTTTCATGAGAAAATAAACATTTTAATCACATAAAATGACATATGTGTTGTGAAATAAAGTTGACCAGGTAACCAGCAAACATTTCTGCACATTTATTGCACAACTTAACATAATATTTGTCTGATTTTAAAGGAACACGGTGTGCTGTGGAGACTGACTGACTGCACTGAAGAATGACGATCCTGGTTGTCTTCCTGTCACTGCTCGTCTGTATGAGTGACACTAGAGGTAATCTTGTCTAAAATGGATTTCTCACTTCTGATTGACTGTGTCCCGTTGTAATATAATTACTCTAACCATATACCTATAGGGCCGCATATAGGCCCCTACCACTCACTTTATTAAACTAAATATAATCAAAGAATTACAGAAATGTCAGTGTCAGTCTGTAGTGTAGTGTAGTGTGTATAATATATGTATGTGTTAAGTGTTGTATGCAAAAATGAAACAAGGCAAAAATGAAACAAAACAAACAAATCAATACTGAGCACCGTGTTTCCACATGGAGAATGAGCAGCTGCCAGAAAGCCACTCCCTCCTCAGATTATGGCAACCATCACAATGATGGGCCTCAAACTGGACACTGCTGGAAAAGCCGACAGGCAACAGCAGTTAGACAATTGGTGAAGCGACAGAGAAGAGACAGACAGAGGAGAGAGATAGAGGCCCATCACACACCATAATGTTCTATTTCTGTTTGCAATTTTGCTTTTCCTATGGCAAGGTAAAAGGAGCTCTTAAAGTGGAGTCATAATACATACAGTATTCATTTATCTTTCCAGAACCTACCAGGACATGACTGTTGGGGTTGTAGACCACTGGTCAAAATCAACTGGTTCTCAAATATTTTCATGTATTTGGCCGTTAGGCCATGGACCCCCATTTGGAAAGATTTTGTCCCAGGGACCCCCATAAGTGAAGATTGTTCAACAAGCTCATACGTCAGCAGTGTTTTAATAGCTGGAAAAGAAAATAGGGCATTTAAACTGTTCCTTATTTTGCTGGAGACCCCTGGAACCACATCAAGGACCCCACATTGAGAGCCAGTGGTTTAGAGAAATCAAAAAGTAACCACATTGTTGTATGAATTTGTTTGCTGTGCCACCAGGTTTGAGACAGCCCAGAATCAGCGGGAATACCACAGTGCCAGAAGGTGGTACCCTGAACATCACCTGTGACGCCCAGAGCTCTCCTCCATCTACTGTCATATGGAATGAAGATGGATCAGACTGCCCACTGGTGACTGGAACTCAGACGGCCTCTCTGGTCATCCTGAAGGTGACAACTGAACATTCTGGACACTACAGCTGCACAGCACATCATCTCAACAAGACTCTGACCACATTTGCTAATGTGACTGTGATACGTAAGTACAGTGCACTGATCTTCATTTCAAATACCACATACACATTTTCCTTTCAACACCCACCATATTTGAGCGTAGCTGTATTGGGAACTCCTTATATGGTTATGGCTGAGTCATGGTGACATGAGTCAGAGGTCCGCCCGCCTGCCGGTCCTCCCTTAAGCCAATTCTAGGATAACTTTGCTTTTTTGCCCTCAGCCGTTCCAGTCGTTCCAGCCGTTCCAATGATCCAAAATCATCATCATGTCATCATCACCATCATCCTCGTCACCATTGTGGCTCTGGTTGCCATTGGGGCTCCGATGGCATACATGATTCACAGGTGTGGTGATAAAATGTTCTCCTTTTGTCTCTGTTCATGATTTAAGAATTGCAGACTTTGCCCATGTTTCAATTTGTATTTCTATTAAGACATATTAAACCATTTATGTAATAATTTTAAACAATTGTTCAGATGTTTTTCTTTCTCAAAATGTCTACTCAGGTACAGAGAGAACCGCAGAGACCGGTTTTATTGCTTGGCAGACCTGCAGGTATTTTTTTTTTTAATTATGTTTGAGAAGTTTCTGAATTCTCCTGACTATGATTTGAAAACTGAAAACACATTGATTTTCAGTACTGAACATCAAGGAGCAGTTGGAGGAGACCAGCCAGCTAATAGGCTCTGGAAGGAGGAAGAGAGGACGTTTGAGAGGGTTCCTAAAACCACAGGAGGACCACACACTGCCGTCTGAGGAGGATGTTACAGCTTCCCAGTTGACTACCATCAAATCTCATCAGTGATCAGATTAACTGAAATTGCTTTAATCAATCAAAAGGTATTCTATAATAACCCCAAAATGGACATTCAAGCTGTTTTGATAAATTCCTCTCATCATTTTTACATAATTAATCACTGTCAAGTGCTATAGACACTGGTTGACGTGTCTGTCAGATGCTCCTCTGGCTAATTGAGGGGTTAACTGACTGACATTGTTATTGTACACTTCTGGCTCACTTTCCAGTGAGGAGCCCCCACTAGGAGGATGTAGCGCCTCAATCCTCATCTCTTTCATTAGCCCCCACTGTCAGGAACCAACTCAGCCCGTGGGAGTTTAAGACCCTCCCAGCTTCCCTGCGCCAAACACTGCCAAGATACGGACCCCATTAAGACAGTTTTAGAGAAAGCAGAGTAGAACGAGTGTGGCCTTGACAATTCTTGAAAATTATGTAATGAACACCTCTGATTATGAATGTGTGTTAAAAGGGGATGAATTTGACCTTGCATGCCATTTGAGCAAATTGAATAGAAGACTGGAGTTAAAACAGCTAATGATAAATCAACACGTGAACTTGCTACTTGGTTTAATGTAAACCTTTTCATGTATTGTATTATATTGTCTTATTTTAAGTCCCTGTTAACTACATGTAAGTAGTTACATTTCAGTTACATCTTACTTATATATGTCCATGTTTTATTCTGATATTACTGACGACACTATAGGCTATTCGATTTGGCGTTCATGTGGGGGAACATTGCAACTAATATCTGTATCCTATCAGGCTTAGACCGGATCACACTAGTCAGTTTGGAACAAAAACTAGGCTTTCCGCCATGTGGAACTGGAAAGTGGTGATGCAAATTTATAGCTACAGACAATCTGGACCCTGTAGTAGGTGGTTCTGGTCTGGAGAAGAGGAAGTTCTCGTAAAACTTCTATTATAGAACTTTCATAGAGCAGTAGTTCTGAAACCTTTTCATGTCAAGGACCCCAAATGAAGTGTTATGTATTTGGCCCCGGACCCCAATCAGAGAATATTTTGTACCAGGGACCCCATACAAGATTTGTGTTCTTAAAATGATTAAATATATTAAACAAAAAATATTCACAATTTCTTTTCGCAACACATTGTGAGCTTGTAGATCGGCTATTTTCAAATAGCCGTTATATGTAGGGTTAAAGTGGTTAAACTTATTTTTCATGTTATATTAACACATTTTGCTGTGGACCCCCTGGAACTCCTTCAAGGACCCCTGGGGGTCCCTGGACTCCTCTTTGAGAACCACTGCTATAGAGACACAAGACCTTTGTAACATTTTTAATTACTAAACTAAACTACTACAAGTGGAAGTTGCTCAGTCAGTTGGGTTAAAGTACTGGAGTAGCCTATTTGCTTTTAAAAAATACTAAAGTATTCAAAAGAACAAACCACAAAGTACATTTTCTTTATAATACTAATGCATTGCTATATTGAAACTCCAGAAATGTTCAAAATATCAATAGTGAAAATAGTAGATCTGCAAGCTCAAAATGCCATGAGGCTTGTGGTGAGTTTGTAGATCTGCTATTTTCACTGTATTTGAAATAGGTCTTAAAGGGCAAGACCACTTTGGTAGAGGTTTGTGTTGTATAGTGCCATGATGTAACTCCAAAGGTGGACAAGAAATCAAAAATAAGTGCCCCAGTGATTAGAAGTTGATAATTCAAAATATGCTCCTCATTGACTTACATTGTATGCTGAAATAGCTTTCAAAGTCACTATTTTAGCACATACGAACACAAACAAAGCTGATTCAGACAATATACAACATCACCAAACCCAGTAGTGTTTTTAAAAAAAATACAAATGTCAACTTCCTGCTGATTTTACAAGATCCGGATCCGGATCCACGGATACAGTCCAGGTTTTGCTTCTAAATAAAAATAGCTAAATTTACAGGAAGTTAACATTTTTATATAAAAAAAAAACAGTACTGGGTTTTGTGATGCTCTATATTGTCTGAATCAACTTAGTTTGTGTTTGTTTATGAGCTGAAAGAGTGACTTTGAGAGCTATTTTACCGTACAATGTAAGTCAATGAGGAGCAAATTTTGAATGATCAATTTCTAATCAATGGAGCAATTATTTTAGATTTCTTGTCCACCTTTGGAGCTACATCATAGGTAACTACACAACCCAAACCTCAACCAAAGTGGTCTTGCCCTATAAGTGATTAATTCATAACGCACTTTTTTACCTTCCTAGAAATGTAGTACAGTAAAAAAAAATATAGTACTTAAATGTATTGTTACTGTCCACCACTGACTACTCATTTTGATTGTCTCTCATATAAGAATCACTGTGCTAAATTGCCTGAAATAAAATAATCAATCAAATTATAATTCTGACTTTGACTCGCTAATTTCAATGCCACTGATTGATTGTGCATGCTTATAGACGGATTTCCGCGCGACGTCATCACAGAGCAGAATGCGCAATCTGCGCATGCCTGGGGGAAACGAATTGTTGCGCCGTTCACTCTGTTGTTATATTCGGGAGTTAGCTAGCCATAATTCTGCTATTATAGGCATAATAGGCATAATGCTGCTATTATATACAAACAGATCCAACTTCCAACAAATCATTTTTATGGAGTAAACAAGGTATTACAAACTGCATAATTTAATCTACTTTCATTAAACCCGGTGAAGATCATTTCTTTTATGAATGGACATTTGACCAGAGCTGCTGCGGGTAATGGCGCCCTCTATAGGCTTAGTTGGCTTACCCCCTCCTCTGCACGGTCATATCCTCTCAATGTTTACAAACTTGAAACCCGTCTATAGTCCTGGTGAAATGGGTTTTTCGATCATTTTATTTTGAAGTTTCTGTCTGAAACAGCCTTGTAACCAATCAGAAGGTCCCATCAACGGTGGAATCTCACTCACTGCAGCTGTGGTTTGTAGTCTACGGCTCATGCTGTCCAAGGGAGAGAGAGGTGGACAGTGTAATGAATTTTTTGTTTCTATACCTTAGGCCTAATGTTTTCAGATATTTTTGTATGCTTAAAATGATACACTGTCTGGATTTCATCTTGAATGAGATTCAAAACGGATTAGCTCTGTAATTAAAATCACTCAGGTGTGTTTGGAGGAACCTGAGCTATGGGAATCAAACAGGAGAATGAAATCAAGATTCATTTATATGCATAAGAGGATCTATGTCTATCTATTTGCGTTTACAGGAAGTAATAAAGATTGTCTATGAGATAGACTGGCCTGGCTTGAAATGGGATTTTACATCACTTTATAATGCCTATGATCCATTCCCCAAATGTTTTCCTCTACACAAGGATAGACTTGGGACATAATCACCAATTCAGGGAAATTATGTATATGTAGCAGGGTGGACATGGTCTCTCTCTCCTATGCCACCTCTACTCAGTCTCCACCCACTCTATTAGGGGGACAACTGACACCTGTCTGTAATTGAGACAGCTGTATAAAGGCAGCAGGGAAATCAGTTTGAGCAGGGATTCCGTCAAAGCTCGCCTGTTGGGCTGGAGCTGTGGCTCTCGCCAGTTACCTGTCAAAGCTTTCCTGTTGGGCTGGAGCTTTGGCTTTCACCAGTTACCACCAGTGCAGGTATGTTTGTTTTTGGTTTAAGCGATCATGAGCTGTAGAAGAGTATACTGTGAACTTACTAGTTTTGTTTTAGCCTTCAGGTGCTACAACCTGGGTGCACTGATCATAAATGGCCTACTTGGACTGACCTGGGGGTTTTGATGTGGGTTAGCTAGCCATGTATGGCAGGTAGGTTCACTATTCCTCCCCATTCATAGTGTCGCTTTAATCACAGCCTTGTGGCACCCAGAGTAATTTAAACTGTTTTTGTTCTGGCAGTGGCCTACCGCATGGGGGTGTGTATAAGTGACTGACAGTGCTGCTGCTTTGCCTGGGTTGAAACTGCTGGTCTTCCAATGAGTACTGTCTGGCTGAAAGTTAACTGGATCCAGTGTTGGCTGGAGGGACCCATTACTCCAGCAACCATCTCTATGACCTGTTATGATACTTTTATAATACAGCTAATATTAAGTGCCCTATGTTGACGGTTATCTGTAATTCTGTGTGTAAACATTTGTTTGTTTCTTTTGTTAGGACCAGAGTTGGGGACTGAGGCTGGGCATGGTGCCCTCCGGTGGTGGTGGAGACCCCCGTCGCCGTGTGCCAGGACAAACCACCCTTTGCTTTTGGTGTGTGTGAGTGTGGTTGCCCTGGCTCGTGGGGGTTCCCCCTGCCCCGGGTCGGGTGGCCCTGTCCTTGTTGGTCAGCCCCAAAACCCTGGTCTGTTAGTTTATGTCTGCCCCCTTATATTTGTGTATGCTACTGTTCATGTCAATATTTAGCCAATACTCTTCGTGGTGAAATTCCTTTGTTTTAATTGTACAAAATAAAATGCCATTAATGCTTTTGTACTTGATCACACCTCTGCCTCTATCATTAAATGTAAAACGAACCTTGTGGGGAGTTATACTGTGTAATCAGGACAGGTGTATTTCCAGATTTAGATTAGAGTCATGATGGCTATATATGATTTATCTATTTGTATTTCTTTTATTTTACATTTATTCTCCTTTTCTTGTGATGTTACATATACTATAATAAAATAATAATAACTAGAGGTTCTGGGGGCTTTGCTGCTCTCACATCTAGAGATCGGGCCAGCTACGTTGCACCAGTGATCCAACTGATATGGCCATGTATGGAGATCTGTCAGTCCTTGTCCCTTTTATGGGCATAAATGGAGATTCTCTGTATCTGTCAGTCGTTGTCCCATTTATGGCCATATGCTGACTGATTTGTTACAATAAGTACATTGAAGGTGGGGAAAGAAGCCTAGGCATTAGACAGAGCACTGATCAATAGTCTGTGGCAAGTTTGGAGGCATGTGGAGTGCTCGTGTGCTGGCCAACCCGGGACGTACACCACAGCGTGGGCATTTTAATTAAAGTAGTTGGATAATAATAATAATAATAATAAGGGTAATAATAATAATAATGATCATAATATAATGAAAACATGCATTCAATTACTTATAACTTTCCAATATGACATTTTAGGGACTTTTAATGTAAAAAATACACAAATCAATGTTTCTTTGGCATGTATTGTTAGGTAGGTATCCATATTATGACCAGTAGGTCGGGGACAGTGTTGAGCCTGACCGTTACTGCAAGGCCAAAGCTGCTCAGTACGACCAAGTACAGGAAGACTCCCATGGGGGTCACAAGGTGTGTTTGGGTCTCTGGGGATGTACTTCTACAGTAGATACAGTGGACAGTGCTCTGTGTTCACATGTTGAACACCGGCTTATTTTTTTTTCTTTGCTTCTCTGTGACAAAACATATTTTTCATTTCACCATGCAGGTCTTAAAGTTTCTGGAGGGTGGCTTTATCCCTAAATCAACATTCCTTTGATAAATGTTTAGATACAGTACTATAAGCATTCTGAGGACAAGAACTGAAGCTTCCTAAGAACTGAAGCTTCTGTAATCTGAACTAATCTAAACTTGTATTGTTTGTTTAGGCTACAATTAAGGGGCAGATATGACATGCAGGTCTTTATCTGTGAATAATTATACTCTGTACTGAGTGTCAAAATTGACATTATTTCTGTAATTTAAATTTGTTTACCCGGATATTCTGCCCTCAAAAGGTTCTCCCTTTTCCAACTAGACAGACAGTCCATTTACTGTTTCTCGCAGAGTGATTGATTTATTCTTCTCCACTTCATTACAGTGTGTACACAGGACACACAGTAAAACAAAAAAGAAAAGAATTGCCGATTGGCAATGTATTTCTGTACTGTACACATCGAACAGAGCTGTCAAATTATAAGTGACATGAGTTTAAAACAATACAGAAAATAATTAACGGAAAAGCAGATACAATACAACCCCCATGAACAGAAAGCTGTCAATAGCCAAGATGAATACATTGTTTAGCCATACACAAACAGGTGAAAATAGGCTAAGCTATTAAAGCAAACAACTGTAGCCTAAGTCAGCAAAATACCAATAAATTATAATTTGTGAGGTACAGAGAAAGGAATACACAAAACGTACAAACAATGACCTTGAGGTGATAACGGAGTGGAGGTAAAAAATGTCTCATATCTGCAGTCACAACTTGCATACTGAGGTATTGGGTGTTCATAATTGTGTCTCAATTAGGCCCAATTTTGGATACAGTGACAAGAGGCAAAAGACTCACAGTAAATTCCACGCATATGCGCGAAAAGCCTGGTGTAGTCTGGGCGTCACACAAAATAAATGCACCACCTATAGTGGCAACGAGGACCAATCAAAGTAAAATACAGGGGCCGGAACACCGGGACCCAAGCTAATGAAAATAGACAGCCGGTCTACAAGTTGAGATCTTTTTTTCCCCTTTTTTCTTTTTTATGGAATTTATTTTATTTTTTATTATAAAATTCTCTTGAAACATTTTAGACATTTCGGGGAGAACCTTTTCAACATTGCAAAACCTTTTTATTTTTTCAGTACTCTGCGCTCATGAGGATTTATGTTCCACTAGCCACTCACAAAGATTCCCTTCGCTGCACTCCCACTCGCTCTTTTGCTCACCTTGGTTTGTGCATGTGTGTGTGTGTGTGTGTGTGTGTGTGTGTGTGAATGAATGCATGAGTGTCCAGAGCTAATCCTGAAAATTGCCAGACCAACCAGCATCAAACTTTGCTTGCTGCTAGTAGGCCACAGAACTTTTTTAAAAATATATTTATTTTGTATTCTTTTTATATAACTTAGTTTTTTCATAATGGAATTCAATGGGGCCTGATATCATATACTGTGCATAAACATGAGCATATACTCATGACATCAGGGATCTCCATATATGGGCATAAAAGGGACACAGACAGACAGACAGACAGACAGACAGATACAAATATCTCCATATTTGGGCATAAAGGGAACACAGACAGACAGACAGACAGACAGACAGACAGACAGACATCGCAACTCATATTCCCCCCAAGTCAATGTGCTGTATGTGCCCCCCTTCCAGTCAAAGGTTGACTTTCTTGGGTTGTCCGTCCCAAGACGTCACCCGTTTGACGTCTTAGGTGAGAATATACTGGACAGACGGATGGACGGACGGACGGACGGACGGACGGACGGACGGGCGGGCGGGCGGGCGGGCGGGCGGGCAGGCAGGCAGGTAGGCAGGCAGGCAGGCAGGCACAACATTTTCTTCCCTTTAAACGGAGCCCATCAGTGTGCAAGCATTTCATTTTCTTAATTTACTGTTATTTTTCGCTCAGCACCTGCCCGACACAAGGTGTTGATCTGCACGTCTTTCTATTCTTTCCATATATGGCATATACTGACAGGTGGTCAGGGCTCTCCATATATGGGCATAAAAGGACAAACAGACAGACAGACAGACGCGTATTAGACCAGCGAAGTCTGACGTAATTTACGCATCCTTTGTTTGTCTACCTGGTTCGCAGTTTTCCACCCCCATTCTGAATCCCATAGACGTATTTAATATCGCGTCAAATAATAACTGTGTTCCAAAAATAGACAAATGACCCCGGCGGTTTGACTCATATGGATATGGGCATGAAAGGGACACAGACAGACAGACAAACGTGTATAACGGTTATTACAAAACCGAGTGGGGCATGCATTCACAACTTGCATTGTTCCCGCATATATGGGACCGACCGACTTCAAACTCGGAGCGCTCATCGGCGAGGACTCGAGGGAGTGCGGTGCCCAGCGGGGGAGGCATACCATAATCCGACATCCCATTTCTCCGACTATGTGGCATCCGCGTGCGGTTAGGGTTAGGGTTCGGGTTTGGTATAGGGTTAGTATTGGAAACGTCGGAGGCATGCGCTGTCGGAGGAATGCGCTGTCGGACTAACGTATTGCACCCGCCCAGCGGTACCCAAGTTGTTCGGATAGGCGGTTGTCCAGAATGGGCATATCTGACTGATATGCCCATATATAGGCATATATGGACATCCAGTTGTCCAGAACCCCCGATCCAACCAATATGTTCATATATGGGCTTGTCCATACATATGGGCATATACTGATGACATCAGGGATCTCCATATATGGGCATAAAAGGAACACAGACAGCTGGAGTTCCCAGCAGTGACTATTTGGGTTATTTGAGACTTGGGTGTGGGGTAGTTTAGTTTCGATCCCTCTGTGGTGTAGAACACTTGTTTTCATGTGTGTTCCTGCATTTTGGGTCCTTACCTGTTCCTGAGCCTTATCGTTTTTTTTTCATGCACGGTTTGCTTGTTTCTGTCGCTTGTTTTTTAAAACCTGGCAGCAAACTTGGCAACCCGACTGACATCACTGACCTATCCTTGGTATTTGTACTTCCGGGTTGCATAATGATGACATCACTGTCGAGTCCTGTGGTGTCATGAACCTAGGCAGGTTTGTTTACCAGATTACCCTGGGCAGCGTGCTGTGCTGTGGCCGTGGCTGTTTGTTTTTGTGTTTGGGATGAACATGGCACGTGAAGGACGGACATATTGTGATCGAGACATGAGTGAAGTGAAAGTAACGGCCTGGGTGGAACAAAGGAGGTACGTAAGAAGGGGGGGGGGGGTTGAAGCAAAGGAGCTGTGTGTGTGGTGTTGTGGAGGAGATGGGCAGAGTGCAATGGCGGCCGCTGGTGTTGTTTCGGCGAAACCCGTCGCCGTTCGGTGTCGGTGGTGTGCACGGTAAACGGTACGAAGCTGCCTCCCCTTCCGTTTTGTCCGACATTTGGTGAGTAGAATTAATTATGTTGCGCGGTGGAAAAGGTGTAGTGAGCAATGAGATGTCCCCTACGCGACGCGTAAATTCAGCGCGGCCGCCGTGGCGAGTCAGTTGGCGACATGTGGTCTGGCGGTGCGTTGTTTATTCGATAACAGAGCTGTGGGGTGTCCTCACCGAGGGTGCGGAAGTCGCTCGCCATTTATATAGTTAGATAGGTTTGACACCCCCTAGTGGGGTGTATTGTTTGCATTTAATGTTGACTTGTGATGTGCATTTAGGAGAACTCATTACATGTGTGCACTGTTAAGCTAATTGATGCAAGTAATTTCAGGTGTGCAGTATAGGAGTAGTCAGTTTTTCTCCAGCAGCCTAGGAGCAAACACACGCACACACACACACACACACACACACACACACACACACACACACAAGCTGCTACTGCCTTTCTTTGTTTTTGGCTTGAAACCATCTCTTGTACATTTTTGTCATGAACACCACTTTGTTTGAGAATTGTTTTGTGATATGTGGGATGCTTAATAAGTTTAATGTTTGATTTGCCTTTTGTGTGGGGTAGAGTGTTACATTGGGGTGCATTTCTCCTTTCCGACATGTCGCCTTTCCGACGTTGACGAACCCTATACCTAACCCTAACCCTAACCTTAACCGGGTGCAGTACGTTAGTCCGACAGCGCATTCCTCCGACAGCGCAGTGCTCCGACATTAAACAGTAAACCCGAACCAAACCCGCACCCTAACCCTAACCGCACGCGGATGCCACATAGTCGGAGAAAAGGTCTGTCGGATTAACGCATGCCTCCCACCTTAACCGCAAATGTCAATCAAACAGCCACTAGGGAATACATAATATAGACACCATATAGTCTATATAGTGGTTGTCAATAATGTACAGTCTACAATATGGGTGACTTTCTGAGGTTCAAATGTTGGCAGCCCTTTGAAAACTGATTATCTGGTGCCATCTTCTGGCGGAACTGAGAGTGAAAGCACAGACGTGTGTGTGTGTGTGTGTGTGTGTGTGTGTGTGTGTGTGTGTGTGTGTGTGTGTGTGTGTGTGTGTGTGTGTGTGTGTGTGTGTGTGTGTGTGTGTGTGTGTGTGTGTGTGTGTGTGTGTGTGTGTGTGTGTGTGTCTGTCAGTCAATTCATGTATTAAACAGGGTTAACAATAGGCCTAATTGTGCACCCACAATCTCCAAGGTCACAACTAACTAGCCTATCAAATCAAGTAGACAAAATGTTGCCCAAACCCACAATGCGGTGCGGTGCTACTCCGCTTTTGGTTAGACATCAGATTCTATATGACCTAACCTGTGAAACACCACAGGAAGACATTTGGTGACATGACTTCATTTCACTAAAGCAACTGACCTCTGACCTCGTTCCCCCAAAATTTGGCTCAAACATGGGTAAATATGCATTCGACTATGCTGCCACCAAAATGGGGGATTACTTAAAGACATCAAGGTTCTTGACTCAATACCCAAACTCAAAACTAACCTAAAAGAAGTCCTGTTACAAGAAGTCCTGTCAAAATACATGTTTAATTCCTTGAGCATCTTGAGAGTGGAATCCTCTGACCCCGCCCCCAACCTTCCTTTCTCTGTCAATATATGATTCTACTTTATCTCAATATATATTTGCATTGTATTTGTTTTGTACTGCATGTATTATATGTATTACTGATGAATTGAGTACAATGGATAAGGATAATTCCTTTAACAGGTCCGTTCATTTCACAATGGGTTATTTTAGCATAACCTTTGAGTGTACTATCTGCTATTGATCAATCAATCAAAGGTACATGTATGTACTCAAATGGTATATTTATTACTAATACATAATTGGAGTCAAGTTAAATTAATTTCCCTAAAACCATTAACATAATGCTCCCTTTTAGGATGCAGATGTTTGTTTTTCTTTGAGGCCGGATTGAGATGGTCAAATGGATAGATTCCACGGGTGAGAAGTGCCTTCTTGTATGCAAGCTACATAGTTCACAGAAGTTGCAAATGCATCCACTGCACCTACTACTGTACATTGACGATGGTAGTTACAACGGGGCAGTTTAACGTCATGCCCAGGATTTACATAATCTGAGTCTGAATTTTGTAAAGAATAATGTAATTTAGGCTAATGTCAAATGAATGGGAACTCGTGGGAACATCGTGTATGTTGTTCCCACAACTTGATAACGTGAGACTGAGATCTGTACGCATGTTGTGACCATTAGAGGCCTATGAATTCAGGCAGCTTGAACACCTTCCTGCATTTGGACACGTAGTGTAAGCTGCCTCAAATGATTGATGCAATTTCATGTTGGACTGTCATACAAAGATTAGTTCTTAGATTATCTTGCATCCAGACATGGATTCATTATTTTATAATTAATAGACATCCTAAAAATATGGAAAACAAACAACTGTGAGTTGACGTTACAGTGTTTGCATGAGGTGTTGTGGTATTTAGTTGTTTGAGGAGCTTTATCCATGCACTTCCACATTGAGTCGAAGGAGGCTGTTGCAGGGGAGTGAAAATCTGATGGAGGGGGGTCTCACCTCACGTTTTCATCTTGTGTCATTTCATGACATGTCATCATTAGTTCATGCATCACACAGGGTTAACAATAAGCCCAATTGTGCCCACACAGGCTCTCTCACGCAGCTGATTCATTCCAAGGTTGTTGCCTATAAAATCAAGTAGACAGAAAGTAGCCTAAACCCAAACCCAGGATGCGGTGCGGACGTGCGGCAGATTCTATGACCTACTGTAACCTCACTGCATGACTGTGGGCGAGGTCATTGGTTCTCTAACTTTTCAGGCTGTGAACCTCCCCCCCCAAATAATCATATTTGAACTGGGGACCGGGACCCCCCCCTGACAATCACTTGGAAATGTAGGAGTTTAGGCATTAAATGTGACAATTTGGCCAATGTTTGACAATTCTTTATAGTATAGTTTGTCGATTACTTTTGACGCAGTAATGGTCTTATTATGCTGGTTTGTTTACTGTTGAGTGAGAAAACAATGTTCAATAAAAAAAATAAAAATCATTTGGGGTCCCCCCTGGGGTCCCGACCCACAGCTTGAGAACCACTGGGCTAGGTCACAGAATCTGATGGGTAACAATTGGTGTGGTGAAACCCAGTCTATGGGTGAAACTTAATTTCACTAAAGCAACAATAAATCAAATATTCACTTTAGTTGTTGCATATGAGAGACAAACCAGTGGGCTGATGTCTGTGGGCCAGTCAGCCAAGGACACGCACGCACGCACGCACGCACGCACGCACGCACGCCGGTGCTTGCAGTCTCTGCAAGCATGTCCGGTGAGGACAGGCTGTGATTGGCCAGTCTTCGCTGGCAGTTCTGCCTTGGTGCCTTGGCAAATGCCAGGATGACACTCATTGTCTCCCCTATAGTAATACAGTCAATAATAAATAATAATACATTTATGGAAGGATGATTGTTATTGCTTTAACATTACACATCATTTTGTGGGACATAATATGCTATATAGTTGTTAAAATGTTGCATAGTGCTGCTTTAAGTACTTTTCAAAAGTAGAAAATAGAAATCATTTTTAATATTAATGCATTTTTATACTGAAATGTATTAAAATTTTACTTTATGATTTTCCAGAAATGTTTTTCCAGTCAAAAAGGAAAACATCAATAACAGTGAAAATGGCAGAGCTAAAAGTGCGTTGTGATGCTTGGTGAGCTTGTAGAACTGCTATTGTCACTATGTTTGAAATAGGGCTTAAGTGGTTAATTCATAATGCACTCATTTTGATGGACTCTCACTATGTGCTCAATGGAAAATCCCCTGCTATGCTAAATTGCCGCAATAAAAGCATTGATACAATTATAATTATGACTTTGACTCACTCATTTCAATGCCACTGACTGATTGTTACACCTTGTGAACCATATAATGCTAGGTTGTGAAAGTTTAAGTTTCTGGAAGGTAGGCTTTATCCCTAAATCAACAATATAAACGATAAACACAATAAATGTTTACATACTATAAGCATTTTGAGGACAACAGCAGCAAATATTAGTCTGTTATCTAAGTTGTATTCTTTGTTCAGGCCACAGTAAGGGCAGCAGATATGTGGGTTTTGATGTGCAAATAATTATACTTTGTATTGAGTGTCAAAATTGACATTTTTTTTATTTGTTCCAAAAACAAGGACAATTACCCCATTGGGACAAAACAAGTCACTGTTATGACAACCAGAAAATAAATACCAGAATACAGCGAGAGGGCAATGTGTTTCTGCAGGTAAACACCACCAACCTACTCCAGTGGCTGATGACTGCTAGTACAAGGGAAAAGGTAAAAAATATATTGTTTTGTTATGTAAACAAAGGGCAGAATTTCATATTTTGCCTTCAAACATTTATGTTAGAAGCACATTTTACTTAAACAAGTAAAGCCTGGAAGGAGGTGTTAAGCACAAGTCCCAATAATTTTAGTCACACACATTGATTAGGGTACAACCATAGACTGTATGTCTATGGTTGTCTGTGGGAGGGCGATCTGTGCTGATTCTGACCATTCAGGGACTGACTTGAACATTTAGCAGTCAAGGCAAGTCCACTGACTCAATCCAGGCAGACCGCATCTGAATCATCCACCACCTTGTCTGTCTGTTGCTTCCTGAAAGACTCGCACACATGCACACGCACACGCACAGGTTGTGATTTTAAACTTAGTTGACCAGTCTATACTAGTATTTCCCTCCACACCAAATCAATAGGTTAATTAATTGGCTGTTGATGACCAGCCATGGCAGTGTATTGTGGGAAGGAAGACAGATTATAAAATATGTCAATCAAACAGCCAATAGGGAATACTGTTATAATGTTAAACATAAAAATTGAACTATTTAAGCCTACCGTTTATACTGTACTTAGTCGTACAACAAATTGTGAAAATAGCTGAACTAAAAAAACACAATGAGGCACATTGCAACGGATTGGGAGCTTGTAGATCAGCTATTTTTGCTTATAATGACATGCCCAAAACAGTCATGTTTGGGGCTAGAAAGAAAAGTCAGTAAGTCAGAAAAGTTGTAATGTAATGTATTAGACCCATTGTCTGTCCCTCCAACCTCTCTGTTTTTGACTGCCACTTTGTAACGTTTAATGAGCACACACACGCACACACACACACACACACACACACACACACACACACACACACACACACACACACACACACACACACACACACACACACACACACACACACACACACACACACACACACACACACACACACACACACACTGGTGGGAAACGTCCATCCTCTGATATCAAACCCCCCTCTCACACACACACACACACACACACACACACACACACACACACACACACACACACACACACACACACACACAGACAGACACAACTTCGAGGACCATTGAAGAGCGACACAACGAGAAAGATAGGAGGAAGACATTGTAAGTTTTACATTTAATACAATAATTTAATTTAGCCTAATATCAAATGAATGGGAACTTGTGGGAACATCATGTATGTTGTTACTACAACTTGATAATGTGAGAATGAGATCTGTACGTATGATGTGACAGTAGAGGCCTACTGTATGAATTCAGGCTAGAAGCTTGAACACCTTCAGTTTCATTTGGACACGTACTGTAAGCTGCCTCAAATGATTGATGCAATTTCATGTTGGACTGTCATACAAAGATTAGTTCTTAGATATCTTGCATCCAGACATGGATTCATTATTTTATAATTGATAGACATCCTAAAAATATTATGGAAAACAAACAACTTGTTTGTTTTTATGAAGTTACACAATACTTACGTGTGTGTGAGAGTTGACATTACAGTGTTTGCATGAGGTGTTATTGTGGTGTTTGGTTGTTTGAGGAGGTTGTTATCCATGTGGGGGGAGAGAGAGAGAGAGAGAGAGAGAGAGAGAGAGAGAGTCGGGGCTGGGGATAGATGGATGTGTGTCAAATCATAGTTGTTAACCACTGTTAGATATTTTTGAATTCTATACTCGATGTAATCAATAATAACAAACATCTTGTCTTATGGGGGTCTTTTCAAATAGTAGTCTGTGGCCTATAATTACATATCAATTTGGGAGTCCTTGGATCTTAATCAGAAATCTCAATAGTTGTTCTGTTGTATAATGTCTTCATTCAGTGGATATGAGCATATGTGGTTGAATCTTAGTTGCTATAGTGTGTGAGTTTATGTTACAGCTCCTGCGTGTTCAGAATAAATTCACTGTCTATGTACGACGTGGTACTCAAAGTGGGGTCCAGGGACTCCTAGGGGTCCTTAAGGGGGTTCCAGGGGGGTCCATGGCTTAATACATACATTTTGTGGTTTTTGACATGAAAATGTTTGAGAACACTGCTGTAGAGATAACAGTGAAACTCTGATCAAAATACATTCTTGTACATTCTCTAGTAGAATTTACTTGTACATGCAATAATGGAGAAGATAATTTATCAATCATTTAGTAGGGGACCCCATTCTAAAATGTGCAATGACTGAGTGGTTCTCAATAATGTCTACATTATTGGTGGCTTTCTGAGGTTCAAATGTCGTTTCATTGGCAGCCCTTTGAAAACTTATTATCTGGTGCCATCTTCTGGCGGAACTGAGAACAACAAGGGGAAAGCATAATTATGCATGTGAAGGGGGAGTGAAAATCTGATGGGGAGCTTTAAAATGTCACACCACCTGTTGTTCATGTTCACTTGTGATGTGGGGGGAAAGTGTCTCACCTAACGTTTTCATCCCGTGACCCTTGTGATACCAGGTATTACAAGGGTCATTTCATTACATTTCATCATCAATGACAATTCATGCATCAAACAGGGTTAACAACAGGCCTAATTGTGCACACACAGGCTCTGTCACACAGCTGATTCATTCCAAGGTTGTTGCCTATCAAATCAAATAGACAAAAAGTAGCCTAAACCCAAACCCAGGATGTTGTGCGGACGTGCTGTGTTACACTGTTTTTGGTTACACATGACCTATCCTCACTGCAGTGACCGGTGGGCGAGGTCATTGGTTCTCAAACCTTTCAGGCTTACTGTACAATGTAAACCCCCCCCCCCCCCCCCCCCCCAAATAATCATATGACCCTGACAAGCACTTGGAATTGTAGGAGTTGAGACATTACATTTGACAATTTGGTCTCTGTTAGTATAGTTTGTTGATTACTTTGGATGCAGTAATGGTCTTATTGTGCTGGTTTGCTGAGTGAGAAAACAATGTTGCACATGATCTGGGGAGCACACCACCCCCCAAAATCATATGGGGTCCCGACCCACAGTTTGAGAACCACTGGGCTAGGTCACAGAATCTGATGGGTAACAATTGGTGAGGTGAAACAACACAGGAAGATATGTGGTGCACTTTTAATAAATGACTTCATTTCACTAAAGCAACAATAAATCAAATGTTTACTTTTGTTGTTGCATATCAGAGACAGACCAGTGGGCTGATCTCTGTGGGCCAGTCAGCCAAGGACACGCACGCACGCACGCACGCACGCACGCACGCACGCACGCACGCACGCACGCACGCACGCACGCACGCACGCACGCACGCACGCACGCACGCACACTCCATCTATCAGTCTACCTGTGTCCTAATTGCCAAACGTTAAAAGCACTGTTTTATCCACCTAACCTATAATAGCGTGCACCTAACCTGGGAGTGTTATGAATAATAACCGATCTACAAGCTTAGAACACGTTGCAACGCATTGCTAGAGCTATTTCAGCTATGAAGTACAGTAGCCTATAGAGTTATACAGTATGGTTGAAAAAAAGGAGAATTTCTGTTTTGTTTTGTTATTCTTTATGTTTCATGAGATAATAAACATTTAATCACAAAAAAATGACATGTGTTGTGAAATAAAGTTGATCAGGTAACCAGTAAACATTTCTGTACATTTCTGTTATTGCACAACTAAACAGAATATTTGTCTTATTTTAAAGGAACACGGTGTGCTGTGGAGACTGACTGACTGCGCTGAAGAATGAAGAACCTGGCTGTCTTCCTGTCACTGCTCTTCTGTATGAGTGACACTAGAGGTAATCTTTTCTAAAATGGATTGCTCAATTCTGATTGACTATTTTATATTTGTAATATACAGTAGTTACTCAATAAACATATACCTAGGGCCGCATATAGGCCCCTACCACTCACTTTATTAAACTAAATAATCAAAGAATTACAGAAATGTAAGATTTCAGTGTCAGTAATCCGTAGTGTAGTGTAGTGTGTATAATATATGTACGTGTTAAGTGTTGGATGCAAAAATGAAACGAGACAAACAAAACAAACAAATCAATACAGAACCCTCTGGGGAAGCATAGTGGCTGGAGGAAGAGAGAGAGAACTATCTCTGAGCAGCTGCCAGAAAACCACTCCCTCCTCAGATTATGGCAACCATCACAATGATGGTCCTCAAACACTGCTGGAAAAGCAGACAGGCAACAGCAGTTAGACAATTGGTGAATATGAGAAATAAAGAGATAGAGAAGAGACAGACAGAGGAGAGAGATAGAGGCCCATCACGCACCATAACGTTCTATTTCCGTTTGCAATTTTGCTTTTCCTATGGCAAAGTAGCGCTCCTTTTCATGCTGTGCCTGGCCAAACAAGGCGCTTTTTGTGGCTTATTGCTATATCTTCTTGTGACAACTTTAATACATTTGAATTGAATTGTGTATGTGTTGTACAAGCATGCATAAAGACTACACCCATGCACTACAATTGGATTTAGATGTTCTGATATGCAAACTTTTAGAAAGTCTTGGTTTGATTAGAAACTAGGACTGTCTCAATCGCACATCATCAAAAATATAGTTAGAAGATAAGAAAAGAAAATGACAAGATATCATACTGAGATATTTGCCTATGTCTTTGCTTTAAACAGGTTCTGAGTGGGATATCACCTATGACAACAATGGAGAGTTCTCAGCTGAGCCGGGAGTGACTGCTGTACTAGGCTGTACCTTCATCCATCCTCCTGAATTCCATCCCACGGCTGTAGCATGGCTGGAATGTGGATCTAAGCGATGTGAGGATGGGGACGTAATATTCCACTCCGGGGACGTCAATGCAACTAAGGGTCACCTGAGGGGTCGAATGTCCCTGTTGGAGCCAGACCTCGGCAAGAAGAACTGCAGCGTCATCATCTGGGACCTTGACGTGTCCGATTCTGGATCCTATGCAGCTAGAGTTGAGGGTCAAATGAATGGACTTACGCATTAGATGCTGAACTTAGAAAGCCCATCAAAGTTACAGGTATGTAGTCTAATTTAAGTCTGAAGAGTGCACAAATGTAACCAAATTGATCGGTTTACATTCATACACTCAGAGTTAAATGAACACTCAGGACTTTACTGTGTGTACCATCTATCTTGACTATTATGTATGTACATATTTGGTTGTAATCATTATGCACATAGTGTGTTGGTCTTTCAGACCCCCCATTTAATGGCAATCTTAAAGTGGAGTCATAATACATACAGTATTCATTTATCTTTCCAGAACCAACCAGGACATGACCGTTGGTGTTCTAGGCCACTGGTCAAAATCAACTGGTTCTCAAATATTTCCATGTATTTGGCCGTTTGGCCGTGGACCCCCATTTGGAAAAATGTTGTCCCAGGGCCCCCCAAAAGGGAAGATTGTTCAACAAGCAAATACTTCGGCTATTTTCGAATAGCTGAAAAACCAAATAGGGCATTTAAACTGTTCCACATTTTGCTGGGGGGCCCTGGAACCCTATCAAGAACCCCTGTGGGTCCCCAGACCCCACATTGAGAACCGGTGGTTTAGAGAAATCAAAAAGCGATCACATTTTTGTATGAATCTGTTTGCTGTGCCACCAGGTTTGAGACAGCCCAGAATCGGCGGGAAGACCACAGTGCCAGAAGGTGGTACCCTGAACATCACCTGTGACGCCCAGAGCTCCCCTCCATCTACTGTCATATGGAATGAAGATGGATCAGACTCCCCACTGGTGACTGGAACTCAGACGGCCTCTCTGGTCATCCTGAACGTGACAACTGAACATTCTGGACGCTACAGCTGCACAGCACATCATCTGACCAAGACTCTGACTGCGTTCGCTGATGTAACTGTGATGACACGTAAGTACACTGCACTGATCTTCATTTCAAATACTACATACACATTGTTCATTCATGTGATTTTATAGTGCAACGTTGCTTGTTTGCCCGCCATTCTAGACGTTCCAATGATCCCAAATCCTAGCTGTAGTTACTTTATATATACGTAAATATTAGCTAAAGTAATTACACAAAAAAAGTATTGATCCACATTTTGTGTTGGTCTTTCAGACCTCCAATGAGTCAAAAATAGTTCTCAAATATGTTCATGTCAAGGACCCCTAAATGTATATTTATTTGGCTGTCAGGCCGTGGACCCCCATGAGGGAACATTTTTCAACAAGCTCACAATGCTTCACATCATGTTTTTTTTCCTGCTATTTTCGAATAGCTGAAAAACTAAATAGGGCATTTAAACTGTTCCTCATTTTGCTGGGGAGCCCTGGAACCCCATCAAGGACCCCTGGGGTCCCCAGACTCACCACCCACATTGTTGTATGAATTTGTTTGCTGTGCCACCAGGTTTGAGACAGCCCAGAATCAGCGGGAAGACCACAGTGCCAGAAGGTGGTACCCTGAACATCACCTGTGACGCCCAGAGCTCCCCTCCATCTACTGTCAAGTGGTATGAAGATGGATCAGACTCCCCACTGGTGACTGGAACTCAGACGGCCTCTCTGGTCATCCTGAAGGTGACAACTGAACATTCTGGACGCTACAGCTGCACAGAAGATCATCTGTCCGAGACTCTGACTGCGTTTGCTGATGTGACTGTGATACGTAAGTACACTGCGCTGATCTTCTTTTCAAATACTACATACACGTTGTTCTTTCATGTGATTTTACAGTACAACTTCGCTTGTTTGTCCTCAGCCATTCTGACGATCCCAAATCATGTGACTGCGGCTGCCATCATCACCATCATCCTCTTCACCATTGTGGCTCTGGTTGCCATTGGGGCTCCGATGGCATACATGATTCACAGGTGTGGTGTTAAAATAATCTCCATTTGTCTCTGTTCATTGCAGAATTTTGCCCACGTTTCAATTTCTTTTTCCTTTAAAAAAAAAACTCTTTTCCTCCCCAACTTAGTCGTTATGCCAATCGATTCCTCCCCACACACATTTGTGTGTTATCACTGCTGTTGTATCCATACTGACTCACTTGCCAGTGAGGCGCCTCCACCGGGAGGACATAGACTCTATGTAGTAGAGTATAATAGGTAGTTAGAAGCATTAATCATATATGTGTTAAAAAATAAATGTATCAAAGCTGCTTCTTTTATTTCTCAGGAGCTTGCCCAGTGAAATCCTCAGTGTTATTTGAACTCAGAGTGTATTTAACATTCTATCTGGGGAAAGCATCTCTGTAATGTTAAGATTTATTTGGCTATTCAAAAATAGCAGATATAAAGTAGATCTGCTATTGTGGATCTGCTTGTAGATCTGCTATTTTTGAAAAATCATGGAAATCTTTACAAATGTCTCCTAAATGCTAACAGTTTTCTGAAACACTTATGTTGCTATAATGTGGTTCTCTAACTTTTTTATGTCTATATTATATATATATATATATATATATATATATGAGACATGAGAACGCTCCCCCCTCCCCACTTGCTGCAGTGAAACTCCTTCTGTAAAGAACAATAGGCAAGCAATTGAAGCCATAGTTCTATTTCAAATGGATGGGCTCCTTACAAATTGCATTGTTTGATTTTAATGTAAGTAATTAAAGTAGCTAATCTTCATAAAACATTTTTTTAAATGATATACTGTAGTTATAGCAGTGACTGAGATGTAGTGGAGTAGAAGTAAAAGTTCTGGAAATTGGAAATACTCTAATAAAGTAAAACTACTTCAAATCTTTACTTAGGTACAGTACTTGAGTAAATGTAATTAGTTACTTTACACCACTGTTCTATAAATGTAATTATTTAACAACCCACACAAATTACCAGGTATTGTTTAACTTCAAATTGAATTATTCTACTTAAAATGGTTTATAATAATAATTATAATTATTATAATTATTATTATTGTTACAAATTGCATTGTTTGTTTTCTGAGACAAGTTCAGACAACAGATTGAAAAACAATGCTGCATAACTGAATGCGTGAGCGCGCATGTGTGTCCGCAACTGGTTCCTGCCCACCTCAAGTCACAATTTGACCAATCTTGCCCGGACACCAAATTGAGTTTGACACCCCTGACATAGAGCCTTCGTCGTACTCTTCCCGTCCAACACTCCCTGCTGACACGTACCGCCCCAGCCCGTATGAGTATATGCCGTGATATCACCCTCCTCCCCGCCCGGCTTCCCTCCTCCAAACACGGGCCAATTGTGTTCGTATAGACGCTCGACAAAGCCGGATGCACCACGGTGGGTGGATTCAAATCCACAACCTCTGCGGTGGTGGGCAGGCACTTTTACCATTGCCCCCACCTGAGCGCCTCACAATTTTCTACTTTTATTTTTATTGAGAAATATTAAACTATATTTTAAATTATTTGAAGTTTTTGAACCCATTTAGACCTGAGGCTGATTCTAAAAACTCCTTCTAAATCCTGACCTAAGTTTTTTTGAAAGATTTCAAATATTTATTCAAAAATTACAAAAAATGTATGTTGCTATATACTGTACATAGCAACAACAACAACCACAAAAGGGGTTCCCGGATTGAAAGGTATAGTTACGTATAGGGGTTCCCGGTCTAAATGGGTTAAACAGTGTTTCAGATGTTTTTCTTTCTCAAATTGTGTACTCAGATGCAGAGTCAACTTCGGAGAACCGTTGTATGAGACTATGAGGGAGTTGCAGCCATACTTGCAGGTATTTTTATGTTCAATTCCACATTGTATATGTTTGATGTTTGAGAAGTTTCTGAATTCTCCTTACAATGTTTTGAAACTTAGAAGAAAGGGTTTGTTCATCTTCTTCTGACTGACTTGCACATTGTTCCTCACCTCACAGACAGGAGGAGATGATGGACCAGATGATCTCTCTGCGTCTTCCACAGACCGTGACAACGAATCTGGACAAGACGAGATCACCTCGTCATTCCTATTGCTTCACCAATCTATGTCCCCTTTTCCCCTCCCCTCCCCCCTCCCCCCCCTTTCCGAGATCACCCCGATATAGGCTGGGAGGAGGTGAGAGCAGTCGAGGGGGTTCCTGGAACCACGTGACCACACACTGACGTTGGAGAAGGATGTTACAGCTTCCCAGTTGACTACCATCAAATCTCTTTAGTCAGTCATGTTTTATTAAGATTAACTGACACTGCTTTGATCAAGGTTGCACACATTACTCAATAATAACCCCAAAATGGACATTCAAGCTGTTTTGATTGTTTCCTCTCATCATTTGGACACAGCAAATCACTGTCAACTGCTACTGACACTGGTTGACATGTCAGTCAAATGCCCCTCTGGCACATTGAGGGATTTAACTGACTGACAGAGTAAATGGTACAGTCAGTGGAGTTCCTATGTGTCTGATCCATTTTCAATAACAGCTTGTGCACACCAGAGGGAGCTCGTTCCCCCATTGCTCTGTAATTTGCAACAGCCTGGACTCACGTCTGAACACAGAGATGCCCTCTGTCATCTCAGTGAAATATCCAAATGACCTTACAATCACAGAGCTCCTGATGGAGTCTCTGACTTAAAAAAAAAGAATACACCTGACCTTTAAATATGCCCAGTCCTTGAGTATAACAGCCCAGTTTGAGAATTAAATGGCGAAATCTTGATAAAGGAAAAGCGTTATGTTGGAAGAATGTAGGAATATAGAGGCAAAAAAAAAATTGGCCATAATGAATTAGAAGACTTGAGTTAAAACAGCTTATGTTATCCTTTTTATGTACTTTATTGTATTTTTTTAATCAGCATTCTATGATTTATTCAAGTAGTTGACAGGAATCAACTTGTTTTTTGATTGATTTAATATTTTATTAGGCAAAAAACAATGTAAACGTTTTACAGTTTTGTGATACAGTCTACTGAGAATCGGCGGATACGGATAGCCTGTACTCCCCAAAAGAATTCCCTCGGAAATCATAATGCCCCTGGTGTTGTTTTTGGTGTTTTCACTGTTTGTTTTGGTAGATTTTTGGGCAACCAAAACATACAGTGAAAACACCAAAAAACACCAGAGGCTGATAACTGCTGGTATTGAGGGTAAAAAAATGTATCGGTTACCTTAACGTCTAATCTCATGTACATACCTGCTGCTATGTGAAGTGTTACCACCTTGCACCTTATGTATGGAACCTTGTGCACTGTACCTGCTGGTTTATGCTACTATGTGCATATATATAGATATCTTACATTTTTGCCTCTCATTGATATGTTTTTCTTTACTGTTTGATTTTTCTCCTTGCTCTCCCTACCCCTCTTTTCTTTTTAACAAAAACAACAAAAACGATGGAGCTTGCACAAAAAAAAAACTAATTTCACCCACTTCTTTACACCTGTAAACCTGTGATGTGACAATAAAAGTTGATTGTGATTCTGGTTCTCCAAATAATTTTTGATTCTTTTTTGTTTATAAAACTTTATTAAATCACTTTCGTATAGCTCAGTAATCTTTACATTAGGGCAAATACTGTGTATGTATTTAGAGCATTTCATGTCAATTATTTGTGCTGTTGTGGTGAAAATCAGGGACAGATTAAGACTCACAGGGGTCTGGGCCAATGATCTTTGAGGGCTGTCGGGTGGGCATGCAAACACAGAAAGGTATTTGTTGGTCTAGAAAGCACCTGGAGTCCTGTTTACAGGATTTACGGTCTAAATGGGCCCTATAGTACGGCTGAGGGCCCTGTTACAGCCATATAGAAGGGGGCTTGTTCTGTATAGGCTGTATTACTGTACATATTTGAGCGTATAAATACATTTTTAGTCAATTTAGTAAATAATGTTAAAAAGGACCAGCTCACTGCCATAAAATTATTTTACCAATATTAAATGGGATGATATGTCCCTGCTTACAACCCTAATCCTAAACCTTTGGTAAGCGGTGAACATATAGCCGGCCTGGGGGAACATGCAGTGTTGTGTACATTCATGATTTTATTTGCTAAGCTGCTAAAAAATAAAACCATGAATTCACGCTGATGATAGTGCTGCCAAACAAGTTTATGAAGCCATCTATGAAATCTAATTAAAGGTTTAATCTGTGACACAATTTTATACAACAATATGAAGTGAAACCAGCTGAGAGAGAAATTAACGGTTTCATCTCTCTTTCTCAGCTATAAGGGGTCCTTGACTCCTTGGCCTCGAAAAACGTTGAAGATCCCTGAAATAAAGGAAAAATCATTTTAACAATTCTCCCACTAGATGTCACTATAGATCGGAAAAACTTTCTCAGAGCGCTAATTTGGCAACTATTTGAATTGAAACCGTATTTATAAGAGTATTGTATTCTCGGAGACTGTATCGCGCTGCATTTGCACAAGCGTGCGAAACTATGTGTATTGTCTTGTTTTAGTAAAAAAGTTTGATTCATTCATCATAATCATGCTCCACAAGGTCTTGGATTGGCCGAATATTGATCGATCAGACATTAGGCTACTGTCTGTACGTCATAGTTATATGGTATCCTGTCAAATATGTAACATCTAGTCTCATATATGTAACAGTCTTATATTAGATTGAGAAAACAATCTTAAAACAGTGTTTGCATCATCATCACACACTGACTGTAGGCTGAACTGCCATGTTTCTACTCTACCTACCTTGTTTTGTTCAATAGCTATTGAGGCCGTAAGAGTGAATCTGTTGCGAATCCGTGAATCTCGTTCTATCTTTACTCAACTCCTAGAGTCCAGATACATGACTGTCGTGGATGAACTTAAACCTGGTGTTTGCACTTTCTCCATTTACGGCCCGCACATCTACATAAACGTTCAAAAGTTTAATATAAAGTGCTTACCCCATGGCCACGGATGTTGCAATAATGTACGGTTCTTAGAAGTACCAGTATATTCCGTATTGTTCAATAAAAAGCATTTTAATCCGATTGGTGGCTATTTTCTCCGTATGTATTTTCGCCACGGGAAACTACGTGACAGTTGGAAGGTGTATTGCACTCTGATATATTATAACTATGAGAAAATGGCCACCAATCGGATTAAAAGGCTTTTTATTGAACAATACGGAAGATGCGGGTACTTTTGAGAACCCGTACTTAATTGTAACATCCGTGACCATAGGGTAAGCACTTTATATTTGAACGTTTATGTAGATGTACGGACCAAAAGGGGAGATAGTGCAAACACTATGTTGAAGTTCATCCATGACCGGTCATGACGGACGACCGTGGTGTGATCCATGGGTCGAGCAAAAACTCTACCATAGCTACTCAGCACAGTGGGTGGAGCGTCACCCAGAGGGATTACAGCAGTCAGCCAGTCTCACCTATAGGCTGTATGTTACGTGTGGATCAGGTTGGTTGTTTTCCACACTTCACACGGAGCTCATTCTACGGACCTTCTTCGCCCAAACAAAGCGAGTCAATGGACGTGTAGCTTTGGAAACGTGTATATCCCGACTTAACATTGTACTTTGGTGTGTGTTGGAAAGGAAACCATACGCGAGGAGGAGCGTGGACGCGTCGCTCAAACAGTTACAGAGCGCTTCTAGTTCAGAAATAACACGCTCCGCGACGGTAAGGATATAATATAATACTTTTAAATGTAAATAATGTCTTTTAATTGTATGTATTTTTTAGGCAACCTGTTGTTTGGGGTATTAATTGCGTTTTTTCCCCCACTGACAGCTGTTTGAGACGCGGTGATTTGTGTGTGTGTGTGTGTGTGTGTGTGTGTGTGTGTGTGTGTGTGTGTGAGAGAGAGAGAGAGAGAGAGAGAGAGAGAGAGAGAGAGAGAGAGAGAGAGAGAGAGAGAGAGAGAGAGAGAGAGAGAGAGAGAGAGAGAGAGAGAGAGAGAGAGAGAGAGAGAGAGAGAGAGAGAGAGAGAGAGAGAGGGAGAGGGAGAGAGAGAGAAAGAGTGTGCGCGCGCGTGCGTGGTTGGGGGTGTTTAAAGCCCAAATTACATAAGTTAACCCTTTGTTATACAGTACGTTATAAACATGTAGGTAACTTTAAGGTGCATCACGTGACAGGCGCACATGTTGGGCTGTAATTTCCACGTGTTTGTGTTGTGGCTCCATAAATAACACACAGTCACTCACATTTTTTACTTAAGTAAAAAGTATCAATACTGCAATGTAGATATACTCTCTTACAAGTAAAAGTCCTGTATTAAAAATGTACTTGAGTAAAAGTACAAAAGTAATGGTATCAAAGTGTACTTAAAGTACCAAAAGTAGAAAGTACTCATTATGCAGAATGTCCCATTTCACAAGTGTAGGAGAGTAGAAGTAAGAGTATAGAAAATTGGAAATACTCCAGTAAAGTAAAAGTACAGTAAGTAGAATCAGTGGTTCTCAATCTCAAACTTTTTCATTTTATTTCAAAGAACCCCTTAACTCTCAGAGTTACAGACTTGCAAGGGACAATTTCGAACCCCCTAAGGAACTATTGAGGGTCCCCTGGCTGGACCACTGGCCTACATTGATTTCCTAATTCCTCCCAGGTCATTACTGTTGAGATGAGTCTTTTTTTTTGGACTGGAGCTTCTCAAATTCCCATGGAGATGAAGAGAAGCTTCTGTGTGCAGTGTTGAGTTTCCCAGTTCCAACAAACGCATCAAATTTTCATGCTGGGCCATCTTTTATTTAACAAAATAGTTGGGGTTGGGGTGTACTTTTACAACAAACAAAAAAAGCTTGCTTGGCTTGTAAATCAATGTCGATCATAATAGTCTGATGTTGCTCGTACAGCCTCTGAAATGTGGAAAGATACAGTAGTAGCCTATGATGAACTTACTGTAAGTAAGTACTCCCCTGTTGGCTTTGTTGACTCACACTTGAGTCCTGCACTTGTTTTGATATATTGACTTTTACCTACAGTATATGGTTTTAGGATGGACTGAGAACGGATCCATGTTTGTGTGGTGGAGGGATGTTGTCACATCTGTTTTACTGTCTGGTACACAACAGGATCACTTATAGATATTCATGAATGCAATTGTTGTTGTCATGTCCCATGACAACCCGGTGTCCTATATTTTGGGCATGTCGTTATAGGCAAAGTCTGTCAAGAATGGTCAAAATCTTTCATAAATGGCCCAAAATGCTATACCACCTGTTGTATGTGAGCTTGTAGTTCTGTTCTACGGAGATATGTGTAGATCTACACATATCATGAATTCATGAATTCAATGCATACTGCCATACTGTAGGTCAGACAGAATCGTTTTATTTATTCCCATTTCCTTTTCTGATCCCCCCCAATTGTTTGAGGGGGACCACTTAAACTCAATATACTTCATTGATCAGGGTCCCCCAGGGGTCTATCCTCAGCCCCCAGGGGTTGAAATCTCTGCCGAAAATAGCCGATCTACAAGCTCATAACACGTTGCGTTGTGAGCTTGTAGATAGATCTGCTATTTTCATATAATGTTTACCACCTGTTATGACATGCCCAGAATAGTGATGCAAGGGGTTCAAGTGGTCAACCACTTGAACCCTAGCATCCATATTCTGGGAGGAACATTAGCCAAAAATAGCCGATCTGCAAGCTCACAATGCATTGCAATGCGATATGTTATGAGCACGTTATGAGCTTGTAGATCTGCTATTTTTGGGCAAAGATATTTGGTGTAGAGGGAAAAAAGCAGCCTAGTTGCAAGTTGCAACTCAGGTTCGTTTTACTATATATAGTGGGTTTGGGGTTAATGTTGTCTCACCTTTAGGCCTACATGACAGCTACTGTATGCTTCCATGTTGGATAGCTGGACACACTTCAGTGGTCCAATATACCAGACTAGCTGGTTTCACATAGCAGAAAGTCTGGTCGGCCCACTTTATATAGAGAGCTTGGTGAAACCAAGCTGTCTGACACCAGATAAGACCATCAGTTATAGTGAGTGTCATTATCGCTGTATGTTGAACTGTGAATAGCAGTTATTGTCAGGATTAAAGTGGTGTAAGTGATATTTTCTTTGTTAAAATAATGGTTAAATACCCCTACGTATATTCCCATAATCCTTGCTACAGAGTGTTTGTTCAGTAACAGGGCTCTCTCTCTATCTCGCCAGCTCTTTAGTAAGTGGATGATACATTTCCCTTTTTTTTTTATAAGCCATTGTGGTTTTATGAGCGGTCCATTTTAGAGGACCATGTATTGTGAATTGTACTTCCATGTACTTTTTCCATGTCTTTTCTAAATAAAGTATTCAATCAATCAATCAATTTCAGGTAGGGATACTTAAATGTTATCCAATCAGGTGAGAGAACTACAGAAATACAACAAACACATGGCATTGGAAGTGAGTAAACAAAGAAATGAGCAGACAAAATTGAAATTGGATCAATATAAAATAAATGGATCCTCTTTCCTGCCTGGGTGAAATTGGCAACCCACCTGAAACAAATATTGTATGTTTATTAAAGAGCTGGAGATGAGGGGACAGAGACTCATGTTGCAGAGCAAACACTCTGTAGCAACAATTGCTATAACAATACAGAGCATTAACGTTTTAACTACACAAAACGTTTTGTTTAACCAAAACATATCACTTACAGCATCTTTAAATGGTTGTAGATGAGAGAGTTGGAGAATGAGATTCAGGTGGGTGGTCCATCAGTTTTAGCCTGGCTAAGTTGTTGTTATTGTGAAGTGAACCAGGCAGAATGTTACACAATGCTGTGAGTAAACGGTTGGGTGTTGTTTCAAAGCTGTGGCTGTAAATGAAACATCACATGCGTCCGACAACCTACCAGTGTCAGTCAGATGTTGAAAAGATCACAGCTGTATCTGAGACACACACACACGCACGCGCACGCGCACACACACACACACACACACACACACACACACACACACACACACACACACACACACACACACACACACACACACACACACACACACACACACACATGAGTGTATGAAGTGGTGACACAGTTTACAGGGGCAGTAATCTGCTCATACTTCGTGACCAGAACAGTGGAGAGGTGCCAGGGTCACCATGCCAACGCAACAGGTGTGTGTGTATGTGTGCGCCCGTGCACGCCTGTTTGCAAGAGTGTGTCCATGCTAGCCTGAGCTCCTGTTCCCAGCATGAACTCAGCATGGCTCAGCCTTATCCCGTGTTTGGGATTAACACACAGACACGACCCCCACCTTTCAGACCCTGACTGGCCCTGGGAGGTGACTCGGAACAAAGGAGTCGTGTGTGTGTGTGTGCGTGCGTGTGTGCGCGTGTGTGTGTGTTCTCCTGGCCCTGCTGTGATGTGATCTATCTGGAGTGTAGTGTTACCTCTATGGCCCAGTTACCTGTGGAACTCCGGTGTATTTCACTGGAATGAGCGCATTCTCTTAACACATCATTACCTGTGTTGATTATTAGGGAGAAATGGACAAAATCTAATATCACTATCTTTGACCAAATACCTCTATTGATTTTGTGACAATAATATCGTACTGTTATATAATATCAATGTTCTTTTACATTTTTGACACATTTTCAAAGTATAAAATAAGGCTTAAGTGATTACAACCAAGAAAAGATAACCCTTATGCCATATCAAGATACTATGTCTCATATCACGTTGTTGATATAATATCAATATATTGCCCAGCCTTAGCATTGATTAGGAAATTTGGTGTGACTTTATTAGTCAATAGTACCCAAGCTACAATGTGTCTCACTTTATGAGTGGGACACTATTTATATTGCATTGTCACTCTTTTCTTCATCCTTTGTGAATACACACTGTCTACCTATGGCAGCTCTATTATGGTTCTGAACAGTGGTGGACATTTACTCAAGTACTGTATTGATTGAAGTATAAGTTGTGGTATGTTTTTTTATACTTCTACTCCACTACGTCTCATGAGGCAAATATTACTCCACTGCCTTTATTTGGCAGCTTTAGTTGCTTTGGAGATTTAGATTAATACATTAAAATAAAAGTAATTATAAATCAACCAATAATTTTAGGTCTGTATATAAAGTTGAATAAAAACGAGCTCCGCCTTTTACCAGCTGCAATATTAAAGGGATGAACACATTAATGATCAAATTGTACTGAAATGGGCCTTCCTCGTTATAAATGAATGAAACTAGACGATTCTAGAAAGTCCTTAGGCTCCATGCGGCAAGTTTCAAGGTTATGTCTATTTGCCTTGGAACGTTAATTGCCGCTAACACAAAGTGAAACAATTACAGCCAGCTATAGCTGCATAGCGTGAGCTAATATTTACTGTGTGATGACTGGCCTAGAGCATGTGCTGGGATTTGCATCTCCTTTGCCTGCACACATACAGGACAGTGGAAAGAACAAGACACAATGTCACAAGCCCTGTACAGTCCTGAGTGTTCATTTGTCTGAGAGTGTACAAATGGATCCAAATGGTCCATTTTCATGATCCAAATTTCACTGGAGAATATTATACCTAGTGTATGTTCTTGGGACGACAGCAGTAGGTCACATTAATATCATAGTAATCATTTCTAAAGCTTTGTACTTTTCACTGATTAATTTGTGACATGATGAGACTGTGACACATGGGCTGGTGGTTCTCTTGCTGCCTTCACACTGGCTTTATATATCTGAACTAAACGCACGCACACCTCTATCCTCCATGCAAACACAGCTCTGTGTTTTTATCAGCTGGTGAGGCCTGATGCAGACAAGCTGAAGAGGAAGTAGCTAGGGGGTGGGGGGGGGGGGGGGGTGGCAGAGATAGGATGTGCCCGCAGTAAACACACCTCTTATCTCCAGTGTCGGCGCTATTGTCCGTAGGGAATAGGTCAAGGCAGAGCTATACATACCCACATCTAACAGGGAGTGATGTCACCGGCTGTCATTGTACACTACAGTCACCATGATGAGGTCATTGAAGCCTGCGTGCATGCCTGGAGGCAAATATTAGAGCAGTGGTTCTAAAAATAGGGTCCGGGGACCCCCAGGGGTCATTAAGGGGTTTAAGAGTCGACCCCAGCGAAATTGGTTAAGCAACTGTAGCATCAACATCTGTTTACCCACTTGAACCCTATAGCTCACAACTCATCTGCGAGGGGCTGTGAGCTTGTAGATCGGCTATTTTCCCCAAATCATGTTTTTTATACATATATATTTTAACCCATTTAGACCTGAGGCTGATTCTAAAATCGCCTTCTAAATCCTGACCTAAGTTTTCTGAAAAACGTATATATTTATTCAAAACATACAAAAAAAATATGTTGCTACTTGCTATATACTGTACAAGCAACAACAACCCCAAAAGAGGTTCCCGTCTTAAAATGTATAGTTACAAATAGGGGTTCCTGCCCTAAATGTGGGATATTTTTTAAACATTTTAACAACTCAAACCTTGTATGGGGGTCCCTGGCACAACATATTCAGATGGCCGCCAAACGCATATTCATTTGGGGGTCCTTGACATGAAAAAAAATTGAGAACCACTATTATACAGTAGAGCAACAAGGTAGGGATGTTCCCCCTAGTGCAGCACTGTTTATGGTGCAAGGAAGAGGTGGTCTAATCCTGCAGATTTCACGGTCTCAACATCCGAGACAGACACGCACGCACGCACGCACGCACACACACAGAGAGTAGGTCAAGGATCATATCTCACCTTGCCAATATAAATGGCTTGAAGCCAGGCACTGAATAGAAGGTGCAATTGAGTAGGCGTGTGTGTGTGTGTGTGTGTGTGTGTGTGTGTGTGTGTGTGTGTGTGTGTGTGTGTGTGTGTGTGTGTGTGTGTGTGTGTGTGTGTGTGTGTGTGTGTGTGTGTGTGTGTGTGTGTGTGTGTGTGTGTGTGTGTGTGTGTCCCTTCTCATTGACTGTCCTCATCTGTCTCTGTCAGAACAGTGAAGTAGTGTCCTGTCCAGCAGCAGATTGAGCTGGGTTGTGTATTCCCTCAGTGAAAGAGAACTACACACAGCACATCATGTGAAGAAGGCCTTGTTTCTTTGATCTGGTTTATATGAACCCATATGGGAATGAAGTCTTTAATGCTCTCCTGTTTGCAACTGTTGGCATCCTCCTCAGCCACTCTTCAGATTAACAGGCCTGTTTGTGGTTTAGGAGTGGTGTTTTCCCATTGTAATGAGTGTCAGACAACACTGCACACATACTACCTGGAGAGATGTCAAACGCATGATATTGTTGACCGCAGACGTTTCCTAATCACAAGAGACTGTCTTAACAAAAGGTGTTTCCAACGGCTTCTTAAGAGCCACTTAAACCCTCTATAATGGTTCATTGACCGGAGTTCCCAGGGGTCTATTGTAGGCCCCCGAGTTTTTCCCCCTCTACACCAAATCTCTTCGCCGAAAATCCAATCCAATCCACTTTATTTATTTAGCACATTTTACAACGCGAGGATTACCTAAATGCTGCAGAGGAAATCTAAAAAAAGTTAAATACACTACATAAGCTAAAAGAAATAAAACTACAACAAAAAACACAGTAAAGTAAAAAACAAAATAAACACCAAAAGAAACGCATCGCTATAGAATGAATACAAGACGCAGCAGTGTCAGCAGCCAGTGAATCAAACGGGATCAAAAGCCAAGTTATAAACGTGAGACTTAAGGCGAGATTTAATTGTCTCAACTCAACGGTCGGAAAATAGCCGATCTGTAACCGTTGTGAGTCTGTGTAGATGAGCGCTTTCCGTCTCTTCCTTACTTCCTTCACAGGTGTTGTTACGAATGATTCTAATGAAGTGAAAAGTGAAAAGATCTGCAAGCTCACAATGCCTCACATCACATTTGTGCCTATAATGCCATGTCCAAAATAGTGGCACCAGGTATAAAGTGTCAAACAAAACGTTCAATTTAAAATGGACAATGAAAATGTTGAACACAAAGCTTCTCTGTGACCTGGTGCATGTTAAAACAAAATCCTGTGTTTTTTGGATGCGTTAAAAAGTGACCAATAAACACATGGCTGTGTGCGTTAAGGAGCCTTTATACTTCAGGTCATATCGAGTGTTGTTGCTGCAGGAGTTTATTTGATGCTGTTGTGTTTGTTGTTTGTCTTTCCAGTGTTACCAATCCCAGTTCTCCTCCTAGTATCCCCACCCAGCAACTGTGTGTGTGTGTGTGTGTGTGTGTGTGTGTGTGTGTGTGTGTGTGTGTGTGTGTGTGTGTGTGTGTGTGTGTGTGTGTGTGTGTGTGTGTGTGTGTGTGTGTGTGTGTGTGTGTGTGTGTGTGTGTGTGTGTGTGTGTGTGTGTGTGTGTGTGTGTGTGTTAAACCTGTTTCAAATGCTCTAATCTCCAGAGAGAGCCAGCAGGTTTTGGTTGAGTGGTTCGGCCAGTGGTTCAGTTGGGACACTTCAGCAGTGGGCTGAGCCTGGCTCATTTGTGTGGCAGGATGCTAACTAATTGCTGGTCCACCCTGGCCTGCCGCTAGCTTCCTGTGCTGATGGCAATAGCCTGGGTTTTCCTCAGTTTGAACTGAGCACAGACTGCTGTGGGGCAGCTACTGTATGTGTCTGATAATCACATGTCTTATCTGATCATCCAAAACTTCCCTAAAGCTTCCCCTCTGCAGTCAACCCTGCACCTGTCAGACCTGATAAGAGAGAGATAGAGAGACGCAGTATATCAAGATATCAATATTATGACGAGAGTATAGATATTGCCTGGGATTTGGGATATTGCATTGTGATATGGCACTTGTGTTCTTTTCCTGGTTTTATGAGATGTGTTGTGAGCGTTTTACGTCGCCTATTTTCGCTAGTTTAAAAACAAACTTCCAAGAATTTTTATTTTATCATCATAATACAATATTATCATCCCAATAGATATCAAGGTATTTTAGTCAAAACATATTGTGATATTTGAGTTTGTCCATATTGCCCCAGCCCTAGCTACAGGTGTTTTGTGCCAATTTTGTGCCAAAAAACACAATTGAATCGTTAATTGCAATTATTTGTGTGAGAATTAATCGTCAACTTAAATTTGTAATCGTGACAGCCCTAACTACAATGTACAGTACACTATAGTATCATCAGTGTTAAATGAATTCAGAGAGCATACAAATGGAACCAAATGGACCCGTTAGTGTCCATTTGTAAGCTCTCTGGAGTTTTAGACACATAAGTGTCCATTTTTGATTCCCAACTATCAATCATTTGGCTGGGGACCCCCTGGAACCCCCCTCAAGGATCTGTGTCGGGTCCCCGGACCGCACTTTGAGAGCCACCGTCCTATCCAACCCAGGCCTGTCTCTCCAGGTGAAGAATGGTTCCACCAGTGTATTCACTTTGCTGTCCTACTGGACACCAGGAATGAGTGGACACACAGATAAGACTACAGTGTGGACGGAGGTCTTTATCTGTGTGTTGCTGATGGAGGTTTAGGCGTGTATATAAATAGTAGCTGTGGCCAGGCCTGAGGCCCTTATCTGCGTGGCTTCACCTGCAGCTGTGAATATTTCAACAGCTGATGTCACTTTAACTCATTAAGACCGAGAACGCATCTGTGTCATTTTCTTTTATTTCTTTGGCTATTCAAAAATAGCAGATATACAAGCTCATGAACTTTTGAAAAATGGTGAACATTTGTGCATTTGAATATATATTTCTTTTAAAGTGAAGATTTGTAAATCTTTGCTTCTAGGGGTCCCTGGAACAAAATATTTTGAGATATTTTTAATGTTTTTATTTATATTAGATTTGTTTTAAAGAATCGGCCTCAGGTCTAAATGGGTTAATTGGGCCTGTCTGTCACTGGGGTTACCATGGTCACCATCCGGAGACTGTACGCTTCTGCAGGGACAGAATCTCTCTCTCTCGCCCACATGAACGCACGATCCAAATGGATCCAATGTAGTTATTATTTAGTCACAAGCTCTTGTTCATTTTTGCAAACTTTTTTCATCATTAAAAATGTGTCGATTTTACTTCCTGTATTTTTTTTTTGCAGAACTACAAGCTCACAAGATCGTAGATCGTCTATTTTCAAATAGTTGTGTGTGTGCTCATATGGGCCGTAGTCACTTCTTTTGGGCTTAATTGTTTTCATAGACCTGGCAACACTGGTTGCTGCAGATGTCTCTCTAAACACTGGTCTCTGGTGATGTGTGTATGTATGTGTGTGTACACGTACTCCCAGGTCTAGAAGTGCTACTGCAGAGAACAGTGCCGTTGTTTTAATCCTCTCCTCGGTTCGTGTGAGAATGTCTGGCCTCAAGGTGTTTGAAACACACGCTGTTCGTACAGTGTCGATCGGAATGGAAAATCACATGTGCTGAGTTTGCACTCCGCTGCAAGTTCCAGCGGCCTAGTGTCTTAAGGTGTGGCTGCCGGATTGTCAGCTATTCAGACAGACTACACCCTTGTGTGTGTGTGTGTGTGTGTGTGTGTGTGTGTGTGTGTGTGTGTGTGTGTGTGTGCGTGTGTGCGTGTGTGCGTGTGTGTGTGTGTGTGTGTGTGTGTGTGTGTGTGTGTGTGTGTGTGTGTGTGTGTGTGCGTGTGCGTGTGCGTGTGTGCGCGTGTGTGCGCACGTGCGTGCATCCCCCTGGGATGTCAGAGCATCACACAGTGCCAGAAACCAGATCCGCAACTATCCAGAAATGGTTACAAAACCTCCATAGATACTCATTGTGCTTTCAGATCTTTTGCTGCTTTCTCCCATCAGCCCGTGGGCATTTACCTGCTCTTTAGAAGCCTCTAGCTCTTCTAGGGACCTGGCCACACCCAGTATTTAAATGGGGAGTTCAATAATAACACCCAGCAACACGATACAGCCCAGTTTGCCTTCTATAGTTTTCCCATCATGTTTACCATGGGAGTGGAGGGTGGGTTGAGCCCATATGACTAAAGACAAACTGAAACTGAGTGTCCAGAATGGGAACAGCCTAGCATGCTATTGTAGTGTGTCACACTGACAGGGCAGTGGTGTGGTTAGAGGCTGTAAGGCCATGTGTTCGATCCCCTACAACAGCGTGCCCTGGAGTGTTGTGGTAGTTACCACTTAACCCATTAAGACCTGAGGCCAATTCTACAAAATGTCTTCTAAATCCTAACAGGTTTTGAAACCCATGTTGCTACATCAGTGGTTCTCAAACCTTTTCATGTCAAGCACCCCCAAAATGATATGTATTTGACCGTGGACCCCCATCTCAAAATACTTTTGTTCCCCCATGAAGCAACGATTTGAGGTGCAAATGGTCGCTTTGAAAATATATATATTCAAAGATTTGCACAAATGTTCATGATCTTTCAAAAATAGCAGATCTACTCCTTTTTTCCCCCTCTACACTAAATGAAATAATACAAATTAAAATAGCCAATCTACCAAGCTCACAGCATGCTGCGACATGTTGTGAGCTTGTAGATCTGCTATTTTTGACAAACGTTTGCTCCAGATTAATAGGGACTTTAGGGTTCATGTGGTTAAGCCTGACTTATACTTGAAAAAATAGCAAGCTCATGCGACGCGTTGTGAGCTGGCAGATGTGCTATTTTTGGCACGCAACTAGGCATAGCTCAGGCTTAACTCGCACTGCATGCATGCATAGACCTGATCGCAACCTCATGGGTTCGAAACGGCATCATGACCTTTGTCTTACGTCGCTCTCTCTCTTGTCGTTCTGTCTGCCCAAACAAGTCTCAAAACGTTGTTTCCTCAGCTGTCGGTTGATCCTCCGGCATATCACGGAACCTGCCAACCGTTGATCGCTCTGGATCATCAGCTAAACGTTGTGAGAGAGAGAGAGAGAGAGAGAGAGAGAGAGAGAGAGAGAGAGAGAGAGAGAGAGAGAGAGAGAGAGAGAGAGAGAGAGAGAGAGAGAGAGAGAGAGAGAGAGAGAGAGAGAGAGAGAGAGAGAGAGAGAGAGAGAGAGAGAGAGAAGGCAAGTCAAGGCAGTCCCTCCTTGTTCAGATTGATGAGCCAAGGGCTTTAATCTGCAGGAGATAAGCTTTAGTCTGCAGGGTGCATCAGCATGCCGTCAGCAGCCAGAGCTGTGAGTTCAGAACAGCACATGTACTTGTAATGTAACGTGGGCGTAAAGCGAGCACCGTTTGTGTGTCGTAATGCATTGCGTCTGAGCGCTTTAACAAGGAGCTGTGAAACCTGCATGTCACTGTGAATTCAGAACAGAAGTATGTGCCTCGTTCATGGCATAATGGCCATCCTCATCTAGAAATGCACGCTTCTTAAAGATAGAGACGGAATTTTGCCAATAAATCGTAACAATTTTGACAGAAATGTTTTGGTCAAGTAAATGTATTTTGGCAGGCCTTGAGTGATGGCGTCATAATGCCTGATTTATACTTAGCTGTGTGCCAAAAATAGCTGATCTACTTGTAGATTATCTGTTTTATGAGCATGACACCCACCCGCAGCCAAGCATAAAATGACTTGTCTTAGTTCTACTGGATCTCTCCTCCACTAGTCCCTCCCTGACATTTCCGTGTAGGTTTTATTTGTTGATGAAATTGTCATTTAGTGTATTTAGTTTTAGTCATCATAGCTTAGTTTTTATTTAGTTTTTGCCAGTGAAAAAAGGAAGTCGACGATTTTTCATCATAGTTCTAGTCGACAAAATTAACGCTGGTGTGTATCTGGTACAGTACTGTATGTCCTTTTCCACAGAAATTGTTGTTTTTCTGTGGTTCTTACGGAGGGCTGCACCAGGCTGTTTCACTGCCTTATAGTCTGCAGAGAAGACACGGAAGCAACATATTTGACTTAATTACCAAATTGTCATAATTGGATAAAGACTGCAGACAGTCAGGATGAGACTGGTATGTTGTCAACTCCTACACTATAAACATACATGACATGACACACACACACACACACACACACACACACACACACACACACACACACACACACACACACACACACACACACACACACACACACACACACACACACACACACACACACACACACACACACACACACACACACACACACACACACACACACACAGACATTCAAGTCACAAGAGACATTAGAATACCAACATGAAGACACAAAATGCATTACTCAAACTCTCGAATCGCAAATGCAGTTCAAGCACTGATACTACCAATGCAACGTTAGCCTATGCTCATTTATTTTCCAATGAAAGAAAAGCCCTATTTGTGACTCCACCGCATTTCAGGTTATGTGTGTTGTGCAGCTCTGTGTCAGCATGATCCTGTCCGCTGTAGGCCACCGTGGACTCTCTGGGTCTGACAGCAGTAGATGAATGAGAGTATGACTTAGGTCATAACTTCTCTTAACGTAGCCAGCCAAGCACATTTCATTATGTATACTAAACAAGGATCAGTCTTGTGTAGAGATGTCCGATGCTTGATTTTTGGCTCCGATCACGATTTTGGAGAGTCCTAGACCACCTATTACTGATGTAGATTTTGTTAAAGTTTCTATTTGAGAACATTTAACTTATAAGCAAAAAAACGCACAAAGAAAATAGAGACGGCACATTGAAAGCGGTTTAAAATCGGGACACATTGCTCATATATCGTCAAAAAAGTCAAATTATGGCCAATGTATTGTTTGGGCTCTAGTCTCGTACCTTGCTGGGTTGACGTGCCAGAACTTGGATGATTTTTGGGGATTATTTTAAAGCTCTCGTATTTGGTCTCAGTTGTGGTGTCTTGTGTTGTTAATCTTGAAGGTTTAAAGGTTGCTGGTTGTGAATTATAGGATATACAGTAGGCCTAAGACAGGATTCCACATGCTAACATTTTGGGGAAAATATTATGCCTACTTTATAGAAAGTGCATCGGGCTTTGTCGCTTGTCTATATGAACACACTGGCCCGTGTTCAGGGGAGGGAAGCCAGACGGGGAGGGTTATATTTTTAACGGCACATACAGTACTCCTACAGGCTGGGGCAGAACTTTTATGGACCACAATGGAAACAAGAGCTTTGCCTTTTTTGTGTATATCCATGTTGACGTTTTTTTTATTTTTTTTAAGTTAATTGAATTGCTTTTAAATTGTTTCAATAAAGTAGTCTATTCTATCTATTCTATTCTACCTGACAGCGGGGAGTGGGGCGGAGGCGCTGCGTCCTCCTCACTGGCAGATGAGCCAGTACGATGCAACAGCAGTGACAACACACAGACATGTGTATGAGGAGGAATTAATTGGCATAATTGACTAAATTGGCTACTCTAAATAAAACAAAAGAATGTGTTTTCTGGTATCTATGTTCTGTCTGAACATTGAGGCTGGCCATTAGATTCACCCATTTTCAACCGTATCTTCATATAATTGGTCCTGACTAATGCTCATTATGAGATGGCGCCATTTCTGTCTACTCGCTCTGTGTCTCAATTAAAGGAGGGCTGTGGACAGTTCAGAAACCTGCCTACCAGAGACATCAATTTTTTTAAACATTTTTAATAATGTAAGAAAAAAAGTGCACACATTTGAAATCAATTAGAAAAACATTAAACTTTTAAGTTACTTTCAAATAAAACAATTGATTGATAAAAAATAAACTGTAATGTAAAATTAACTTTATTTTTTTAACCACTCAAGCCCTATTTGAAAAAAGCAGATCCACAAGCTCACAACGAGACTCATTGTGAGCTTGTAGATCTACGGGGCCAGGCTCTACATGCCATCAGTTTACCTCTCTGGAGAGTGCATGTAGCAGGTTGCAGTTTGAGCGCTGCAAGACTACATCACGTGACTTAATTCCCATGGTGCCTCGGTGCTAGTGTCAGAGAGCGGTCAGAATGCTGGGCCTCACAGGGTTACGAAGGGAGACCCATTATACTCCAGTCACTAATTGGAGATGACATGGTGTTATTCTCCTGCAAGTATGGCAAACATTATCATGTAAGCATACAGTAGCCCAGTCCTGATGAAATGACATCAGCATTGACATACAGTTGCTTTGGACTATATATTCACTCTCGCACGGGTGTGACTGATTGTCTTTTTCCGTTGATCCGAAAAATCTGTTATTTTGGTTGAGCGTCACCGTCGCAAGACAAAGAATAAATTAGGCCAGTGGTGCTCAAATCCTCATATACATTAGATATTTGAAAATAGCTAATCTATAAGCTCAGTTATGAGCCTGTAGATTGGCTATAAAAAAAATTTCCGCTTGAAAATCTTTGAAAAATGTGGAATATTTTTGTATGGGGGTCAAAAAATCTTGTATGGGCACAAAATACTTTCAGATTGGGGTCTGTGGCCAAAAATATTTTAATTTGGGGGTCCATGACATGAAAAAAATTTGAGAACCACTGAATTAGATCTGACATTAGCCTTCCCTCCCCTCTCTTCTCCTCCTCCTCCTCCTCTCTCTCTCTCTCTCTCTCTCTCTCTGTGACCTCCTCTCCCCATCCTGTGGAGTTCTAAGCTGCTTACTCATGTCCAGTCATTTCCTCACATACCTCGCCTCCGCTCACACACAGCCTGGACTTCACACTGTCAGCCGCTCTCAGCTTGGAACAATCTTTGTGTCTCTCTTTTCTCTTTTTACCCGTCAATGCCGTCGCCAACGGGACAAGGATGAGGCCTGACGCTTAACTGTTTGAGAGATTTCTTTCAGTTAATGTCTCATAAAAAAAAGAGACTTCCCAAGCCGCCATGCTCCAGAGGAGGTAGGAGGAATTCCGCCGACATGGATTCTGACACAGTTCCCCTCCTCTTAAAATTCTTTCAGAAAAAAAAACGACCCACTCTCCTGCGAGCTTTACATTCTTTGCCCTAACTCAAAGCAGATGTGAGCACAGTCAGTGCAGAATGCGAGCAGCGCGTGTCTGCTATTGTCTCTGGACTGTGGAGTTTCTGTGGTACTGGAGTAGAGTTCATTCAAAAGTACAGGTTGTGCCGTGATTGGCCGAGAAGCCGTTTTTAAGAGGGGGTGGAACTAATTTGGTACTGTGTGTGGTGTGTGTGGCGTGCAGCTGCTGCTTGTGTGTTCGTTGGTTAACTTATGCCTGATTTATAAGCGGTTGGGTGCCGTGTCATGCACCGAAAACAGCAGATCTGCAAGCTCGCAACGTGTCACACTGCGACACGTTGTGAGCTTGTAGATTTGCTGTGTTTTTGGTGCTCGACAAAACAGAAATCACCCTTTACCAGTTCTTTCTGTACTGTGTGTATCGCGTGTGAGCGAGGAACTTTGTTCTACAGTAACATTGTTTTTATGTTCAGTGTTGTCTTGTATTCTAGCTCTATACTGTATATTTAAAGATGCATAGTTTCTCGTATAGTAGTAAAATGTCATCTTGGAGCGCCTTGTTGTCTGAACTGTTTTGTCTCCACAGACAGTGGCAGTTCAGTAGAATTGTTGTCAAGTTGAAATACCATTATAATGCATTGAGGGGAGTTTAGTTTCTTCTTTTCTATCTACTGATGGTGTGATTATAGCCAGGCTTACATAAAAGTCTCTGATGAGGCAGGGATAGGACCTGTAGATCGGTGGAGCAGTGCTGTGGTTTTTCCAGAGGTATGTGCTTCTCATACAGGCTCTGGGCGCATGACATCACTTCATAGTGGACTGATAGTTATCATCCAATCCATTCACTTCTCGTCTGGGAGGAACAGAGAGGAGACACTGGAGAGATAAGGAGATGTTTACCCACCACTGGTTCTCAACCTGTGGGTCGGGATCCTCAGGGGGGGTCCCCAGATGATTTTGGGAGGGTCCCCAGATGACAGTGACGTGACAATTTAAGGACTTTTAAGACCTTTTTTAATACCTCCAAAGAAGACCATCACTGCTTCAAAAGTATTCAACAATCTATACTATAAAAACTGGTCAAACATTGGCCAACTTGTCAAATATTATAAGAAAGAACATTTTGAAAATAGCTGATCTACAAGCTCACAACATTGCGAGGCGTTGTGAGCATGTAGATCTGCTATTTTCACAATGTTTATCTGTGGAACCGAGTCAAACTAAATTGAATGCCTCAACTACACTCCAATTGCTTGTCAGGGTGGGATGTCCCCAGTTCAAATATGATTATTTTTGGGGGTCACAGCTGGTTGAGAACTACTGACCTACACCACTGGTTCCTAACCTTTTTTTCTTCTTACATCTGACAAAAGCTGAGATTTCCTACACGTGCACGCACACGCACATGTGCTTATTGTATGACGAATAGCAAAAATAGCCGATCTTCACGTCACAAAGCGTTGTGAACTTGAAGATTGGCAATTTTTGCTATTTTTAAACTTAAGAAAATGTGTGGGATTTTTTTTTTGACAAACATAATGACAGGCCCTCCAAGGGGGGCTAGGACAGACCCCAGATTGGGAGACGCTTCTAAAATCCTGAGTAACGAGTTCCAATAACAAGGAGGAATTGGCAACATAGAAATTAATGAGTAATTTCCAATATTTCTGTATGTATTTATGGTTGACCTTTTGTGTGTTTCGAAATGTCCCGTACAAAAAGTTTGACTTGGCAGGACTCAATAGGTTTCCAGCGCATAAGGAATTCACATTGTTTGGAAAAGACACCTCACTTCTTCCACTGCCAGTGTTGTCAAAGAAACTCTTTGTAATATTTAACAGTAATGGCCTCTTCCAGTAATGACAAATGATCCTGTTGCCGTTTCTACGTTCCCACGTCTGTCACTGGACTACTGTATTCCACTGTCACAACTCTGGAGTTTGGACTACGGTATTCAACTTCAAACCCCATGCTGGACTGCTTCTGGTGACTGATGTTGTCCTAATACACGGGGAGACCTCCATTTTTTCAATTAGGTATTTCATTATGTTAACCCGTTCAATCCGGGAACGCATCCCTGTCATTGTAGATGTCTTTGGCTATTCAAAAATAGCAGATCTACAAGCTCATAGCACCGAGTGCCGTGCTATGAGCTTGTAGATCTGCTACTTTTGAAATAAATCTTTAAAGCGAACATTTGTAAAATATTTTGTTCCAGGGACCCCCAGAAGCAAAGATTTGAGTTACCAATGTTCAAGCTCATGCCACGCTATGAGCTTGTAGATCTGCTATTTTTGAATAGCCAAAGAAATCTAAAAGGACAGAGATGCGTCCCCGGATTGAATGGGTTAATATTTTTTTTAATAATGTAATTGCATAAAGGAGTCCTATAAGTCCATGCATGAAATAATTAGGTCTCCCCATTCATTAGAAGAGCGGTTCCCAAATCCTTTAGGCAATGCACCTCCTACATCCTGACCTATAGCTGATGCACCCTCAATGCCCGACACCTTTAAAAAAAAGCCAACATAGTCTATTTATAGCCACATTAAAGGCATCAACTTGAATCAGATAAGAAGAAAACACAACACAATATGCAATATAGGCCTATTGAGCTCTCGCATTCAAAAAAGTAGAGAGAATAATGATATAAAGTGAACTTTACGGTGATTGCATTGCCGAGCCCACAATTAACTATACATGTTTAGGCTACCATAGCAGCAGTTATTAAAGAGAATACAGCACCAGTAGTTAATGGTTGTAACTCCTCTTTCATGACCACCACCGGACAGTTTCCCTGATTTTAAATGGAACTTTCTGCATAATAATGAATTAATAATTAATGACCTACACTAGTTAAGCTTCTGGCAGGAAGTCAAGTGCATTTTGGGTACATGATTTTTTTCTATTAATTAAAACATAATCTATTTTGAAATTATGTATTATTTATTTATTTAGAGTAATTATAACACCAGCACGACCATTACACTATTAATGTCACGGCACCCCCTAGACTTGCGCACCCCAGGGGGTGCACGCACCACAGTTGGGGAATCCCCTGTATTAGGAGGACAATATCAGTCACCAGAAGCGGGGATGTCATGTGTGTGATCAATGAGTCTAACATGAAAGTTGAATGGGTTTATACAAGAGTCTGATAACTATCATTCACAGATCAAATGAATATAAAATGTCTTAAGTATTGAATCAAAACTACTTAATAAGCGTCTGGGGTGCACGCAAAAGCCAGAGTAGACGTTAGAATCACCTCAGACATGTTTTAAAGTGAAACACCCCATTGAATGTCAAGTCGTAGACCCTGCTGACGTGAAATGTGGCCAAGAGTTATGTAAAGAGACAGACGCTGTTGTTTTGCATACCATACATACATGAACTGTCTGTGGCCTCCAAACAAATGCAAAAAGGGCTTAACTCAGGCGAACCCGTCCGTCACTTTGTGATGTCACAGACTGAGGCTGGTGGCAATTAAGCCCATGCTGGAATCCACCTGGCCAGTGGTTCTCAAAGTGGGCACTGGGTATCCCCTGGGTCCTTGAGTGGGTTCCAGGGGGTCCTCAGCTAAATTCTTGATTGTTGGGCACCAAATGGACCCTTAGAAGTCTGTAACTCTGAGAGTGTACACATGGAACCAAATGGACCCTTAGAAGTCTGTAACTCTGAGAGTGTACACATGGAACCAAATGGACCCTTAGAAGTCTGTAACTCCCGAGAGTGTGCAAATGGAGTGTACACTCTCAGAGTTATGGGGGTCCGTGGTCTAAATATGCACGGTGCTGCACACCAAACTAGGGGTCCTTGAAATGAAAACGTTTGAGAAGCACTGCACTTAGCATTGGAATGCTCTCAACGCAGTATTCGACCAGTAAACTGACTTCTCTTGACGTGTGTGTGTGTGTGTGTGTGTGTGTGTGTGTGTGTGTGTGTGTGTGTGTGTGTGTGTGTGTGTGTGTGTGTGTGTGTGTGTGTGTGTGTGTGTGTGTGTGTGTGTGTGTGTGTGTGTGTGTGTGTGTGTGTGTGTGTGTGCGCGTGCGTCCTTCTCTGTCCTTCTCTGAGTCATGTGACCTGGTATTATTCTGCATGTGTGTGCGTGCGTGCATATGTGTGTGCAACAAATACTCATAATGTATTGTCTCATATTGTTATGAATATGTTGTACCTCAGTCTTTTATTCCACAAATATTGACGGAAGAAAGAGAAACTGTGTGTGTGCGTGCGCACACCCGTCTATCCTACACTGTGTAATCATATACGGTCATTTTATACCTCATTGTAACAACACAATAATAAATAATAATTGTACATACATAGTATTTGTTTTGTAATTATTGTAAATTATACAAAAAAATAATAAATAAATAAATAATAGAATAATACATGATAATTCCATGTGCATCTGTGTTTCCTCCTCAGATCCGCTGCCTTGACCGGCCCCCCTGTGGTTATGGTGGCAGACGGCCAGCAGTGAGGAGGACCCTCACCCCCTCACCCCCCCATCCTCCTGTGACATGGTTTAGTCCACGGCGTAGAGCGGTCAGCATGATGGCCTCCATGGTCGCCAACGGCAACCGCCGAGACTCTGGGCAGCAGCAGCAGGCTCTGGTGCTGAAAGGGGTGGACCCAGAGACATGCATGATTGTGTTTAAGAACCACTGGGCTCAGGTAATCATCAGTTTTATTGTCTCCGCCAGGAGACTATTGTTTTCGTTCTCGTCCTTCCGTGTGTCCACCAAGCTAACATTGGTCAAGCTTCACGTGACACACCTATCCATCAGCCAAGCTAACATTGGTCAAGTGACACGTGACAATATGTAATATTGACAGGATTAATGGAGAGTATATTTTCCTCTCCGTCCGTCTCTGTATATGTCCGTCTGAGAACACCCAACATTGGTCAAGCTGCATGTGACCACAATATGTTATATAAATAGGTAAGACAGGTTCAATCAGGAACAGTACTTTCCAGTACAAATGACCCGACCGTGCGTGTGTGTCCGTCTGAGAACACCTAACATTGGTCAAGTTTCACGTGACATCACAATATGTAATATAAATAGCTTAGACAGGATCAATCAGGAACAGTACTTTCCAGTACAAACTGAGAGTGATTTCCTTTGGTTAAAATAGCACGGGTCCGCTGACGGGTCCACTGACTCAAGTCCTCCTGACACCTCAGGAGGACTTGAGTACCTGCTAACTGCCACACTACGGCTCCCATGAACTCTCTAGACCTGATGGTCAATGGGCAGGCCAGCACATGCCCAACACTATTTTTTTTACTTTCCCTTTTTACTACTGGTGGAGACCTGTGCTCCGAGGAGCACATTTTCTAGTTTGTATTGTGTTTTTTTTCCAAACAAGGTTACAAAGTGCTTTACAGAACAAAGTTAAAACAACAAAGCAAAATCAGAAGGCTCTAACACTCTATAGCAGCATAATTACTATCAGAATATAGATTTTTAAATGAATGCTGAGGATTTCCATCACCGTAATCTAAATGCCAATCCCTTGTAGGGATGAGAAACAATAGTCAATCATGGAAACTTATCCCCAAATCCATCTGAGGCTTATTACGCCAAAGCCCCATCAGCATGTAGACAGACTGCCATAGTTAATATCCAAAAGTAGCTTAACTTCCCATGTTCAAACCGGTGGGGCTTAATTTGCCGAAAAGAAAAGATTTTCCAGCTAAGCTAAGCTGGCTCTCAAAGTTTCTTTATTAGAGGGTGACCCAATAGCCGAATGATTAGGCCGCATACCACACAGGCACAAAATGCCTTCATCAGTGTGTCCCCAGTTTGAGTTGACTGTGTGTCCTGATATTGTGCATGTTGCATCTCTGGAAAGATTGCTGGTCCCAAAAAGTGGTCGAGAGTCCCTCATGGTTCCTTGAGGGGGTTCCAAATGGAACCAAATGGAGTTATGGGAGTCCTTGAAATTAAAAAGTTTGAGAACCACTGCACTACACTAAATAGAACAGAGCCTTCATTAGAATCATTGGTAAAAAACACCTGTGAAAGAAGTAAGGAAGAGGCTCAATTGCTTTCCAATAAGGCTGACTCTCTCAACTAACTCTAAAATAAATGCTTAAAAATGCCCCCCCCCCCCCCCCCCCCCCCCCAAAACAAAAGTGGAAAAAAGAAAGAAAGAAAACAACAAACAAACTAAGAACAAACTTATTCCTGATACCGACACACATTTATGGTGTTTCTTTTGTTTGGCATTAATATTTTATTTGGTTCCCTTTGTACACTCTCAGAGTTATGGGGGTCTTTGAAATTAAAAAGTTTGAAAACCGCTGCTCTAGCCTGAGTGTGGTCAGTGCCAGTAGAATCTTGGCTATGTTAAGATGGCTGTTTGGCTGGGCTGAGGCGCGGGTGTGTTTACCTCTGTGGGAGTTGGCGCTGTGAAAGGCCTTGGCCTCGTTCTTCTCTTCACCACAATGCAGTATGGATGTTTTACCCACGCATGCAAGTTAAAGTTTAATATTAGCTGCATTTTTGAGTTTAAAACATTATTCAACCACTTTTTAGACTAAGTATTACGATGGTGTCATGCAGCGGAAAGAGACGATTTGCAAGCTCACAACACGTCACATCACGATGTGTTGTGAGCTTTTAGAGTAGTGATTTTTGCCTATAATGACACGGCCAAAATAGGTTGAAAGTGGTTAATTTGAGCAGTCCTACTTTAGTTGTTTAACTTTTAATTATACAAGAGTAAAGAGAAGGTATTGTATACTGTAGGAACACAAGGCTTAACGTGTTAGTATGTGTATCAGCATCACATAGGCACAGATCTAAACGTGCTGTTAAGGGTTTGAGTCAGGCAGGTGTGCAGATTTCAATATATTAGAGTCAGGCAGGTGTGTAGATTTAAAATAGGCACAATGTAGGCTAATCTCTTGCAATATGGTTCTTGATCACTGATTACAATATAGTATCTCTTACAATCTCTCTCTCTCTTGAAAGCTTAATGTGTACTTAGTTGCAGGCCAATGTCGCGTGCTGAAAATAGCCAATCTACGAGCCCACAACGTGTCACATGTGAGATTGTAGATCCTGCTACTTTTCGGCACGCTGATGCAAAACTAAGTTTAAAGCAGGCTTTAGTCTTGTTCCTTCTTAGGAAAGCTGGGAGGGAGACGGTGTAGTGAGTGGAGGATGGCCCTGGAGGGTGGCAGAGGAGGATAGTGCAGGAGGATGGAACAGGAGGTTTGCACAGGAGGGTGGCAGAGGGGGAGGGCACAGGAGAGGGGCACGGGAGAGATTTCATCCTGGGCAAGCATGCACAGCGTGAGAGAGAGGGTCCAATATGCAGTGTATATCATTTATATCGTCTCTGGCGGGTCATCTGATCTCTTTCACTCTTTATATTTCTCTCAATTCCAAAAACTGTTCAAAATTCAAAGACGGCAAAAGTAGCAGATCTACAAGCTCAAAACGAGCTTGTGGATCTGTTACTTTTGATGCTTTTGTGTGACTGTAGTATGATCAAGTAGGGCGTTAATTTACAAAAAACACAAAAAGTTAAGATATGGAGATAAGAGGTTTCTGCCCGACAGCGACAATATCATTCATACAGTATTCTGTATTTTGTCCAAAATGTTAAAACATATAAATTCTTTGCCCGTCACATAACCGAACAGATACAGGATAACAATACAGCTCATCCCATGGTGTGTGTTTGCTGTAACGGAGCCGTTCTGCTGGTCATGCTTTACCTGGGTGTTCTGTTACTGTGAGCCATGCCATCGCTATGGCAGCACAGGCAGGCCGGGGACACTGGGGCCATTGTTGTTTAACTCTGGGGATGGTCTCCACTCAAGAGACTGACACACACACACACACACACACACACACACACACACACACACACACACACACACACACACACACACACACACACACACACACACACACACACACACACACACACACACACACACACACAGACTCGCGCGCACACACGCACACACACACACACACACACACAGAACAAGCTAGTGACTGTCAACACAATGGACTGCTTCACTGCTCTGCCAAACAGAGCTGACCTCTACTGGACTTGACCTAGTTTGCACATCACAGATGACGGGACGCGGCTGTGTTTTGTGCAATTTACAATTTAGGCATTTAGCAGACCGCTCTTAATCCAGAGCGACATGCAAAGTGAGAGATCTGAATGAGCTGAGTAAGCAATGAACTCAACAGACAACAAGGCAAACGGTCACATAAGTAGAAGTGCAGAGAGAGCCATGTGCAAAGTCGTACCTCACAGAAACTCGGGATACCATGTAAACAATGAACCTAGCATCTGTCTAAACCAGTGCTTCTCAAACTTTTTCATGTCAAGGATCCCCAAATTGATATGTATTTGGCTGCGGACCCCCATCTGATTTTTTTTTCTGCCAGGGACCCCCAGAAGAAAAAAATATATATAAAGATTATTCAAAACGTCCCAACATTTTCGATGTTGATTGCCTGATTGGGGAATTTTATTACGGGGCCAGAGCTCTGCTCTGGACACGTATTGTTATTCGCATTATTCTGTCACTTCTTCTTCTGCCACTTTTCGCAGTTCTGGCTGAACCGCGCTGTCGGTTTTTACGAAACTCGGCCATATGGTAGATGGTCATGAAAAACGATCAAAAAATAATTCTCACAATCTTTCGTCCAAAGGTGGCGCTATAGCACTCAATTGAAAATGCCAACTTTGACCAGGTACAATTCATGCCCTGTTTGACCTACAGCCATGAAACTTGGATACATATATGCGTCTCCTCATGCTTAACAACTTTCACACTCTGACTTTTGACCTCTGACCTTTAGATCTCCCACCATTTTGAATTATATGAAAAACAGTCATTGGCTCCTAACTTCTGCATTTTTTCACTTATGGAAAATCCGTTGGAAATTTTTGTAGAAAGTGGTCCAAAGTTCAAGTACGAAACGTTTCGTGCAGATTGCTCAAAAATCCCAGGAGGAGATAGATTTTAACTATTACAGTTTTATGAAAATTATTCATCTGTGCCTAAAACATACATGCAGACTCACATTTCTTTGAAACTTTGCAGAAATGTACAGGGTCATTCCAAATATCACTGAAACCAATCTTACTCCAATTGGCCAAAAGGGGGCGCTATAGCAATTTTTTGAAAAGGCAGACTTTAAACAGGCATAAGTCATGCCTCGTTTGGCCGAAAGTCGTGAAACTTGCTTACACATGTGCCTTGACTCATGAGGAACACACGTATCGATTTGACCATTAAGCTCCGCCCTTAGATTTTCCGCAATTTTGAGCAGTTTGAAAAATACTTGTTTTTGCCAGTTCTGGCTTAACCGTGCATACGCTTTTTACGAAACTCGGCCATATGGTAGATGCTCATGAAAAACTACCAAGAAATAATTCTCACACTCATTCGTCAAAGGGTGGCGCTATAGCACTCAATTGAAAGTGCCAACTTTGAACAGGTACAACTCATGCCCTGTTTGACCTACAACCATGAAACTTCGATACACACATGCGTCTCTTCATGCCCGACAACTTTCGTGGTCTGACTTTTGACCTCTGACCTTTAGATCGCCCACCATTTTGAATTATATGAAAAACAGTCATTGGCTCCTAACTTCTGCATTTTTTCACTTATGGAAAATCCGTTGGAAATTTTTGTAGGCAGTGGTCCAAAGTTCATGTGTAAAATGTTTCGTGCAGATTGCTCAAAAATCCCAGGAGGAGATAGATTTTAACTATTACAGTTTTATGAAAATTATTCATCTGTGCCTAAAACATACATGCAGACTCACATTTCTTTGAAACTTGGCAGAAATGTACAGGGTCATTCCAAATATCACTGAAACCAATCTCACTCCAATTGGCCAAAAGGGGGCGCTATAGCAATTTTTTGAAAAGGCAGACTTTAAACAGGCATAAGTCATGCCTCGTTTGGCCGAAAGTCGTGAAACTTGCTTACACATGTGCCTTGACTCATGAGGAACACATCTATCTCTTTGACCAGTAAGCTCCGCCCTTAGATTGTCCGCAATTTTGAGCAGTTTGAAAAACACTTAAACCCAGGATTTTTCAGCTATTTGCGTGAAACTGTATCATCTGTGTGATCTCCTTTTTCACAGTTACTTATCTGTTGGGCCAATGGCGTCTCCCTTAAATGAAGGCCTCACAATCTCAGGGTCGCCAGTTCAAGCCTCACTTGATGCAGACTTAATTTAAGTTGAATTGCAAACAACATGACTATCAATGAATACATGTGCAAATGGTAAAGATAACCTAAAATGCTTTGGGCCAATGGCGTCTCCCTTAAATGAATGCCTCACAATCTCAAGGTCGCCAGTTCAAGCCTCACTTGATGCAGACTTAATTTAAGTTGAATTGCAAACAACATGACTGTATCAATGAATACATGTGCAAATGGTAAAGATAACCTGAAATGCTTATTTGAGAGTACGTTTTTTCAACGTATTACATACTTCATTCTGAAAATAGCTGATCTACAATTTCACAACTTTTCATGGTTTGGTACAATTTCTTCATTGGTAAATGGTTTGTGAACGAGTGATCTTAGTGTTAGTGAAACAGGGGCTTGGTTCATGAAATAAGGCAAGAGTTTATGATCTTCAACAGACAATATCAGCCTGGACAAAACTATAGCACTATAGGTAGTGTTGCAGCCTATTAGTCTGAAGGTTGAGAGTTCGAATCCTGTTAATGGCAATAGGTTGAGATGTCCAATCAAACCATTATGTTTCCATCTCTCTCTCTCATCAATCTATTGTTTCCATGTCACTCTCTCTCTCTTCAATCTATTCCATTTCCATGTCTCTCTCTCTCTCTATTCACTGGCCCCGTATTATCGCTGCTTGCAGCTATATTTTTATTTTATTTTTGCCTATAATTACCCTGCCCAAAATTGGAACGCTAGGTTGGAAGTGGTTAATTGTGTAGGTGGGTTCTTTTAAATATTGAACTAATGAAAAGTATTAACTTGTAACTGTAAGAGCTTGTAACTAAATTATAACTACATTGGATCCATTGGAACACATTTTTCTGTTTTCCATGTCCTGAAAAGTAACGGTTTAGACATAAGAGTTTCCCACCCAACAGTTGGTTGCAGTCATTTGAATGAAAAGGGTGTAGGTTAAGTCCTACCCTGGTATGATACGAGGCCAAGCACACAGCGCTGCTGCTGCTGACCCATGTTTACCTCTATAAAAAGAAAATGCTGACTCACACCGTTATGTTAAGTCCTTGGAAAATATGTATACTCAAGCACGTGTTTTCTATCACGCATGATTGCCATATTACACTGTACTGCATAATTCAGCGTGCACAAACACTACACTGCTACTGTTACAACTGCAAGTGAATGGAATTGACTGCCTCAATACACTACCCTAGTGATGTTTTTTGCCTGATATTTGGCCAAAAAACACAAAAGTTCAAGCACGCTGGACTAATCTGAGTCACTGGACTCATTTGAAGATGATGATGGGGAGTAAAGGGGGAATTCAGAATCCCAACAAAAGACACTGGTGTCTAAAACCATATTGACAGGAAAGAGGCAGAGGAGAAAAGGGTGAAATCAGCGGGGACACTGGGGCAGTGCAGGCGGGGCATCGAGGCCACTGTGGCCACAGGGCATATAATTAGTTTGAGGGTAATAAGAGGCCAAACACACAATTCCTGCCCAGCTTCCATCATAAAATCTATTTTCCAAAAAATCTTGATTCATGTGGGGGGAAAAAGCATGGAATTACTTTGTTGGCCTCCTTTTTTATTTTTTCGCTTGTGGATCAGCTTTTTTCACTACTTTTGTGTGACACAAAATAAGGCATTCATTTATGAGAAAAAAAAACATACGAAATATGGACGACGTTTCTACCCAACAGCGAGTATACAGTATATAAAATGGTTTTCAACTGCACATCATTTTATCCTTTCTCTATCCTTTAATTTCTCTCCACTATATACTGTCCAATAACCCAAGAAATGCCTCAAAACGTTCATCTAAAATAAATCCTTTTTAACCCTGGTCCTCCACAGGTGGTGAAGATCCTGGAGAAACTCGACCCGCTGCAGAGCGGCTTTAGTTATCATAGCATCACCATTATTTTACCACTTAATCTATCTTTTATGCTTTGGCTATTCAAATATAGCAGATGTACAAGCTCACAGCGCCTCACAAAGTGGCGCGCTGTGAGCTTGTACGTCTGCTATATTTTAAAAATAGGATTAAAAAAAAAATAGGATCTCAATAGGATTTGAGAGAGAAAATGTTTTGACACAAATCTTATCTCCAGGCAGTCCATGGTACAAAATATTTTCCGATGGGGGTCCGTGGCCAAAATGAGAACCAGTGCCTTATTAACCCTCGTCGTCCCATTCCACAGGTGGTGAAGATCCTAGAGAAGCACGACCCGCTGCGGAGCGGCTCCGTCCTGACCTCCCTGAGCTCCATGGGCCTCAGCTCCGGCGGCTCCAGCAGCGGCGGCGGTGGTGGAGGAGGCTCCGGCGGCGGCGGCGCCCTCCGCTTCGGCCCCATCCCCGGCGACGAGGCGAGCGCCGTGCAGAACTACGTGGAGCACATGCTCTTCCTGCTGATGGAGGAGGACGCGGGCCAGGCGGGCGCCATGGGCCCCATCCTGGAGTTCGTGGTGATGGAGAATGTGATGGAGCGCCTGTTCGTGTGGAGCCTCCGCCGCCAGTTCACCGACGACATGAAGCTGGAGCAGCTGAAGATGTACGAGATGCTGGTGGGCCAGGCGCGCCAGCCCCTGCTGCACCACAAGCCTGTGCTGCGGCCGCTCATGATGCTGCTGTCGTCGTGCTCGGGTGCCGCGGCCGTGGCGCCGGAGGTCAGTATAAGTGGAAGAAGCACTCAAATGCTCGGTTACAAGTGAAAGTCGCGTAATCCAAATTTTACGTTTAAGTACAAAAGTATTGGCATCAAAATAATACAAAAAGTACAAGTTTTTTCAAAAATAGACGCGTCACATCGCGCCGCATTGTGAGCTTGTAGATTGGCTATTTTTGAATAGCCGAAGTATATAAAATGGGGTTTTAGTTGCTTCATTTATGTTTTTTACTATACAATAAAAAGCACAATATCTGCCTTTGAGACATACTGTAGTGGAGTAGAAGTACAAACTGTTGAAAAGTAGACACACTCAAGTAAAGTAAAAGTACCTAAAAATTTTACTTACAAAGCCTAAATGCAGTAACTACGTTATCGGACACATTGACTTAATTATGTGTCTCAAAGGTCAAACCAGCCTACATGATTTTGGGGGATAAACAATTACATCAAGAATTGCAACATCACTTAAATACCAATACATTATTTGGATGGCCAGTTGAAACACTTTACGCAACGTGTTGTGAGCTTGGCGATCTTCTATTTTCAGCAAAGATATCAGCGAAATCAGAAAAGACACTAGTATAAAGCCCTGAGGGACTCCGCTCAATAACGTATGGGGTTTAACCCATTAAAACTGTGTAATTTTAGATTTTATCTATACATGTATATATATTAGCAACATAAGTTTTTCAGAAAACTCTTAAGATTTAGAACAGTGGTTTAGAACAGCGGTTCTCAAACATTATATAGCAGATATACAAGCTTGCAGCACATCACTTTGTGCCATGCTGCAAGCTTGTACATCTGCTATTTTTGAACATTTTAGAAAAATCTTGAAAGTGTTTGAAAACGTTTGAGTGGGTATTTATACAAAAACTTCGGGGGGGTCCTTGACACAAAACATTTGAAAAAGTTTGAGTACTACTGAATTAGAAGGCATTTGTAGAACAGCCTCAGGTCTTAACACATTGACTGCCTGAATTATTTTCACTGCCTATTGTTATTCATGCCAGAGATGTTTCAATGAAAAAAAAAAAAGTACTCAGGAGCCGAGATACAAAATTTTAAAGTTTTAAGTTAACAAGGAAGTGGATGAGAGTAAAGATCTTCGAAAATTCATATCTCCTTGGTCTTTGGGTCAAATAAAAAAAAAAAAAGTAAAAAAAACCCAAAAAAACGCTAATATCGAGTTAACTCGATCTAGGCAGTCAATGTGTTAATGGGCTAAGTGGCCTTTTTTTAAATCAGTTTGATTCTTTGCATAGTTACTGCACTTTAGCGTCGTACTTGAGTAAAATGTACTTAATTACATTTCCCACCACTGCCCCCCCCCAGGTGGAGGCGGAGCTGGTCCTCCTGCTCAACCAGCTGTGCTGCGTGCTGGCCAAGGACCCGTCGGTGCTGGAGATGTTCTTCCACACCAGTGAGGACCAGGGGGCGGCCAACTTCCTCATCTTCTCCCTGCTCATCCCCTTCATCCACCGCGAGGGCACGGTGGGCCAGCAGGCCCGCGACGCCCTGCTGCTCATCATGTCCCTGTCGGCGGAGAACACGCGCGTGGCCAAGCACATCGCCGAGAACACCTACTTCTGTCCGGTCAGTGTGAACGACACGGATCACATCTCTCGGCCTATATTTATATTACCACAGACACACTTAACCACTTTCAAAATGTTTCAGAAATAGTGACAATAGCCCATCTACAAGCTCACAACGCGTTGTGGCGCGTTGTGAGATGGTAGATCGGTTTACTGTAGGTTTATGTATTTTTTACGAGGATTTTATTGAAGGATAATGTCCTTCAACTTCAGCTGCTTCAACTTCAAGTTTATTGTCGCACAGGTGTAAGAGTGGGTGAAATTCTGTTTTGTACAAACTCCTGACATTTTGTAGTTTCAAGAAAAAAGAGAGAGAATTAAGAAATAAGGAAAACAAAGTCCGATAACAAGAAGGCACAATGTCAAATATACATAATGTCAGATATATGATGTCAAATGCATATGGGTGCACGGTCAAAATATTATTATTGTCCCAGTAGAGAGCTACAGTACGTGCAGCTGATATAGTCCATAGCATTTCCACAGCCAAAGAAAGCTAGTGAAACACACCAACACTAACAACCTACACTGTGCCAACACTTAATAGAGAGATAGAGAGGGAGAGGGGGAGAGATAGTATTTCAGTATCAACACTCTGCATACTTAATCTCATCGAGAGTGAGACGCACACGCACGCGCACGCGCACGCGCACGCGCACGCACACACACACACACACACACACACACACACACACACACACACACACACACACACACACACACACACACACACACACACACACACACACACATATTGGATTTCAATAACCCATTGCGTCTGACCCATACGCGGCTGAGGCTGGGCGTTGTACATGCTCTGTGGATGTAGGCTGCTTATGTAATAGGGTGTGATGATGTAAGGGCTCTGCATTGGGCGTACAGCAGCTCTCTGGACTGAGCTACTTATATTATGCCCGTTACAGCCCAGTGGTTCTCAAAAATGTTTATGTGAAGGACAGCCACACTTATGTGTTTGGCTGGGGACCCGAACCTAAAAGGATTTTTTTTGTTGTTGCCAGGGACCCTCATAAGAGAAGATTTGTGTTAACGTTTTATGAATTATCCCTAATTTAGAAAGAAAAAAACGATTTTTGCAAATATTTCATTTTGTGAGCTTGCAGATAGGGTATTTTTTGAAAAGCTGAAGTATAACATATGGTTAAAGTGGTTAAACTGATTGTGGTTGCTGGGGACCCAGGGGGTTCAACTTTGAGAACCACTGAGCATTTATATGTCTACAATATTTAAGAAGATTACACAAATCTTCTCTTCTGGGGATCCCTTGTACGAAACCTTTTCAGATGGGGGTCCGCGGCCAAATATATATCAAGTTGGGGGTCCTTGGCACGAAAAATGTTGAGAACCACTGTCGTAGAGTGACGGAGGGAGCTCTGTACCTCTGCCCTTTAGCAAGGGACTGACTGGCCTTTAGAGCTGGATCTGGTCCCTGGGCTACCCAGTGCCCAATAGTCATAGATACAGTACTTGGGATAGGTTAAATATGGAGGATGAATTTTCCCACGGTGATCAATAAAGTATGACTTCATTTCAAACCACATTAACCCTGGCATTTCCAGTAGATCTGGCATTTTTGCCACGCAACTCTGTCGCACGACTAAGTAAATATTACACATAGCAACTGGTGCTTATTCATAGTCTCTGTTTAGAGTGCGTTATTGTTTACTTTCCAGAAAGGAAAGTACAGTGCATGAGGAGATGCACGGTGAGTGGGAGTTTCTCTGTCTAAATAGAGTTTCTCTGTCTAAATAGAGTTTCTCTGTCTAAATAGAGTTTCTCTGTCTAAATAGAGTTTCTCTGTCTAAATAGAGTTTCTCTGTCTAAATAGAGTTTCTCTGTCTAAATAGTTTCTCTGGCTAAATAGAGTTTCTCTGTCTAAATAGAGTTTCTCTGGCTAAATAGAGTTTCTCTGGTTAAATAGAGTTTCTCTGTCTAAATAGAGTTTCTCTGGCTAAATAGAGTTTCTCTGTCTAAATAGAGTTTCTTTGGCTAAATAGAGTTTCTCTGTCTAAATAGAGTTTCTCTGTCTAAATAGAGTTTCTCTGTCTAAATAGAGTTCCTCTGGCTAAATAGAGTGTCTGTCTAAATAGAGTTTCTCTGTCTAAATAGAGTTTCTCTGTCTAAATAGAGTTCCTCTGGCTAAATATAGTTTCTCTGTCTAAATAGAGTTTCTCTGTCTAAATAGAGTTTCTCTGGCTAAATAGAGCTGATCTTTATATTGCTTTAACAGAAGAGTGGGCAGTCCACTCCTTCTAGTCAATGAATGCACAATACATAAACTGCAGTGGTGTGTATGCCTTATTGGCATGATACATAATTGAATTACAAATAAGTGCAGTATTTGATTCTGTATATAATTCCTTTTGACAGGTGTCAATGAAATAATGACAATGATCTGGTCATCATATTCCCACATCGTATATCAAATATCCCAACTGGGGACGGTGAGACAGTTAGCGTGATGTATCAGCTTATCCAGTGTAAATACTTCACTCAATTTGAAGATTTTTAAGAGAATTCAAAGCTTTTTTGTGGGGTGGGGTTGGGGGCCGGGGGGGGGGTTACTGTAAGGGAGATTTTAATTGCAGATAGGGTTTAAATGAAAACAAAAGGGGTAAATGGTATGAGTGTTTAAAATAGAAACACATAACAAATCATACAATGACAGGGTTGTTTGTACCGCTTGGCACCTAAGGGGCGAGCCATCTGGAGGAGTGTTCCTCTGTGCAGGCCTGGCAAATTATTACATAATCGCCTAATCACAATTATTTGAGATAATCGCAATTATTTTGCATAATCATCATAATATGGCGAGGAACCCGTGGCATTAATCATAGCCCATATTGTTTGGTAAAGGAGAGCGGGTTGTCTGACTCTGTGCTGATGGTGTAGAAACTTGTCTCATAAAGAATTACAGTACTGGTGACATCTGTGTGTGTCTCCACAGGACCACACGGCCGTCCATCAGTGAATAACACAAACTGATTGATTGATTGATTGAATACTTATTAGTCAGAAATGTAAACAGTACGAGGTACAGTCAGACATTTAGGCTAAAAGGATAACACAAAAAAAGTCCTGGGGACTTGTTTCCATTGTGGTCCATTGTGTATTCAATGAACCAACATAGCATAAAAAATGGCCCTTATGAAGAATCTGTATTATCACCTGTCTTTATTATCATGTCTAGTAGGATTTGTAAGAAGCTGTCCTTGACTAACACTGATGTGAGGATGTCGTTCACCCGTGGCCATTAAAAACATGGCAGGCTAGTACAGTAAGCAACACAGCTGCAGCTAATCAAACGACTCCAGTGCATTCCGTAAACTTCCGGTTCAGGGCTTTGTCACTATTCGCCAATAGATGGCTCTGTAGAAGACTGGCCCGATGAAGTGAACGGAGGTGACGCAACTCTCCTTATATGGCTCTGGGTGTGCTAATGAACACACCCATTATTCATTTAATTAAAGTCAGTCTTATACAGCCTGCCATGTTTTTACCCTGCTGTATTTTCTTTTTTACCTGAACTGGAAAACAAAATCAGCCTATAGGGTTTCATCCCCCTTTTAAGTCCTTGGGTCTATGGATGGACTTGTGTCTGAGCTGTCCCCTTGTGTCTCCCTGTGTTCTCCAGGTGCTGGCCACAGGGCTGAGTGGCCTGTACTCGTCACTGCCCACCAAGCTGGAGGTGCCCAGCGAGGAGTGGCACTGCCTCCACAGGGAGGACTGGATCCAGATGCCCGCCCTCATCCAGTTCCTCAACTCCCTGGAGTTCTGCAATGCCGTCATCCAGGTGAGGAGGAAGCTGATCCGATAACCACACCAGCCTACTGTAGCTCCCTGTGTGCAGTGTTCCATTCTCAGCCCTTTACTCTGGGGACAATGCACTGCATGTCATTTTTGATACATGTACATTTTGTGTGATTGTACGTCTCACTGTACAAGGATATCAACGATAATAATAAATTAACTGAATATTCAATCAATTTATGTATTCCGATGGGTATTTGTCTAGTTGTCGCCAGGTTCTTATTGAGACGGTAGTTTGTATATTGTATGGAAGTGATCTATTCCCTAGGTTAGTATTTTCTACTTTAATGTTTGTGATAATTAACATCTTGTGTCTGAACTGTTCCCAGGTAGCTCACCCTGACATCAGAGATCAACTAGTGGGATACATCTACAATGGCTTCCTGGTGCCCGTGCTGGCACCAGCTCTACACAAGGTCGGTGGCCTTTGCCAAGTCTTAAGGTTACAAATCCGGGACTTATTTTAGTGTATAAAAATTTATTTTAACCAATCTGTATGGTAGAGTATGTTAACACAATATAACTAGTGCATCTGTGTGGAGGCTGGAGGTGGTCTCCCCCCTCACAATGGTGATCTCCCTACAGGCACTAGATGCACGGCCATCTTTATTGTAGTTCAATTATCATTTTTGCAATTACCTTTTCTCTTTGGAAGAGAGAGAGAGAGAGAGACATACAACTTGTGGAGTGTAGCTTTGATTTTAATAATCATAATACTGTAAGTAAAGTATATATGTAGGCATTGATGACACCTTGTCTACTGGTGATATGGACTATCAACTCTTGTGGACTTTGCATATTGTATATTCCATTGACATACAGGACAAATGTGGCAAATGTAGAAGTTAATATATCCCACACACACACACACACACACACACACACACGCACACGCACACGCACACGCACACTAACACCCTCCCCTCCCTGTGCGTAGCTGACCCTAGAAGAAGTGATGACCACCACAGCGTACCTGGACCTGTTCCTGAGGAGTGTCTCCGAGCCGGCCCTCCTGCAGACCTTCCTGTCCTTCATCCTGCTCCACCGGCACGAGAACGTCCACATCCTGGACACCCTGGTCAGCCGCGTCAACACACCCTTCCAGGTACTGTACAGCGGGTCACCACAGAGACACAAACACAAGCTGGGAAGCTCCTCTTCTATTCTTGACATGCCCAAAATAGGGACACCACGTTGAAAGTGGTTAACTAATTAATTACTGCCTTATTGAACGTGCCTGTTAGATGGAGCCTGTCGTAAACTCGCTTGGCTGTTATGGGAATCAAACCTGCAACCTTCTGGTCTTGGTACATACATACTGTAACCACAATTCGGAGTCAAACATCTTTATTAGACACTGCCTTCGATTGATTATTGCTCATCATTTAGACAGCTGGGACCTGGTCATCATAACATCATCATAACGTGACGTTTGTGACTCTATAAGCACCTCTGTGATGGTCCATGTTGTGTGGCATGTGGAACAGTTGTTATTAGGGAATGCAACAGTTATAGAACTTTAAAAAAAATATATATATCGTTGCTGCCCTGGTTTTTACGAGTGTCTCTTCATTGTGTTGCAGCTGGGCACTGTGTCACTGGCTCTGTTTCGCACGCTCATTGGCCTGTACTGTGAGGATGTTATGCTACAACTCATACTGAGGTTAGTGTACGTTTAAGAGACACACACACACACACACGTTTTACAATACTTGTGGTAGTAATACAAACACACACACACACACACACACACACACACACACACACACACACACACACACACACACACACACACACACACACACACACACACACACACGTTTGTAACTGCAATTTTTTATCAATGCTTTTTTCCCCCTTTTTTTTTAAAGTCCTGACTTGTACTTACAGTAGCTGCACGCCGGTTTCCTAAATGTTCCTGACTTCCTGTTCCTTCGCTGATGTGTTTCTCCGTCTCAGGTACCTGATCCCCTGCAACCACATGATGCTGAGTCAGCGCCGCGTGGTCCGAGAGAGAGACTGCTACTCCGTGTCGGCCGCCAAGATGCTGGCCCTCACGCCGTCGTGCTGCTCCCCCGAACGCAGCCCGCCGCCGCTGCGGCAGCTGGACTCCATCCACTGGTCAAAGGGCAGCGAGGGCCACAACAACACCAGCACAGGTGAGAGGAAACTCCCGGTGTGGACACACGTCACATTATTAAATGAAAGCCTCTTGCACTTAGTAAAACGGGCTTGAGTTTCAACTACACTAGTACTCTTTTTTTCACGAAATCTCTTCACCAAAAAAATCTAAGAGCTCATGATGCTATATAAGCCCTACCTACATACAGTACTTTGTCATATGCCGATTAGCGAAGATAGCCAATCTACAAGCTCACAGCACTTCACATAGTGACTCATTGTGAGCTTATACAGATCGGCTATTTTTGGTAAGAAAGAAAGGTTGAGTGTTTAAAGATAGGAATGACGCCTAACTTCCTCTGGGCAGACCGACTGTTAAAAAAACCCCATAAAAACAAGAGTCCACAGACTGTTGCTAGCTCCCACTGTTTATTTCAGAGATCAGATCAACATTTCGATTGCCAAAGGGTCTTCATTAAGTCAGACATAAAGGCTACAAGGTCCTGGGGACTTGTTGTTTCCATTGTGGTCCTATGTGTTCATTCGTCAGGATTAGTGATTTAAAACGTTAAGCTGAACTCTGCAATAAACAGTAGGAGCTAACAACAGTGTGCAGACTGCATCATTGTTTATGCTGACATTCTGTCCTGCACCTGATCGCCAGATTGAGCGAGGCTGTGTCTCTGCTCTACGCTCCTCATTTACAGACCGGCTGTCATGCTACCATGTGCTGCACATTATAGCTGAAACAATTGCAGGCCACCTTTGATCCAGACTTCTGGCTTTGTTTAGGCTGCAGGCAAATCTGATGGGCTTCTAACCCTCTGATCTTCAGTAGGCTAACTACAGTGGTTCTCAAACCTTTTCATGTCAAGGACCCCCAAATTGATATGTGTTTGGCCACGGACCCCCGTCTGAATACGTTTTGTGCCAGGGACCCCCAGAAGAGAAGATTTGTGTCAATTGTTTTTCAAAAGTATTCAAAATTCTCCAGACATTTTCAATATAAAAAAAAAATAGAAGATTTATACGCTGTGAGCTTGTAGATCTGCTATTTAGATCTGCTATGTTAACTACTGCTAGGGACCCCCTGGAACCCCCCCAAGGAGCCCTGGGTCCTTGACCGGCCTGCTTGCTCAGGGGATAAATTGAATCTTGACCATCAGAATATTCACAACTACATGGCATTGGCGTGTTGTACTTTACGTTATTTGTGTATTTGGGAGGGACAGAACATATTCATGAACACAGCAACAAAACGACATACAGTAAAGTTGGAATGCAGTGTAAAGATGTTGGAGTTTTGGAATTTTCATCCGTAGTCCCTAACTAACTATAAAATGAGATATTGCAGAAAAATCTCGTAGATCGCCTATTTTTGTCTATTTTTAAGTATTATCAGGCTTCAGTGTCCGATTTTTGTCCGACAGATTTGAATCATATTTCAAACCACCTAGGAATTTGGTTATGTAATTTTCCTCTTCTACCCCAGGGTTGAACCCGGTTTCCTGTGCAAGTGCCGACATTTTTTACCATTGAGCTAATAGAACCGGCCTGCTTGCTCAGGGGATACATTGAATCTTGACCATCAGGTCAAAATTCATGCCAGATCCTGTGTCTAGGTGAGACATGACCTTTGATACGATTTAAATGTCTCAATAGAAGAGCAGGGAGACAAAATACAACCACCCCGATTGTAAAAGTTATATTGTATACTCTACCGTATACAGATTGGACAAAATTACATTTTATTCATTAAGAAAAAGTGACATAGTGCCACTTTAAAGTCTAATCAGTTTCCATGTTGCTGCTGTTCAGACTTGATAAAAAAAACAAAGAGTGTGAACATTACTCTTTGTTGTATTCAGGGCAGTTTACTTCATTGTCTTGTTGCTCGCAAGTGTAGTGTGTAGCACGACGAATGAGATTTGACTAGCAATATAACATTACTTGGTTGGCGTTTGTCTCAGCCTGTCAGTATCCAAACCAACATAAGAAAACCTGGAGAAGTTAAAGTGTTCTGCCTTTCACAGAGCAGATTAACAGAGCTATATTATATACATTACAACGAGCAGGAAATATGCTTTGTATAAGAAATACAATTTGTGATCACGCCAGTTGTAGTGTTATTACATTAACATTAATCATCGCTAACCGTACAACAAAATGGAGTCATTTGTGTCCTCTGCGGCCTCCCTGCCACGTCGCTTTATTACCCCAATGCTCCATAAAGTACTGAAAACAATGACTTTATTAGTCATATAAAGACGCCATGTTGTGCACGCCAAAGCCCATTCCAAATATATTGCTATGGCTACCATGCATGCCTAAGTCTTTGCTTAATTTGCATTCTCTTGGCTCATGCATATGAGGCGTCTGATTAGAGGTGTTTTATCAATGCTGAGCCCTCCTGCTGGGAAGCTCTTATTAAATCGCTTTACCCCCCGCCTGCTGCTCGTCACAGTCATTAGTTCTGCGCCGTATGAGGGCTGTGCAGAGAGCGGAGCGTGCCAACATTCATCTAATGCTGCTTTTCACCCGGCCGATCTGCATGTCGAGCTGGAGCGAGACTGCCAATCTCCACCTCTGTGTTTCCTGGCTGAATATTTCCATACTTCTTTTTTGTCCACATTTACAAGCAGAAAACGTGGGACTTTTGCGCTGCATTATTGGCTTTGCCCGGGGTTATTGCGCTGGCAACGTGTCGCTGGCAACATGTCGCTGGCAACCGCTTTGCGACGCATTGATTGGCATGTTCAGGTTCCAGTTTTGGGTGAAATAGGCTCTCCCTTTCTCTCCCTCCTTCCTCTCCTCCTCCTCCCCTCTCTCCTTCTCTCACTCCTGATCGAGCTCTCCCCCTCTCTCTCCCATCCCTCTCACTGTTTATCGCTCTCTAGCTATGTCCATACTTGGCCATAATCAATTTGCACTGACTGTCGGGGATCTCCATATATGAGCATGTGACGTCAGACACAACATAAACCGTTGCCCGGGTTTAACTGTAGCCACAGGCTTGTGTGCAGGCTTACCTCAATGGTCGTACGTTCCTATACGGAAAGACTTAAACTAGTCATGGTGCGGTTGTGGTTGGGATGGATCTAGCACGAAGCGCCCGGCTGTCAGAGCTGGTGGAGGAGCTGACCACGTCAGGGGAGCCACAGCTCAGCCAAGAGAAGATGAAAGAAGTTAAGAAGATTTGCAAGGTTTCCAAAGACTACGTAGACCACGCGTACGGCTCGCTCATGTCCCAACTCAGCCAGGACCATGCAGAGATCAGGCTGTCAGCTTTCCAGATGGCCTCGGAGCTCTTCTCCAGATCGCACCACTTCAGAACCCTGCTGGTGGATAACTTCAAGGTGTTCGTAGAGTTGACGGTGGAAACGGACTTCGACCAGCCCCTCCCGCCTCCCAAAGAGGTAGCGAGGAAACTGAAGTGCTTGGCCGTCCGGACCGTCCAATCGTGGCAGGCCTCCTACGGATCCGCCTATAAGAAGCTGGCGCTGGGCTATCACTTCCTCAAGCAGGTCAAGAAGGTGGACTTCCACGGCGTCGAGTCCTGGACGCCGGCGGAGAGGAGGAGAGAGGAGGACGGCCGGAGGAGGATGGAGAGAATCTATGGAGAGAAAGTGGAGAAGGCTGCCAAAAAGATGGAGGAGTCCCGCCAGGAGATGGAGCAAACTCTGAGCGAGATGGACTCTTGTATGAAGCTGCTCTACTCCACCGGGTTCGACATGTTGGACTTACAAATGACCAGCGGAAGCCCCCAGAGTCTGCAGCCACCCGACATCGATCAACGAACGCTCACTGCAGGCGTTGATACAGTGGTGTCTGCCAATCCTAATGCCAGGATAGAAGAGGGGGACAGGAGAGACAACGGGAGCCTAGGAGGAGAGGAGGACAGGAAGAGTGAAGCAGCGACGGGTAAAAAGAAAAGGAAGAAAGCCAAAGAAGAAGGGAAACGCACAGCTTTGGACGAGGATGAGGAGAGGAGGAAGAGGGCAGAGGAGGAGCAGGTGAGCGAGGAAGAGGCGGAGAGAAGCATCGAGGGGACGATGAAGGCGGAGGAGGTTGTCGATGAAGTGGCGTTTATTCGCAGCTCTGGCCTCGTCTCTCACTCGTACAGTCTGGACATCAGCCTGGAGCCTGGCGTCCGCGTTGAAGAGACGGAGGAGAACGAGGCAGTGGTCTCCGCGGTGACGGACCTCCATCGACTGATCACAGACAAACACCTGCCGGCTGTGAAGAGCTGGGTCCAGGTCTTCACCAGGTCGGGCCTGGATCAGCGGCTGTTAAGGCGAGCTCTGGATCTGAAGATGTCTCTGGAAGCCGCTCTGGAGAAACACAAAGAGCTCCACATTGAATACAAAGAGGAGGATGATGATGATGATTTTGAAGAGGTTCCAGAAAAAGAGGGATTTGAGCCACACATTCTAGAGCGCCTCCGAGAGGAGTACGGCCCAGACCCCCGTCCTTCCACGTCTACGACTCCAGCAGTCCACAAAGACCCTGCCTCCTTCCCGGAGGGCTTCACTCCCGTCGACCACCACTGTCACGCACCGCTGGCCAACGGGACGCTGTGTCCGAGGCAGGACAGGGTCAAGTGTCCTTTCCACGGGGTGATCGTCCCTCGTGACGCCCGGGGTCGGCCCACCAGACAGGAGGACAGAGAACGGGAGGAGAGGAGGACGAGGAAGAAGCAGCCCGACTGGCGCGACTACAAGCTGATGCGAGAGATCGAGGTGGCGACCGGGGAAGACCTGGGCTCCGACATGGCGTTCGGCCGAGGGAAGGGGCGGGGCAGAGGGAAGAGAAAGAAGAAACACCCGAACCTCAGTGACCTGAAACCGAGCACCAGCAACACAAGCCGCTCACGCCTGGAGAAAAAAGTCAAAAGGAGTTTAATGCGGAGGGTGGTGGCTAGGGCTGGTGCTAGGGATGTGAACAGCATGTTGCTTTTCGACTCGGTTGCTGAATCGTGATCCAGTTGACTAAAAACAGATTTCTTTCTATTACATTTTTATGTTGACTTTTTAATTGCCTGTTGAAACATGTTCTAAAACGTTACGGTTTTCTAAGATAGAAAAAAATAAAAAAAATACAGTAGCTACTGTTTTCCAATGGGAGGGGAACATTGTGTGCGTGTGCCTTTTTATTATATGTATCTAAAGTTAATAGTGAAATTAGCTACAAGCCCCCATTTTAACGTTGTGAGCTACAAGCTCACAACGTGACACATCGCATGTTGAGGATGTAGATCTGCTATTTTAACTACTTTTTTGTGACAATATTGTATGATGTATAAAAGAAAACATTAAACGTTGAAGTATGGAGATACAAGGTTTCTGTCCGACAAAATAAAGTTGGGGCAGACGGTGACCGTATGTGGTATGCGTGCAGATATGCCCATATATGGACCAAACATATAGGCTTTAAGTGGTTTATCAGATTAATCAATTTAGTTGGGGACCTAGACAAGCTAGAAGACTTGTCTAGGTCATTGGTTCTCAAAGTGGGGTCCTTGAGGGAGTTCCAGGGGGTCCCCAGCTAAATGATAGATAGTTAGGAACCAAATGGACCCTTATGGGTCTGTAACTCTGACAGTATACAAATGGAACCAAATTGACTCTTAACGGGTCCATTTGTTTGATTTTACAATATAAATTGTTGTCCCAGCGATAGAAATGCCATTAAAATGGGGGTCTGTAGCCTAATGCATGTCAAACTGGGGGTCCATGAAATTAAAATGGTTGAGAATCACTGCTAGAGCCGTAATAATCTTCTCTTATGGGGGTGGTCCCTGGCATATCTTTTGAAATGGGGGTCCGCGGGCTAATAAGTGTCAATTTGAGGGTCCTCGACATCTGGTCTAGGTCATTGATACAGACAGACAGACAGACGGTGTGTAGATATACACATACATACATGTGAATAATGTATCCTTTTATGAACTACCAATGTCTGTATGTCCCAAAACCTGTTTCGAACATTGAGTTGAAATGGTTGTTGTTTGTGTGTCTCTCTCTGTGTGTGTCTCTCTCTCTCTCTCTCTCTCTCTCTCTCTCTCTCTCTCTCTCTCTCTCTCTCTCTCTCTCTCTCTCTCTCTCTCTCTCTCTCTCTCTCTCTCTCTCTAATCAGGGACAGAGGAGTGCTTCCTGGAGGTGGAGGCTGACAGCTCGGGTAACTCCTGTGTCATCGGCTCAGAGATCTACCTGGATGTCAGCTACCTGCACTACCTGTACGACGCCCGGCGAGGCATCACCAGCTGTCTGCGCGCCTGCCAGGTCTGCATAGGCTGGCCGTCTGACACTTACCCATTACTTTCTATCCATAGCGTTTTCAATTAATCAAATTCAATTTGATTAATTGATATATTATCATACATTAAGGTTGATTTGCACAAATCTTCAAGATTTTACAAAAAATGCAGATCTACAAGTTCATAGCGCTGCACTCGGTGCCACGCTATCAGCTTGTATATCTGCTATTTTTGAATAGCAGATATATACTGTATATAGCTAAAGTATAAAATAATGGTTTAAGTGGTCACACAGATGCGTTCCCGGTTTTAATGGGTTAAAAATATATAATTATACGTGCAGGTATTTTTATATTAAATAAATATATAATTATACTGTATATCAACAAATCAATTAAATTAAAACTTTTCACCTGTATTGACATGCTCAAAATAGGGATCCAGGGACAAGCTTTTGAAAAAGTGCGACTTCAAGTGAATACAGCTGGGTGTTTGCCATCTTCTGTGCATTAGCTGCCCAGTAAAAAAATGGAGAAAAGAAAGAAAAAGAATACAATAAATATATAAATATATAAAAATATATTAAAAAATGTATAATTATAATGGTGACATTAAATTGATCGCACCGGTGTAACAGTCTTTTAGCACTATACTTGTTAGCATTAATCGATCATTTTATTAAATTACCAATTTGTTTTCAAATAATTAAATGGATTAGTTTGACTAACTGTGGACACCCCTACAGGTCTGGTCGGCGCCCTACGACGGTGAGCGCCCGCCTCCCGAGGACTACCAGCCTGGCGTCCTGGAGGACGTAGGGGTCAGGGGCCGGCAAGTCCCCACCGTGCCCAAAAGACTGCCTCCTCATCATCATCAGCATCACACCAAGGTTGGTATCGTTTGCCATTTTTTGCCGGTTTTATTATCATTTTGTTTTCTATTCCAGTTTAGTTTTGATTCGTTTTTTAGGGTCTAGTTTACTTTTTAGTTTTCGAAAGGCTTAGGGTTGTTACAGATCTGGAGCAGTGTTGCCATTCTGTGAGAGAAACAAGCAACCAGGTCTAGGAAAACCAGCCCAAAAGAAGCGACTATGAGCCACACGAGCACTTTAACTTATACATCAGCTATTTGAAAATAGCAGATCTACAAGCTCACAACGCGTCGCGATGCGACACGTTGTGAGCTTGTAGATCGGCTATTTTCAAATAAAATCTTGCAGGGTGAACCTCAGGCCTCACCTCAGCGAGTGTCGCATGAAGCTTGTAGATCTGCCATTATAAACGCCCTTCATTGGTTAAAAAAAGAAAATCTGTAACAAATAGTATGTCATGAAATAATGTTCCAACAACAAAAGCTTAATCCCTGACTCCTACACATATTTCTTCAATCATAGTTTTGTTTATTTAGTTATTTTTAGTACAATAACCCTGTATCATACTCATACTAATCAGCAGCAGCAGCAGCAGCCATCGTCTTCGTGTCCTCCTGGGCCCAGCGCGGCCCAGACCACAGAGACGCCCCCCTCTGTCAACCAGCTGGAGCTGGAGTGGGACGACAGCTATGACGCCTGTCCCATGCAGCCCGCCCAGGAGGCTGATGAGGGGAGCAAGCCCCCACTGGTGCCCCCTGCTGAGCCGCCCAGGTACTGCTGCAAATATAGGATCTTCTTAGTGATTAGTCTTATCGGTTACTTTTTCAGTTAATCGAATAATGGAAAAGTGAAAAGTTTTTTAATCTGTCTATTTGTCTATCTAGCTATCTACTAATAATTATCTAGCTATCAATCTATATTTGAATCAATGCTAAAAAATGTGTATAGATTTTTTCATGGTCAACTAAATCGATTAGTCTGATTAACCACTTAAGCCTTATTCTATACTTAGTTGTGCAACAATTGTTATTGTTTCCATTGGACTACAATGGAAACCAGTAAGTGTATATCCATGTCGACGTTTGTTTTAAAAGGTAATTGTATTGCTTTTAAATGGTGTCAATAAAGTATTCTTAATTGCATATTCCTATGAGCTTGTATATCTGCTATTTTTGAATAGCTAAGGAAATCTAAAAATGACACAGATGCGTTCCCAGATGCGTCTTAATGGGTTAAGTAGCCGACCCAGGTTCGAATCCGACTCAGGTTCGAATCCGACCTGAGGCTCTTTGCTGCATGTCCTTCTCTCTGTCCTTGTTTTATCTCTCTCTCTTTCACTGAATACTGAATAAAAATGGATACTATGACTAACGGTCGCGTCCCTACACCCAGGCACATCCAGGAGATGAGGAGGACGGCCACCATGCTGATCAAAGGCTCCTACATCGAGGAGTCGGACTTCCAGGACGACGTCATGGTCTATAACCTGGTCGCCAAGAACGACAGCAGGGACACCGGCGAGGAGGACGGCGAGGAGGACGACCCCCACGGGACACAGGCGGAGGAGGAGGAGGAGGAGGGCTCGTCTCCCAAGCAGCTCAGCCTCCCAAACGGTCTCAGCCTGGCGCTTCCTTCCGCCATGTCGGAGGATAACGGTGAGAACAGTTCGGACGCTGAGGCGATGAAAGGTCAACCAGACTGCAATTCTAACCTCCAGAGCCCCGGCAGCATTACCGGCGAGCCTGGAGAGGACCTCCTGGCTCAGTACGAGGATCTAATAAAAACCCTGAGCGCCGAGGCGTCAGCAGCGGCGGCGGCGGGCAGCGGTTCCGTTAAAGGGGACAGAGAGGTGGTCCGGAACCCCGCCTCCCCCACGGTGGACATGGACGAGGAGGACATGGATTTTGGCTCCTTCTCCGCGGAGACCCCGGAGCCGGAGAAGCTTCAGTCGCCGTTTGGGACGACGAAGCCCAAAAGTGGAACCAGAAGCCATTCGGCACCTTTTACAGGTGAGCTGGTTGTAAATGTTAATGTCCAGCCACTTAAACCCTGTATCGTCGCTAACTTTTTGTGTTGTTTTGTAAATTAATGCCCTAATTGGTTATGCTTCAGTGTCACACAAAAGTAGCAAAAATAGCAGATCTAAAAGCTCGAAACGTGGCGCAAAGCGACGCGTTTTGAGCTTGTAGATCTGCTACAAATCCTGAAAAGTAACGGTTTTGGACATTTTCCACCCGACAGAGACGACATACTTCACTGAATGGAGTCCCCCAGGGTTCTATACAAGGCCCCCCTCCTTTTTTCTCTTTACACCAGATCTCTTTGAAAAGATCTAGCTACAAGTTAACAACATGTCAACGCATTGTGAACTTGTAGATCGGCTATTTTGTGAACGGTTCACCCCACAATAGGGACACTACACAAGAACAAAGTGAATATGATCCTCTCAGAACATCTGTCGACCCTGTTTTGACAAATTGTACCATTTAGTTGTGTACTAGTGACATATAAGATCAAAAGGGCCACTTGCACGCTTCAAGAGAATATTTATAAGATGTAACAACGTTCCAGTCGTTTCGGTCATGCTAGTGGTATGAAATTATGAATTAAATAATCCTGGATGGTAAATTGGGTCACTGCTAATAGGATGCTGTGTACATAAATCCACAGATAGTTAGAGGGAAGAAAAGTTGAACGGCAAAAGATAAGAACACAAGTCTCATAAGAATGTTACCACGCCCCCCCTTCTCAAGTAGTCTACTGTATACTTGATTCCCTCCTTTTTTCCCTCCACATCTAAGTTCTTCATAGCAGAAAACCGCTCTAACAGAACACTTACAGGTGTCTGCAATTCGAAACTGGCCCCTGTAAAAGTCAAAGCCTTGAACTGTTTACTGTACATATTTTTCGATTTGATTTCCAACTATGATGTTTTACATGGTATTATTAGTATATTTGTCTGTCATTAATGTTTCGATGAATTGAGTACAAAGGACCCCAATGGAAACAAGCCATAGGCTTTCTTGGGTTTTTTGCGCACCGCTAATAAAGTATTCAATTCCATCAAAAGTACAAGCTCACAAATTTGTGAAAATCCCATACGCGATCTAAGATTAGGAAATCTTAGATCGCGAAATCAATAGGAAAAATTGCGGCAGTGACGTCAGAATCCGGCTCTCTATTGTTTGCCCTTTATGTCAATGCCAGGAATAGGGACACTAGGGTTCGTGTGGTTAAAGTCTCTGACCCTGTGTCTCTGTAGGTCCATTTGTCAGCGTGCTGTTGTCTCGTCTGGAAAACATGTTGGAGAACTCGGTCCATGTCAACCTGTTGCTGACCGGCATCCTGGCTCAGCTGGCAGCCTACCCACAACCCCTGCTGCGTTCCTTCCTCCTCAACACCAACATGGTCTTCCAGCCCAGCGTCCGTTCCTTGTACCAGGTAACATGCTTGTGTGTGTGTGTGTGTGTGTGTGTGTGTGTGTGTGTGTGTGTGTGTGTGTGTGTGTGTGTGTGTGTGTGTGTGTGTGTGTGTGTGGTGTGTGGTGTGTAGGGGTTGAGAGTGTTTGTGTCTCTTTCAAATGCACATTGTTCCAGACAAAAACAGGGTTAGAGAACCATTAAGGGAAACGCCCGCTGAGCTGGCCAAATAAGAACCAGCAAACAGAGTTTAATATTCTCTTGTTAAAGGGTCATTAAAGGGTCATTAATAATGATAACTTTGAATATTGTAACTGCCTGAAAAGATGTCATATAAGCCCATGAGGGATGGGCCACGAGGTGGCATGACACTTAAATAAAATAATTCATTCATTCAATCATATACTTTAAAACACTTCCCGGGGTCATTTTCATCGTCTACTGAGACTTTTGTGTGCTCCCCTATATAAGCCCATTCAACTTCAAGACTAATTGAAAGCACACGTGCATGGACTTACAGGACTCCTTGATGCAGAACATATTAACATAATTAAATACCTAATTGAAAAATGACGGTCTCCCCTTTCATTAGGACTACATCCTTCACCAGAAGCTTGTGTTATCAATGCGTCTAACATAGAGTTTGAAGTTGAAAGAGCTTATAGAAGGGGGGCATGTCTGATTAAATGAATCTAGAAACTCAACAACTGTCTGGGGTGCACGCACACATGTTAACATGAAAATAACCCTGGAAGTGTGTTCACCCATTAAGACCGGGAACGCATCTGTGTAACCACTTTAACCATTATTTTATACTTTGGCTATTTAATAATCATGAAAATGTGTACAAATCTTTAAATATATATACTGTATATTTTTAAAGAACATTTTTAACTCAAATATTTGCTTCTGGGGGTCCCTGGAACAACATATTTTGAGATGGAGGTCCGCGGCCAAATACATATAATTTTGGGGGTCCTTGACATGAAAAAGATTGAGAACCACTGACATAGAAACATAGGTTTTTAAGAAAACTGTTAGGATTTAGAAGACATTTTTAGAATCGGCCTCAGGTATTAATCGGTTAATGTAACTGGACGCTGAACATCCCAATCTACCAAAAAGCCAGCAGCTTACGTCTGATTTATTATACTTACGTTAAAGTTGCGCACCAGAGAAAAGACCTTCTACAACTCACAACGTACCACAGAGCGGCGCGTTGTGAACTTGTAGTATTGTGTATTCTCAGTGCGTGACAGGATGCCAATTATACCAAAGTATAAGGCTTCAACTGCTGAGAAGTGAGACGGGATGTATAGGAACGCAGTGAAATCAGAGCATGGTATCATGTTCAACATCTCCTCACTGAGATATTGGAGGAGCGTTTTCTTCCATCTGCTGGGTTCATCTATAATTGAACCAGAGAGCTTGGATGCTAATGAGAGTGTGGCTGTGCTGTGAGAGCAGAGCTCGGGTTTAACAAGAGGACAGCAGCCATGGGTGTACTTGGTTTCATTTAAACCTCTTCTAGATTAACCCATTAAGACCTGAGGCCCATTCTAAAAAAAAAATCTAAATTCGAACAGTTTCTTGAAAAAAAAAAATAATAATAAAAAAAATATATATATATACATCTCAAAATATTTTGTTCCAGGGACCTCCAGAAGCAAAGATTTGAGTTACAAAGATTCACTTTAAAAAATATGCATTCAAAGATTTGCACACATTTTCATGATTTTTCAAAAATAGCAGGTCTACAAGCTCATAGATGCGTATACAGATGCGTTCCCGGTCTTAATGGGTTAAAATAATCTGATTATCTACAATGGACTAATTAAGCCGGGTTGCGGGGACATAAGTGATGGGAATTGGCATTCTTTTCAGTGTACTGATTAATTCAGTACAGTTCACCAAAAAGTTGGATTCAAATAATTCGTTCACCAGTTCGTTCAGTGCTCGGCTGGAGCTCCGCTCCGCCTGCGTTAAGTATACAGTAGTCACTCAATGAACTGAAAAACAGGCAGGGCCGTTCCCATTTACTCAAGTACTGTACTTAACTCATTCAGTGCCATCGACGTCGCCAACGTCATGTTTTTTATAAGCCCAGAGTGCCAACGTCGCCGACGTCATGAAAATAAAATAATGTTCAGAACCCAAGATATCATGATTTGAAGATTTGCTGCTCCATTCACTTCTTGTTTAACATCTTGCTGAAAAAGGCTGTATCTCGCTTCCTAAGCTTTTTTTTTTACAATGTATTTTTGGCTCTGGCACTCAGAGCCAAACTGCTCTGAATGAGCTCTGAATGAGTCAGGCACTGAATGAGTTAAGTCAAATTTTGAGGTATTCTTTACTATACTGGAGTATTTCCAATTTTCTGTACTTTCACTTCTACTCTACTACATCTCAGAGGCAAATATTGTACTTTCACCCCACTACAATTATTTGAAAACTGTAGTTACTAGTTACTACAGCAGATATAAATGATTACATTATAAAACATGCATTAACCAATTTAGCCCTATCGCGGCGCGTTGTGAGCTTTTAGATCTGCTATTTTCAAATATTTCAGTACTTTTACTTTTGGTACTTTACGTACATTTTGATGCCAATGCTTTTGTACTTTTTCTCAAGTAAATTTTTAATTCCAGACTTTTACTTGTAACAGAGTACTTCTACATAGCAGTGTTGATACTTTTACGTAAAACATTTGAGTACTTTTCCCACCACTGGACATGACACTCTCTCTCTCTCTGTGTGTGTGTGTGTGTGTGCGTGTGTGTGTGTGTGTGTGTGTGTGTATAGGTCCTAGCTTCCATAAAGAACCAGATAGAAGGTGTGTGTGTGAGCAGGAAGGACTTCCCAGAGATGATCACGGCTGCACAGCACTGGCTCCTAGCTAGAGAGACCTCTGCTGGAGCACATGGTGAGAGGCAACTCACTCTAATCCACCACAATACTAGATTGGAAAAAACATTGAAAGTGGTTCAGTGTGTCTGTGTTTTTTTTATATAAATATTGAGCTAATGAAAAGTATTTAGTTGTTGTCGGGCAGAAACCTCAGAAACCATCTTCATATTTCAACTTTTTGTGTTATTTAGTAAATTAATGCCGTGCTTGATCACACTACAGCGTCAGGTCAATCATTAACCCATTGAGACCTGGAACTAAAAAGCATTATTTCACACTTTGGGCTAATCAAAAATAGCAGATATACAAGCTCACATCGCGGCACCGAGTGCCGCGCTATGAGCTTGTAGATCTGCTATTTTTGAAAAATCTTGAAAATGTGTGCAAATCTTTGAATATATATATATTTTTAAAGCAAACATTTTTAACTCAAATCTTTGCTTCTGGGGGGTCCCTGGAACAAAATATTTTGATGGGGGTCCGCGGCCAAATACATATAATTTTGGGGGTCCTTTACATGAAAAACATTGAGCACCACTGATATACTGTAGAAACATACGTTTTTCAGAATACTGTTGAGATTTAGGAGACATGTAGAATCGGCTTCAGGTCTTAATGGGTTAATAGCAGATCTGCAAGCTCAAAATGCGTTTTGAGCTTGCAGATTTGCTTTTTATGAATTTGAATCCTGAAAAGTAACAGTTTTGGACATATGAGGTTTCCACTTGACAGAGACGATATACAGTATGTAACCAATGAAAAGTATTAACAAGAGCGTGTAACTAAATAATAACTACACTGGATCCAGAGGAACACAGGTTATATTTTTTCCCATTTCATGAAAAGCAACAGTTTTGGACAATATGTAGATTTAGTTGCATATTTGTTTTATTGTACAGTTAATATTGACCGGAAATACAAGGTGAGAATAGCGAAAATATCACATCTATCGATAGCTAATCGATTAGACTGTTGCATCCCTAACATAATAGGTTGAACTGCCAGGATTCAGGGTTTGATTTAAAACAAACACAAACAGAAGGCGGGGGATCTTTTCTTAACCCCTTTAAGCCTTATATACGTTGTTGTATGTGAAATAGCAAAAAGAGCTGATCTACAGGCTCACAACGTGTTGCAGTGTGACGCATTGTGAGCTTTTAGACTGGCAATCTTTTAAATAAAAAACGAATTAGGACTAATTTGCCCAATATAGTGATGTAAGGGTTATCAAACATGAACATATCAGACGGTCTACATTCCCCTGAAGCAAAGCAAATGCATGTATTTATTTGAGTGGGGATTTGTTTTATCCCTGCTTCTGGTCAGAAGCAGGGATAAAACATACCCCCCCTCTCCCAGCACTGCCAGAATGTCAAAGAATGTTTAAAGCATATCGTTGCTATCGGGCAGAAACCTCTTATCTCCATATTCTAACTGTTTGTGTTTTTTCGTAAATGAATGCCCTATACTTGATCATACTACAGCGTCACACAAAAGCAATAAAGCATCAAAAGTAACAGATCCACAAGGTCGATACGTGTCGCTTCGCGCTGAGTTTCCAGCTTGTAAATCTGCTATTTTTTTATTTGAATCCTGAAAAGTAACAGTTTTGGACATAATGAGGTTTCCACCCGACAAGAGACGATATCAGCTATGTTTATTCATGCCCAAAATGTTTTGAGGAGGCGCAATTGGAACTAAACAAGCTTTTCACAAACTCAAATTGCAAGTTTTTACTTCATTGCTTACAAATGGAATGTATTTTAAACTGTCATATTCCATTGGTTTGTCGAGGCCTGAGCCGATGTTCCGTATTGATCTTGCTTGCATAAAGAATCGGCTAATGTAAATGTTGACTTCATAGTGTTCTGGTTTATCATACTCTTTAACCCATTCAATCCGGGAACGCATCTGTGTCATTTTAGATTTCTTTGGCTATTCAAAAATAGCAGATATACAAGCTCATAGAGTGCCGTTTAAAAAAAAATAATAGATTTTCTTTTGGCAAATTTTTGATTATATTTATCTTTAAGCGAACATTTGTAAAATATTGTTGTTCCAGGGACCCCCAGAAGCAAAGATTTGAGTTACAAATCCTCGCTTTAAAAAATTCTAAGATTTGCACGAATTTTCGCGATCTTTCAAAAATAGCAGATCGACAAGCTCATAGCGCTATGAGCTTGTAGATCTGCTATTTTTGAACAGCCAAAGAAACCTAAAATGACAGAGATGCGGTCCCGGATTGAATGGGTTAAAAAATGGGGCTTTCTTGTTTTCCAACTTCATTATTCATTATTCCCTGTATGAGAATCACTGTCCTCAAACCGCACATCTGCTATACTCCGCACAGAGTTTTTGAATATGTTTGAAGCTTTTACAAATAGAAATAAATCTGCATTGCTTTTGGCCCCCCTCCTCCATGCTACGGATGGGAAAAAAAAGAAACTATCTACCATATCAGATCTGTTTGGTTCCTATGAGGACAAGAATACATTCTACTTGATCTTGTTTTGATCAAGCAGAATTGCTGTTAAGAGACAACCACTAGACTTTGATGTTTCCCTGTGGAGTTTTACAAGATATGAAACAAAATACTAACATATAAAAAATAAATTCACTAAGAAGGCTACTTAAAGGGAATTTTCAAGTGGGTGAACGGAATCTTTATTCCTTTCTTGTAAGGGTTGTCTTGATATTAGAAACGGCTACTCGAGGACCTTGTTTAGTGATTGTAATGTTTTGCTAAAGATATCTCCTTGATGTGACATCATAGGAGTTGACAACTTGACCTCGATATTCTTTTTTTATTAACAGGAATACTTTATGAACACAACACTTTCATAACATTTAGATAACTAGTGCCTAATTTATGCTCCGTCGTACGACTCATTGAAACTAGCCGATCTACAAACTCAAAACGCGTATCGGATGAGGCGCGTTTTGAGCTTGAATAAGGCTTAACACAGCATACCGTCACTGCCGGGTGGAAACCTCATTTGTCCAAAACTGTTACTTTTCAGGATTCAAATAAAAAAATAACAGTAGTAGAAGTAGCAGATCCTCAAGCTCGAAACGCGTCGCTTCGCGCCGAGTTTCGAGCTTGCTGATCTGCTTCTTGTGATGCTTTTGTGTGACGCTGTAGTATGATCAAGTGGGGCATTCATTTAGGAAAAAAATAATAATCCGGAGATAAGAGGTTCCTGCCCGACAGCAACGATACCCAACTTGGGCCATTTTTATTCAACGTCAATAAATAACCCTTCAAGACCTGAGACTGATTCTACAAATGCCTTCTAAACGAGTAGTTTGCTAACTTTTTCGTGCCAAGGACCTCCAAAATGATATGTATTTGGCCGCGTCTGAAAATGTTTCAGACTTTCAAGATTTTACAAAAAAAGCAGATGTACAAGCTCGAGTTGTGAGTTTGTATATCTGCTGTTTTTGAGAACCACCGTTTTAAATCTAAGAGCTGAAAAACTCGTCATTGCTATATATATGTATACTATACTATATACTGTAGCTAAATTCTAAAATGACACGGATGCTGTCCCGGTTTTAATGGGATAATTGTTATTTTCAGACAAAGCCCCTGGCCACCCCAGAGGTTCCAGCCATGGGGAAGGGGGGCTGACACTGCAGAGTTCTCCCCCACCACCACAACCTAAGACCATTTCTCTGGCTCGCACCGAGGTCTTCGCCACTGTCCTCTTCACGGAGTTCCTCAAAGAGCTGGCGGCCATTGCTCAGGAGCACTCCATATTATCATACATTCCAATGGAGGAGTGACGGCATCCCACCAGGCTCTGTCATCGGTCCTCCTTTGATTAAAAAAAGAAACTGTTTGAAAGAACTATTTTTAGACATTTTTTTGTCTTGCCCGCTTGGGTTGGCGAGACTTAGGGATTACATTTTGTCTGTCGGCGCGCACGTGTGTGTATGATGTCTGGAAAATGTAAAAGTTGTCCTGTAACGTGATTGGGCTGAAACCCCCCAGCGTCATTATCGTGACGCCAGGGGCAGCCCTTTGCGTTCCCATATTGACGCCGTCAAATGACGGAAGTAATGTGGACCATGGCGACTAAATGCCTTTTGCGTACCATGTTGACGCCAAAGGAATACGGACCTAAAACAGTTGGCAGTGAAAACGAGGCGGGTGCGCTGACAGAAGTAGCCTTGAGCCCTGCGAGGAATTCCCCAGCGAGGTGTTATCCAGATCATATACTACTAGGTAGTGGTGGACAAAGTACTCAACTCCAGTACTTGAGTCAAAGTATACTGTAAATAATTATGTTAAAAAAGTGAAAAATAACTCACTCAAAGAGTTGAGTTAAAGTTCTGGAGAACTTGCTTTTGAAAATACTTAAGCATTCAGAAGTACATGCTTTTTGTTAATATATAATGAAGTATTCAAAAGTACAAAAAATGTGTGCATGCCAACAACATCCGCATTCTGTTGTCGTTAACATGGTATACAAAAGGGTATGTAATTGGCGTCAGCCTTGTCTGTATCTTATATTTTCCGGCACTACTTGATGAAGAATGAACCTTGTGTATGAATTTATTACTACAGCTATTTTTTAGGTAACTTTTAAAAAACAAAAGAGAATATATAATATATTTTTCCAAGATAATCAGTGGGCCTTAGCAGAGTACATATTTTAGCCTAAATTTATTTTCCTTTTTAACTGCAATACTTTTGGATGATTGTCATTGGTACTTGCCTTGTATACATCCAAGCACAACGTTCCAGATTTTCAGCAGCAGAAAACTGACCTACTCTTATGATATTTGAATGACCAGCTAATAACATTTTTGAACGGACCGCTTCAAAATAGGTCAATAAACCAAAGACACGAATGGAACCTTGGAACTGTGGGGGAGTTAAAAGAATATCCGAGTAACCATCTTCCCCGTCAGCTGTCCTAATTGGTTTGATTTTCCCATCAAATGCCAGGCGTCCTGCCTTATTGTCTGAATGTCCTCTCAACAACCAGCTGCGACTACGATGTCCAAAACTCAAATGTGGTACTGCAATACGTAACACTACTAGTGGTATAATGTGGTACTGCAATATGTAACACTACTAGTGGTATAATGTGGTACTGCAATACGTACCACTACTAGTGGTATAATGTGGTACTGCAATATGTAACACTACTAGTGGTATAATGTGGTACTGCAATATGTAACACTACTAGTGGTATAATGTGGTACTGCAATATGTACACTACTAGTGTATAATGTGGTACTACAATAATTATGTAACACTACTAGTGTATAATGTGGTACTACAATAATTATGTAACACTACTAGTGTATATTATGTGGCCTTTCTGGAGTGTTGCTGCCTTGTCGATGCCACAGGACAGTGGTTCTCAAACTTTTTCATAGTCAAGGACCCCCAAATTAACATGTATCTGGCCACGGGCCCCCATAAACAATTTGTGTTTTTACCCTTTTTTATTGTTAGAAAATAGCCAATGTATATAAAGGGTTCAAGTGGTTAAACTGATTTTGATGCTCTGTTAACCACTTAAACCCCATATGGTTGAGCGATCGACAAGCTATTGTCGATTCTATTGACAATCTGCTATTTTATGTGAAAGCTCTCCCCACAATACGGATGCTGGTGTTTAAGTAACTACTTTAGCTGGGGACCCCCTGGAACCCGCTCAAGGACCCCCCTGGGGGGTCCCCAGACCCCACTTTGAGAACCACTGCCATAGGATTGCATGCTCAACAGAGCATCATGTGGAGCCAGTGTTCCCATGTTGCTTTGTGAGGTTGAACCTTTGAAAGGGCAGCACGATCTGTATATTGACTGTAACGGAGATCTTATTGGAGTAGTTTGCACAGGTGGTGTTGTCATTTTCACTTACACAGGGAGACACATTAAAGGTAGTTTTAAGTTATATTTCTTTTGGTTAAAAAGTGAAATCTCTATATTCTGATAATAATCAGAACGTATAGAAAATAAAATGTTCAGGTGGGTTGACAGTTTCATCCAGTCAAGGGGGAAGAGTAGTACTCATTTATCATCTTAAAATGTATAGTGTTTCAGTTCCAAATTTGGTCTGATCACTTATTTGTTCATCACCTTTCACTTGTTTAGCCTGTATCCTTTATGAGTTCTCTCTCCTGGCTCAAATTGGTATCCTAACCTGAAAATGCTTTTTCTGTTCACCAATGGGCTGCAACTCTAGCAAGATTACTATCAGAATATAGAGCCATTTAGCAACAAAAAAAATCACTTTCAGGAAGTTACAGCACCTTTAATTTTCACACATTGTTGTCATGTACACATACCTGTTAAATCACTGTCATCTTTTTTTTGTGCAGAATGCAAATCATATTTATTGTCTTTAAGGTTCTTATACTGTAAGTCATGAAATGGGGTTTCATGAGATCATTTATTTTTAAATGTTTTAATTTTAATTTAATTTTGTTGTTTGTATGACTTGGTTTTTGTTCAGAACCGTACCTCAGGAGCTTCTGAATGTACAGCTTTCCTACAGCCTTTAGTGAACTCGCTTTCCCACAATGCATCACGGGAAGAATCATAGACTTCACATGTCAGACCTGTGCAGCACAACCAGGATGTTTCTTAGTATTGTACTATTTCGCCTTAACTTGGTACCGCTTTGTAATATATATCAGTGGTTCCCAAACAATGGGTCGGGCCCTGTTTTAGGTCACATAAATATTATGGGAAATATTCACATTTTCCCCCCTTTTTCCCTATATCTAAAAAATATGTATTTCAAAAGATTTTCAAAAAATACAAATTATCTTTTTTAACGAATTGTAGAAATGTATACAAGAAAAATAATCCATACATTAAAAAAACGTTGGAGAAATAGTGAAAATACTAGACTCACAATGCGTCACATCGTGACACCTTGTAAGATTGTAGTTCAGCTATTGTTACTATTTTAGAAATGGGACTGTTTCATTCATAATATATTTTTTTAAGTTTGGGTCCCAGAAAGACATCAAATGTATCTTTTGGGTCTTAAACTGAACAGTTTGGGAACCACAGATGTACATTATACATGCTATGTAAAAAAATATGTCAAGGAAGTGTAGCACTCTATGCAAATGTTTTGATATTTCAGGTATTTCATATAGCCGTTGCATATTTCCTGATGGACCGGGGTATTTATGTAGGGTATTTAAGGGGTATATTTCTTTTTCAGAAAGTTTCTATTGCCATATTTTCAGTAAGGTTGTGCTAAAGATGAACTCATGTTTTTTTCATCACTGTCCCTTTGATTAGAGAGCATTTAAACCTTTGTACTATATTATTAGCTATGTTCAGTTTCACAGTTGTTAAAGCAGAGACTGTGCAGCTCACATTTCTTATTTTGAGGGTTAAAGACTATTCTGGACCCAGGCAGAAACTGGACATGGGGGGTTCTGTCGAGTACACTTTGTTACATGAAGCGGTACAGTTGTAAGAGATGCTTCTTGTTCTCTACCAACAGCAGTTTACTAGGATAAAATACCTATAATTTAATGCGTCAGTTTTCTTGCATCATCTTTTTTAGATTGTATGTGCACAGGAATTAATTAAAACAATCCTACAACTACTGTACTTGGGAAGGTTGTGCCATTTTTGGAATATTTAAGGACATTGCAAGTCAAACTCTGGCTGTTTTGAGGGGTTTTTCCCTTCAGTCTTTTCCCTTGGGCTGGAATACATATTCATGACTACAGTTGATTAGAAAACTTAAGACTGAGACTCTTTAGAGGTCATGCAAATTTTTCAAGGCTCGAAATGTTCTTTATGCATTCAAAATGCATGCACCGGATTATGATTATCTTAATCAACAATGTGCATAATTATGTATTTTGTAACAAACACAAACTCCATGAATTAAAAACAAAAACAAATAGGCCATATTGGTGTCTTTAGCTGCCAATACAGATATGGGGCAAAATGCTAATATCAGTCAATCCGATATATCGGACTAGCTCTACTCCTTTTAAACATAACATACATCTGGTAATTTCCCACGGATTTGGGTGGAGCATGAATTTAATGAATACAAAAAAAAAGAGTATATATATCGTCTCTTTCGGGTGGAAACCTCATATGTCCAAAACTGTTACTTTTCCGGATTGAAATTCAAAAATGGCAAAAGTAGCAGATCTACACGTTTCGCGCTTTCAGATCTGCTACTTTTAATGCTTTTGTGTGACGCTGTAGTAGTATGATCAAGTAGGGCAGTGGTTTTCAACCTTTTTCATGCCAAGGACCCCAAGGATACATTTGGCCGCAGACCCCCATCTGAAAACATTGTGTGCCAGGGACCCACAGAAGAGAAGATTTGTGTTAAAAATGACAAAATTCTACAAAATTCTTCAAGCACTTTCAAGATTTTTTGAAAATGTTGAAAAATAGCAGATATACAAGCTCGCAGCGCGGCACAAAGTGACGTGCTGTGAGCTTGTATATCTGCTATTTTTGAATAGCCAACTTACACAATATGGATAAAGGGGTGAAAATGTATTAACACCTTTTGCTGGGGACCCCCTGGAACCACCAGAAGGACCACTGGTTGAGAACCACTGAAGTAGGGCATTCATTTACAAAAAAACACACAAAGTTAGAATGGAGATAAGAGGTTTCTGCCCGACAGCAACAATATTGCGGGGGGAATTCATGCGACCCCCCCTCCATACTGTTGTGCCAGTCTGGCCTGATATGAGCCGCCGCACAACACTTCCTTCTCAGATACATGATACAGTAGACTCTACAGAGTTGCATCACAGCACCAGTGTTGTCTGGCACAGTGCTGTATGAAAAGCTTCAAGTTGGCATGCAAGTTGGAAACCACATTTTAGGACCAGTTTGTGTCACTATTGTTATTCCAAAGATACGGTTACATCCTGTTCTCACACCTCATAGCCTCACATTTCCATCCCCAGACACGACCGGGTTGCTGTGACATTGTTTGTCACTGGTGTTTTTGAGACGCAAAAGCACAACGCCTTCCAATAAAGATGGAAAAAAAATGGAAAATGGATGTACATAATTTTATTGCCTACAAAAACTGCTATTACAGACTATTTCCAAGACGAGATAACGTCAGAATTCAATTTCCACACTTAATAGTTGTTTTTCTAACGCCTTGTCCTCAAACGCCTGGTCCCTGTGGTCTCTGGTTGGGAGGGACTGTGTGGTCATTGAGTGAACAACAATACAAGCCTCTGACAGCCTTTTATCCAGGGAGGCTTTTGTTCAAATCTAGGTCTGTCTGTGGAGACAGGAGGACACGTGAAAACACTCCTTTCACACTGAGCAGCTGGTCACTTATTACTGTACTGCACCACACTGTCTTTCTACAGGTCAGGACAGGCAGACAGACATGTATTTGATACATCTAAAGGTCATTCCAGGTAGACCTGTGTAGATCTAAAAGGTCATTCCAGATATAACTTTATTTGTTAGAGCTCAATCTGGGAACCCATCTTATTATTACAATAAATTCACAGAATCTACATGTACATACTTACGTGCGTCTGTAATCCCCGTATCTCGAGAACCGTTCGACCGACCGACTTCAGACTCGACACACGCGTCACAGACGACCCGAGGGAGGGCCTTCCTAAACCACCAACTACTGTAGTACCATGATAGCCTGGCATTGGCCAGACTGATAACGTGGATTCACTCACACGTTTACCGGGGACGAACGTGAGAGTGAATCCACGTTATCAGTCTGGCCAATGCCAGGGTAGTATCATGGTCAGTATCATGTCTGGATGAAACTAAGAAAATGTGCAGTTGAATATATGAAACTGACTTTTGTTTCTGGATCACAGGAAAGTTGGTATCGGACTAGAAGTATAGTATGTACACAGTATGCCGTCAAAGTACTGCAATGGAAATGCTTTTACCAGTTATGTGCAAATATATGTTCATATTTGTACATGCATTTTTGCTAATAGAAATGTCAAAAGTACGTAACTACATGCTTCTAAAATATATGCTTCATATATTTGTCCTCAATACCAAATGTACTCTTCACTCTTCAAACCAATATGCATTATGCAAACACTTTTATGAATTCTTGCTTTGCCTCAGGGCTTCATTAATTGCTAATGTTTTTAATTTTATTCTTCTTTATAACTTCTACATTATAGAAGAGTGAGAAAACGTAACCCTTTCCTGAATAGGCTCCTCATCTCTCTCTGTGCTAAGTGACAATAACACCCTGACCCTATTTCATGATCCACAGCAGCATGTCAACCATTATTACACAGCTAACATTTTTGAACAATAACCATAATCTATGTTGACATTAACCATCCATATCTGTAAACTTCACCATGTCAGCCATTCTGTTACACTCCTGCAACATTCCTTGTATTCATCCAATCTTCTTTGCTCAGTATCTATAAATCAGATGATAATGTGATCTAAAAACTGTCATTAAATCTATCATAAACTGTTCCCCAGCAAACATTAAAGCCACTGGTAATCTCAAATTGTAATTTAAGTGTTCAAACATGGCACTACATTACTGAAGTTAATAGGAATTACATATTTAATTATTACACGTTATATGCCTTTAATCTGCGGGAGGCTGTCATCCGTCCATATCTGAGCTTGTTTTGTCATGCACTGACAACCATTTCAAACCTATAACATTCTGATTCACAGGCCGGCTTAGTAAAAAAAAAATCACCATTGTGTCACTACCGAAACGAAAGTTTGTCACTACCGAAACGAAAGTTTGGTAGTAGTAGTACTTTGTAGTGATTTTTTTTGGTCCCTAACATTCGTCGAGCTCTGGACTTTGTACGTTTATTTTTTCACCATTGTGTCACTACCGAAACGAAAGTTAAATCCGAAAGATAAACACCTCATAGCCTCACATTTCCATCCCCAGACACGACCGGGTTGCTGTGACATTGTTTGTCACTGGTGTTTTTGAGACGCCTTCCAATAAAGACAGCTCCTGTAAAAAATGGAAAATGGATGTACATAATTTTATTGCCTACAAAAACTGCTATTAAAGACTATTTCCAAGACGAGATAACGTCAGAATTCAATTTCCACACTTAACAGTTGTTTTTCTAACGCCTTGTCCTCAAACACCTGGTCCCTGTGGTCTCTGGTTGCGAAAGTTAAATCCGAAAAAATCACTGTGTGGAGGCCAAAATCGTCCCCCCAAAAACCTGTTAGGAGTACGTTTCAGGCAATTTAGAGTTGATTGGTAGTACTTTGTAGTGACTTTTTTTGGTCCCTAACATTCATCGAGCTCTGGACTTAGTACATTTTTTTTCACCATTGTGTCACTACCGTAACGAAAGTTTGTCACTACCGAAACGAAAGTTAAATCCGAAAAAATCACTAAGTGTGGAGGCCAAAATCTTGAGTCCTTGAGTCCCAAGACTCAAGGCCCAAAAGAGAAATTTGATGTCTCCGCGGGAGTAATTGGTTCGACTCAAGACCCAAAAGAAGGTGAACTGACTGTAAAGATTCAAAGATTCAAACGATTTTGGCCTCCACACTTAGTGATTTTTTCGGATTTAACTTTTGTTTCGGTAGTGACAAACTTTCGTTTCGGTAGTGACACAATGGTGAAAAAAAAAGATTTACTAAGTCCAGAGCTCGATGAATGTTAGGGACCCAAAAAAAAAGTCACTACAAAGTACTACCAATCAACTCTAAATTGCATGAAACGTACTCCTAACAGGTTTTTGGGGGGGCGATTTTGGCCCCCACACTTAGGGGGGGCCAAATCCCGCAAGTACATCTTTTTAACTTTTACTTGGGGCTTTTACCTTTATCTAATCCTTAAGAAAATTGCACACAAGTCAACAGAACATCTGTGGTGCAGTGGTTTAGATACAGGAGTTGTAACCAGAAGGTTCCCGGTTCAAATCCAACCAGCACACTTTTCAAACTTTTACCCGACTCTTGCACCTTTATCTGATCTTTCACTGAAGAGCGTGCAAGAGACCACAGAAAGTATGAACATCAAATTTCTCTTTTGGGCCTTGAGTCCCAAGGCTCAAGACCCAAAAGATTCTTGAGTCGAACGCATTAGATCCAAGTAGACATCAAATTTCTCTTTTGGGCCTTGAGTCTTGGGACTTAAGGCCCAAAAGAGAAATTTGATGTTTACTTGGATCTAATGCGTTCGACTCAAGACTCTTTTGGGTCTTGAGTCTTCGGCCCTCTACTGGCCCTCTACTGGCAGTGACGTCACACTTCGGTGCTCTATATCCATTGCCATTGGTCAATGCGGCAATGGACATTTAAAGGCAGGGTTACAACTACATACTTAGGCCTAGTAACCTCATTCATACTTTAAAATGTTCATCTTACTGTGGACATGTTTGCCTGAAAAGAAATCTTTGAAATGTTGCATAGTTTTAGAATTGTACTCCTTTAAAAGTTCAGAGATTTATAATGGAGGCGGATGGAAGGTTTTGGGACCTCAAAAAAACACTTTCACCTAGAAACTCCATTCACAGTTCAAAAATGCCACCTTACTGTGGACATGCATGCTTGAGATTTTTTTTTGGAAATCATTTGTTGTTTTGGAGATATTTAACTTTAAGCGCCCCATGCATTGTTAATGCGGAAATGGACATTTAAAGGCAGGCTTACAACTACATACTTACTCCTAGTAACCTCATTCATAGCCTACGTTGAAATGTTCATCTTACTGTGGACATGTTTGCCTGAAAAGGAATCTTTGAAATGTTGCATAGTTTTAGAATTGTACTCCTTTAAAAGTTAAGAGATTTATAATGGAGGCGGATGGAAGGTTTTGGGACCTAAAAAAAAAACACTTTCACCTAGAAACTCCATTCACAGTTCAAAAAGTCCACCTTACTGTGGACATGCATCCTTGAGATGTTTTACTTTGAAATGATTTGTAGTTTTTGAAATATTTGACTTTAAGCGCCCCATTCATTGTCAATGGCAATGGATATTTAAAGGGAAAAACGTACAAAATTTGATAGGCTAAGTTAACAGAACAAGTCAGAACCTCTGTGGTGCAATGGTTTAGATACAGGACTTGCAACCAGAAGATTACCGGTTCAAATCCAACTAGGATAGGTTTCCAACTATTACCCGACTCTTGCACCTTTGTCTGATCTTTCACTGAAGAGCGTGCAAGAGACCATAGAAAGTATGTACCATGGTGGAGCAGTGGTTAAGATTCAGGCCTTGCATACTGAAGGTCCTGAGTTCAAATCCCACAGGGACATTTTTCTAACTTTTACTTGGGGCTTTAGTGATTTTTTTCGGATTTAACTTTCGTTTCGGTTAAATAAATTTTACCGAAACGAAAATTACCAATCAACTCTAAATTGCCTGAAACGTACTCCTAACAGGTTTTTGGGGGGACGATTTTGGCCTCCACACTTAGTGATTTTTTCGGATTTAACTTTCGTTTCGGTAGTGACCAACTTTCGTTTCGGTAGTGACCCAATGGTGAAAAAATAAATTAAGTCCAGAGCTCGATGAATGTTAGGGACCAAAGAAAGTCACTACAAATGGTACTACCAATCAACTCTAAATTGACTGAAACGTACTCCTAAAAGGTTTTTGGGGGGACGATTTTGTCCTCCACAATCTGTGATTTTTTTGGATTTATCTTTCGTTTCGGTAAAATAAATTTTATCGAAACGATAATTACCAATCAACTCTAAATTGTCTGAAACGTACTCCTAACAGGTTTTTGGGGGGACGATTTTGGCCTCCATACTTAGTGATTTTTTCGGATTTAACTTTCGTTTCGGTAAAATAAATTTTACCGAAACGAAAATTTAATTACCAATCAACTCTAAATTTCCTGAAACGTACTCCTAACAGGTTTTTGGGGGGACGATTTTGGCCTCCACACTTAGTGATTTTTTCGGATTTAACTTTCGTTTCGGTAGTGACCAACTTTCGTTTCGGTAGTGACCCAATGGTGAAAAAATAAATTTACTAAGTCCAGAGCTCGATGAATGTTAGGGACCAAAAAAAGTCACTACAAATGGTACTACCAATCAACTCTAAATTGCCTGAAACGTACTCCTAACAGGTTTTTGGGGGGACGATTTGAGCCTCCACACTTAGTGATTTTTTCGGATTTAACTTTCGTTTCGGTAAAATAAATTTTACCGAAACGAAAATTACCAATCAACTCTAAATTGCCTGAAACGTACTCCTAACAGTTTTTTTGGGGGACGATTTTGGCCTCCACACTTAGTGATTTTTTCGGATTTAACTTTCGTTTCGGTAAAATACATTTTACCGAAACGAAAATTACCAGTGACCCAATGGTGAAAAAATAAATGCACTACCTTTATCTAATCTTTGAGAAAATTGCACACAAGTCAACAGAACAGGTAAGGACCTCTGTGGTGCAGTGGTTTAGATACAGGACTTGTAACCAGAAGGTTCCCGGTTCAAATCCAACCAGCACGCTTTTCAAACTTTTACCCGACTCTTGCACCTTTATCTGATCTTTCACTGAAGAGCGTGCAAGAGACCACAGAAAGTATGAACATCAAATTTCTCTTATGGGCCTTGAGTCCCAAGACTCAAGACCCAAAAGAGTCTTGAGTCGAACGCATTAGATCCAAGTATAGACATCAAATTTCTCTTTTGGGCCTTGAGTCTTGGGACTTAAGGCCCAAAAGAGAAATTTGATGTCTACTTGGATCTAATGCGTTCGACTCAAGACTCTTTTGGGTCTTGACTCTTGGGCCCTCTACTGGCCCTCTACTGGCAGTGACGTCACACTTCGGTGCTCTATATCCATTGCCATTGGTCAATGCGGCAATGGACATTTAAAGGCAGGGTTACAACTACATACTTACGCCTAGTAACCTCATTCATACTTTAAAATGTTCATCTTACTGTGGACATGTTTTCCTGAAAAGGAATCTTTGAAATGTTTAATAGTTTTAGAATTGTACTCCTTTAAAAGTTCAGAGATTTATAATGGAGGTCGAAGGACGATTTTGGGACCTCAAAAAAACACTTTCACCAAGAAACTCCATTCACAGTTCAAAAATTCCACGTTACTGTGGACATGCATGCTTGAGATTTTTTCTTTGAAATCATTTGTAGTTTTGGAGATATTTAACTTTAAGCGCCCCATGCATTGTTAATGCGGAAATGGATATTTAAAGGCAGGCTTACAACTACATACATACGCCTAGTAACCTCATTCATACTTTAAAATGTTCATCTTACTGTGGACATGTTTGCCTGAAAAGGAATCTTTGAAATGTTGCATAGTTTTAGAATTGTACTCCTTTAAAAGTTCAGAGATTTATAATGGAGGCGGATGGAAGGTTTTGGGACCTAAAAAAAACACTTTCACCTAGAAACTCCATTCACAGTTCAAAAATTCCACGTTACTGTGGACATGCATGCTTGAGATTTTTTCTTTGAAATCATTTGTAGTTTTGGAGATATTTAACTTTAAGCGCCCCATGCATTGTTAATGCGGAAATGGATATTTAAAGGCAGGCTTACAACTACATACATACGCCTAGTAACCTCATTCATACTTTAAAATGTTCATCTTACTGTGGACATGTTTGCCTGAAAAGGAATCTTTGAAATGTTGCATAGTTTTAGAATTGTACTCCTTTAAAAGTTCAGAGATTTATAATGGAGGCGGATGGAAGGTTTTGGGACCTCAAAAAAACACTTTCACCTAGAAACTCCATTCACAGTTAAAAAATTCCACGTTACTGTGGACATGCATGCTTGAGATTTTTTCTTTGAAATCATTTGTAGTTTTGGAGATATTTAACTTTAAGCGCCCCATGCATTGTTAATGCGGAAATGGATATTTAAAGGCAGGCTTACAACTACATACATACGCCTAGTAACCTCATTCATACTTTAAAATGTTCATCTTACTGTGGACATGTTTGCCTGAAAAGGAATCTTTGAAATGTTGCATAGTTTTAGAATAGTACTCCTTTAAAAGTTCAGAGATTTATAATGGAGGCGGATGGAAGGTTTTGGGACCTCAAAAAAACACTTTCACCTAGAAACTCCATTCACAGTTAAAAAATTCCACGTTACTGTGGACATGCATGCTTGAGATTTTTTCTTTGAAATCATTTGTAGTTTTGGAGATATTTAACTTTAAGCGCCCCATGCATTGTTAATGCGGAAATGGATATTTAAAGGCAGGCTTACAACTACATACATACGCCTAGTAACCTCATTCATACTTTAAAATGTTCATCTTACTGTGGACATGTTTTCCTGAAAAGGAATCTTTGAAATGTTTAATAGTTTTAGAATTGTACTCCTTTAAAAGTTCAGAGATTTATAATGGAGGTCGAAGGACGATTTTGGGACCTCAAAAAAACACTTTCACCAAGAAACTCCATTCACAGTTCAAAAATTCCACGTTACTGTGGACATGCATGCTTGAGATTTTTTCTTTGAAATCATTTGTAGTTTTGGAGATATTTAACTTTAAGCGCCCCATGCATTGTTAATGCGGAAATGGATATTTAAAGGCAGGCTTACAACTACATACATACGCCTAGTAACCTCATTCATACTTTAAAATGTTCATCTTACTGTGGACATGTTTGCCTGAAAAGGAATCTTTGAAATGTTGCATAGTTTTAGAATTGTACTCCTTTAAAAGTTCAGAGATTTATAATGGAGGCGGATGGAAGGTTTTGGGACCTAAAAAAAACACTTTCACCTAGAAACTCCATTCACAGTTCAAAAATTCCACGTTACTGTGGACATGCATGCTTGAGATTTTTTCTTTGAAATCATTTGTAGTTTTGGAGATATTTAACTTTAAGCGCCCCATGCATTGTTAATGCGGAAATGGATATTTAAAGGCAGGCTTACAACTACATACATACGCCTAGTAACCTCATTCATACTTTAAAATGTTCATCTTACTGTGGACATGTTTGCCTGAAAAGGAATCTTTGAAATGTTGCATAGTTTTAGAATTGTACTCCTTTAAAAGTTCAGAGATTTATAATGGAGGCGGATGGAAGGTTTTGGGACCTCAAAAAAACACTTTCACCTAGAAACTCCATTCACAGTTAAAAAAATCCACGTTACTGTGGACATGCATGCTTGAGATTTTTTCTTTGAAATCATTTGTAGTTTTGGAGATATTTAACTTTAAGCGCCCCATGCATTGTTAATGCGGAAATGGATATTTAAAGGCAGGCTTACAACTACATACATACGCCTAGTAACCTCATTCATACTTTAAAATGTTCATCTTACTGTGGACATGTTTGCCTGAAAAGGAATCTTTGAAATGTTGCATAGTTTTAGAATAGTACTCCTTTAAAAGTTCAGAGATTTATAATGGAGGCGGATGGAAGGTTTTGGGACCTCAAAAAAACACTTTCACCTAGAAACTCCATTCACAGTTAAAAAATTCCACGTTACTGTGGACATGCATGCTTGAGATTTTTTCTTTGAAATCATTTGTAGTTTTGGAGATATTTAACTTTAAGCGCCCCATGCATTGTTAATGCGGAAATGGATATTTAAAGGCAGGCTTACAACTACATACATACGCCTAGTAACCTCATTCATACTTTAAAATGTTCATCTTACTGTGGACATGTTTTCCTGAAAAGGAATCTTTGAAATGTTTAATAGTTTTAGAATTGTACTCCTTTAAAAGTTCAGAGATTTATAATGGAGGTCGATGGACGATTTTGGGACCTCAAAAAAACACTTTCACCAAGAAACTCCATTCACAGTTCAAAAATTCCACGTTACTGTGGACATGCATGCTTGAGATTTTTTCTTTGAAATCATTTGTAGTTTTGGAGATATTTAACTTTAAGCGCCCCATGCATTGTTAATGCGGAAATGGATATTTAAAGGCAGGCTTACAACTACATACATACGCCTAGTAACCTCATTCATACTTTAAAATGTTCATCTTACTGTGGACATGTTTGCCTGAAAAGGAATCTTTGAAATGTTGCATAGTTTTAGAATTGTACTCCTTTAAAAGTTCAGAGATTTATAATGGAGGCGGATGGAAGGTTTTGGGACCTAAAAAAAACACTTTCACCTAGAAACTCCATTCACAGTTCAAAAATTCCACGTTACTGTGGACATGCATGCTTGAGATTTTTTCTTTGAAATCATTTGTAGTTTTGGAGATATTTAACTTTAAGCGCCCCATGCATTGTTAATGCGGAAATGGATATTTAAAGGCAGGCTTACAACTACATACATACGCCTAGTAACCTCATTCATACTTTAAAATGTTCATCTTACTGTGGACATGTTTGCCTGAAAAGGAATCTTTGAAATGTTGCATAGTTTTAGAATTGTACTCCTTTAAAAGTTCAGAGATTTATAATGGAGGCGGATGGAAGGTTTTGGGACCTCAAAAAAACACTTTCACCTAGAAACTCCATTCACAGTTCAAAAATTCCACGTTACTGTGGACATGCATGCTTGAGATTTTTTCTTTGAAATCATTTGTAGTTTTGGAGATATTTAACTTTAAGCGCCCCATGCATTGTTAATGCGGAAATGGATATTTAAAGGCAGGCTTACAACTACATACATACGCCTAGTAACCTCATTCATACTTTAAAATGTTCATCTTACTGTGGACATGTTTGCCTGAAAAGGAATCTTTGAAATGTTGCATAGTTTTAGAATTGTACTCCTTTAAAAGTTCAGAGATTTATAATGGAGGCGGATGGAAGGTTTTGGGACCTCAAAAAAACACTTTCACCTAGAAACTCCATTCACAGTTCAAAAATTCCACGTTACTGTGGACATGCATGCTTGAGATTTTTTCTTTGAAATCATTTGTAGTTTTGGAGATATTTAACTTTAAGCGCCCCATGCATTGTTAATGCGGAAATGGATATTTAAAGGCAGGCTTACAACTACATACATACGCCTAGTAACCTCATTCATACTTTAAAATGTTCATCTTACTGTGGACATGTTTTCCTGAAAAGGAATCTTTGAAATGTTTAATAGTTTTAGAATTGTACTCCTTTAAAAGTTCAGAGATTTATAATGGAGGTCGATGGACGATTTTGGGACCTCAAAAAAACACTTTCACCTAGAAACTCCATTCACAGTTCAAAAATTCCACGTTACTGTGGACATGCATGCTTGAGATTTTTTCTTTGAAATCATTTGTAGTTTTGGAGATATTTAACTTTAAGCGCCCCATGCATTGTTAATGCGGAAATGGATATTTAAAGGCAGGCTTACAACTACATACATACGCCTAGTAACCTCATTCATACTTTAAAATGTTCATCTTACTGTGGACATGTTTTCCTGAAAAGGAATCTTTGAAATGTTTAATAGTTTTAGAATTGTACTCCTTTAAAAGTTCAGAGATTTACAATGGAGGTCGATGGACGATTTTGGGACCTAAAAAAAACACTTTCACCAAGAAACTCCATTCACAGTTCAAAAATTCCACGTTACTGTGGACATGCATGCTTGAGATGTTTTCTTTGAAATCATTTGTAGTTTTGGAGATATTTAACTTTAAGCGCCCCATGCATTGTTAATGCGGAAATGGATATTTAAAGGCAGGCTTACAACTACATACATACGCCTAGTAACCTCATTCATACTTTAAAATGTTCATCTTACTGTGGACATGTTTGCCTGAAAAGGAATCTTTGAAATGTTGCATGGTTTTAGAATTGTACTCCTTTAAAAGTTCAGAGATTTATAATGGAGGCGGATGGAAGGTTTTGGGACCTCAAAAAAACACTTTCACCTAGAAACTCCATTCACAGTTCAAAAATTCCACGTTACTGTGGACATGCATGCTTGAGATTTTTTCTTTGAAATCATTTGTAGTTTTGGAGATATTTAACTTTAAGCGCCCCATGCATTGTTAATGCGGAAATGGATATTTAAAGGCAGGCTTACAACTACATACATACGCCTAGTAACCTCATTCATACTTTAAAATGTTCATCTTACTGTGGACATGTTTGCCTGAAAAGGAATCTTTGAAATGTTGCATAGTTTTAGAATAGTACTCCTTTAAAAGTTCAGAGATTTATAATGGAGGCGGATGGAAGGTTTTGGGACCTCAAAAAAACACTTTCACCTAGAAACTCCATTCACAGTTCAAAAATTCCACGTTACTGTGGACATGCATGCTTGAGATTTTTTCTTTGAAATCATTTGTAGTTTTGGAGATATTTAACTTTAAGCGCCCCATGCATTGTTAATGCGGAAATGGATATTTAAAGGCAGGCTTACAACTACATACATACGCCTAGTAACCTCATTCATACTTTAAAATGTTCATCTTACTGTGGACATGTTTGCCTGAAAAGGAATCTTTGAAATGTTGCATAGTTTTAGAATTGTACTCCTTTAAAAGTTCAGAGATTTATAATGGAGGCGGATGGAAGGTTTTGGGACCTCAAAAAAACACTTTCACCTAGAAACTCCATTCACAGTTCAAAAATTCCACGTTACTGTGGACATGCATGCTTGAGATTTTTTCTTTGAAATCATTTGTAGTTTTGGAGATATTTAACTTTAAGCGCCCCATGCATTGTTAATGCGGAAATGGATATTTAAAGGCAGGCTTACAACTACATACATACGCCTAGTAACCTCATTCATACTTTAAAATGTTCATCTTACTGTGGACATGTTTGCCTGAAAAGGAATCTTTGAAATGTTGCATAGTTTTAGAATTGTACTCCTTTAAAAGTTCAGAGATTTATAATGGAGGCGGATGGAAGGTTTTGGGACCTCAAAAAAACACTTTCACCTAGAAACTCCATTCACAGTTCAAAAATTCCACGTTACTGTGGACATGCATGCTTGAGATTTTTTCTTTGAAATCATTTGTAGTTTTGGAGATATTTAACTTTAAGCGCCCCATGCATTGTTAATGCGGAAATGGATATTTAAAGGCAGGCTTACAACTACATACATACGCCTAGTAACCTCATTCATACTTTAAAATGTTCATCTTACTGTGGACATGTTTTCCTGAAAAGGAATCTTTGAAATGTTTAATAGTTTTAGAATTGTACTCCTTTAAAAGTTCAGAGATTTATAATGGAGGTCGATGGACGATTTTGGGACCTCAAAAAAACACTTTCACCTAGAAACTCCATTCACAGTTCAAAAATTCCACGTTACTGTGGACATGCATGCTTGAGATTTTTTCTTTGAAATCATTTGTAGTTTTGGAGATATTTAACTTTAAGCGCCCCATGCATTGTTAATGCGGAAATGGATATTTAAAGGCAGGCTTACAACTACATACATACGCCTAGTAACCTCATTCATACTTTAAAATGTTCATCTTACTGTGGACATGTTTTCCTGAAAAGGAATCTTTGAAATGTTTAATAGTTTTAGAATTGTACTCCTTTAAAAGTTCAGAGATTTACAATGGAGGTCGATGGACGATTTTGGGACCTAAAAAAAACACTTTCACCAAGAAACTCCATTCACAGTTCAAAAATTCCACGTTACTGTGGACATGCATGCTTGAGATGTTTTCTTTGAAATCATTTGTAGTTTTGGAGATATTTAACTTTAAGCGCCCCATGCATTGTTAATGCGGAAATGGATATTTAAAGGCAGGCTTACAACTACATACATACGCCTAGTAACCTCATTCATACTTTAAAATGTTCATCTTACTGTGGACATGTTTGCCTGAAAAGGAATCTTTGAAATGTTGCATGGTTTTAGAATTGTACTCCTTTAAAAGTTCAGAGATTTATAATGGAGGCGGATGGAAGGTTTTGGGACCTCAAAAAAACACTTTCACCTAGAAACTCCATTCACAGTTCAAAAATTCCACGTTACTGTGGACATGCATGCTTGAGATTTTTTCTTTGAAATCATTTGTAGTTTTGGAGATATTTAACTTTAAGCGCCCCATGCATTGTTAATGCGGAAATGGATATTTAAAGGCAGGCTTACAACTACATACATACGCCTAGTAACCTCATTCATACTTTAAAATGTTCATCTTACTGTGGACATGTTTGCCTGAAAAGGAATCTTTGAAATGTTGCATAGTTTTAGAATAGTACTCCTTTAAAAGTTCAGAGATTTATAATGGAGGCGGATGGAAGGTTTTGGGACCTCAAAAAAACACTTTCACCTAGAAACTCCATTCACAGTTCAAAAATTCCACGTTACTGTGGACATGCATGCTTGAGATTTTTTCTTTGAAATCATTTGTAGTTTTGGAGATATTTAACTTTAAGCGCCCCATGCATTGTTAATGCGGAAATGGATATTTAAAGGCAGGCTTACAACTACATACATACGCCTAGTAACCTCATTCATACTTTAAAATGTTCATCTTACTGTGGACATGTTTGCCTGAAAAGGAATCTTTGAAATGTTGCATAGTTTTAGAATTGTACTCCTTTAAAAGTTCAGAGATTTATAATGGAGGCGGATGGAAGGTTTTGGGACCTCAAAAAAACACTTTCACCTAGAAACTCCATTCACAGTTCAAAAATTCCACGTTACTGTGGACATGCATGCTTGAGATTTTTTCTTTGAAATCATTTGTAGTTTTGGAGATATTTAACTTTAAGCGCCCCATGCATTGTTAATGCGGAAATGGATATTTAAAGGCAGGCTTACAACTACATACATACGCCTAGTAACCTCATTCATACTTTAAAATGTTCATCTTACTGTGGACATGTTTGCCTGAAAAGGAATCTTTGAAATGTTGCATAGTTTTAGAATTGTACTCCTTTAAAAGTTCAGAGATTTATAAAGGAGGCGGATGGAAGGTTTTGGGACCTAAAAAAAACACTTTCACCTAGAAACTCGATTCACAGTTCAAAAATTCCACGTTACTGTGGACATGCATGCTTGAGATTTTTTCTTTGAAATCATTTGTAGTTTTGGAGATATTTAACTTTAAGCGCCCCATGCATTGTTAATGCGGAAATGGATATTTAAAGGCAGGCTTACAACTACATACATACGCCTAGTAACCTCATTCATACTTTAAAATGTTCATCTTACTGTGGACATGTTTGCCTGAAAAGGAATCTTTGAAATGTTGCATAGTTTTAGAATTGTACTCCTTTAAAAGTTCAGAGATTTATAAAGGAGGCGGATGGAAGGTTTTGGGACCTAAAAAAAACACTTTCACCTAGAAACTCCATTCACAGTTCAAAAATTCCACGTTACTGTGGACATGCATGCTTGAGATGTTTTCTTTGAAATCATTTGTAGTTTTGGAGATATTTAACTTTAAGCGCCCCATGCATTGTTAATGCGGAAATGGATATTTAAAGGCAGGCTTACAACTACATACATACGCCTAGTAACCTCATTCATACTTTAAAATGTTCATCTTACTGTGGACATGTTTGCCTGAAAAGGAATCTTTGAAATTTTGCATGGTTTTAGAATTGTACTCCTTTAAAAGTTCAGAGATTTATAATGGAGGCGGATGGAAGGTTTTGGGACCTCAAAAAAACACTTTCACCTAGAAACTCCATTCACAGTTCAAAAATTCCACGTTACTGTGGACATGCATGCTTGAGATGTTTTCTTTGAAATCATTTGTAGTTTTGGAGATATTTAACTTTAAGCGCCCCATGCATTGTTAATGCGGAAATGGATATTTAAAGGCAGGCTTACAACTACATACATACGCCTAGTAACCTCATTCATACTTTAAAATGTTCATCTTACTGTGGACATGTTTGCCTGAAAAGGAATCTTTGAAATGTTGCATAGTTTTAGAATAGTACTCCTTTAAAAGTTCAGAGATTTATAATGGAGGCGGATGGAAGGTTTTGGGACCTCAAAAAAACACTTTCACCTAGAAACTCCATTCACAGTTCAAAAATTCCACGTTACTGTGGACATGCATGCTTGAGATTTTTTCTTTGAAATCATTTGTAGTTTTGGAGATATTTAACTTTAAGCGCCCCATGCATTGTTAATGCGGAAATGGATATTTAAAGGCAGGCTTACAACTACATACATACGCCTAGTAACCTCATTCATACTTTAAAATGTTCATCTTACTGTGGACATGTTTGCCTGAAAAGGAATCTTTGAAATGTTGCATAGTTTTAGAATTGTACTCCTTTAAAAGTTCAGAGATTTATAATGGAGGCGGATGGAAGGTTTTGGGACCTCAAAAAAACACTTTCACCTAGAAACTCCATTCACAGTTCAAAAATTCCACGTTACTGTGGACATGCATGCTTGAGATTTTTTCTTTGAAATCATTTGTAGTTTTGGAGATATTTAACTTTAAGCGCCCCATGCATTGTTAATGCGGAAATGGATATTTAAAGGCAGGCTTACAACTACATACATACGCCTAGTAACCTCATTCATACTTTAAAATGTTCATCTTACTGTGGACATGTTTTCCTGAAAAGGAATCTTTGAAATGTTTAATAGTTTTAGAATTGTACTCCTTTAAAAGTTCAGAGATTTATAATGGAGGTCGATGGACGATTTTGGGACCTCAAAAAAACACTTTCACCAAGAAACTCCATTCACAGTTCAAAAATTCCAAGTTACTGTGGACATGCATATTTGAGATTTTTTCTTTGAAATCATTTTTAGTTTTGGAGATATTTAACTTTAAGCGCCCCATGCATTGTTAATGCGGAAATGGATATTTAAAGGCAGGCTTACAACTACATACATACGCCTAGTAACCTCATTCATACTTTAAAATGTTCATCTTACTGTGGACATGTTTGCCTGAAAAGGAATCTTTGAAATGTTGCATAGTTTTAGAATTGTACTCCTTTAAAAGTTCAGAGATTTATAATGGAGGCGGATGGAAGGTTTTGGGACCTAAAAAAAACACTTTCACCTAGAAACTCCATTCACAGTTCAAAAATTCCACGTTACTGTGGACATGCATGCTTGAGATTTTTTCTTTGAAATCATTTGTAGTTTTGGAGATATTTAACTTTAAGCGTCCCATGCATTGTTAATGCGGAAATGGATATTTAAAGGCAGGCTTACAACTACATACATACGCCTAGTAACCTCATTCATACTTTAAAATGTTCATCTTACTGTGGACATGTTTGCCTGAAAAGGAATCTTTGAAATGTTGCATAGTTTTAGAATTGTACTCCTTTAAAAGTTCAGAGATTTATAATGGAGGCGGATGGAAGGTTTTGGGACCTCAAAAAAACACTTTCACCTAGAAACTCCATTCACAGTTCAAAAATTCCACGTTACTGTGGACATGCATGCTTGAGATTTTTTCTTTGAAATCATTTGTAGTTTTGGAGATATTTAACTTTAAGCGCCCCATGCATTGTTAATGCGGAAATGGATATTTAAAGGCAGGCTTACAACTACATACATACGCCTAGTAACCTCATTCATACTTTAAAATGTTCATCTTACTGTGGACATGTTTGCCTGAAAAGGAATCTTTGAAATGTTGCATAGTTTTAGAATTGTACTCCTTTAAAAGTTCAGAGATTTATAAAGGAGGCGGATGGAAGGTTTTGGGACCTAAAAAAAACACTTTCACCTAGAAACTCGATTCACAGTTCAAAAATTCCACGTTACTGTGGACATGCATGCTTGAGATTTTTTCTTTGAAATCATTTGTAGTTTTGGAGATATTTAACTTTAAGCGCCCCATGCATTGTTAATGCGGAAATGGATATTTAAAGGCAGGCTTACAACTACATACATACGCCTAGTAACCTCATTCATACTTTAAAATGTTCATCTTACTGTGGACATGTTTGCCTGAAAAGGAATCTTTGAAATGTTGCATAGTTTTAGAATTGTACTCCTTTAAAAGTTCAGAGATTTATAAAGGAGGCGGATGGAAGGTTTTGGGACCTAAAAAAAACACTTTCACCTAGAAACTCCATTCACAGTTCAAAAATTCCACGTTACTGTGGACATGCATGCTTGAGATGTTTTCTTTGAAATCATTTGTAGTTTTGGAGATATTTAACTTTAAGCGCCCCATGCATTGTTAATGCGGAAATGGATATTTAAAGGCAGGCTTACAACTACATACATACGCCTAGTAACCTCATTCATACTTTAAAATGTTCATCTTACTGTGGACATGTTTGCCTGAAAAGGAATCTTTGAAATTTTGCATGGTTTTAGAATTGTACTCCTTTAAAAGTTCAGAGATTTATAATGGAGGCGGATGGAAGGTTTTGGGACCTCAAAAAAACACTTTCACCTAGAAACTCCATTCACAGTTCAAAAATTCCACGTTACTGTGGACATGCATGCTTGAGATTTTTTCTTTGAAATCATTTGTAGTTTTGGAGATATTTAACTTTAAGCGCCCCATGCATTGTTAATGCGGAAATGGATATTTAAAGGCAGGCTTACAACTACATACATACGCCTAGTAACCTCATTCATACTTTAAAATGTTCATCTTACTGTGGACATGTTTGCCTGAAAAGGAATCTTTGAAATGTTGCATAGTTTTAGAATAGTACTCCTTTAAAAGTTCAGAGATTTATAATGGAGGCGGATGGAAGGTTTTGGGACCTCAAAAAAACACTTTCACCTAGAAACTCCATTCACAGTTCAAAAATTCCACGTTACTGTGGACATGCATGCTTGAGATTTTTTCTTTGAAATCATTTGTAGTTTTGGAGATATTTAACTTTAAGCGCCCCATGCATTGTTAATGCGGAAATGGATATTTAAAGGCAGGCTTACAACTACATACATACGCCTAGTAACCTCATTCATACTTTAAAATGTTCATCTTACTGTGGACATGTTTGCCTGAAAAGGAATCTTTGAAATGTTGCATAGTTTTAGAATTGTACTCCTTTAAAAGTTCAGAGATTTATAATGGAGGCGGATGGAAGGTTTTGGGACCTCAAAAAAACACTTTCACCTAGAAACTCCATTCACAGTTCAAAAATTCCACGTTACTGTGGACATGCATGCTTGAGATTTTTTCTTTGAAATCATTTGTAGTTTTGGAGATATTTAACTTTAAGCGCCCCATGCATTGTTAATGCGGCAATGGACATTTAAAGGCAGGCTTACAACTACATACTTACGCCTAGTAACCTCATTCATACTTTAAAATGTTCATCTTACTGTGGACATGTTTGCCTGAAAAGGAATCTTTCAAATGTAGCATAGTTTTAGAATTGTACTCCTTTAAAAGTTCAGAGATGTATAATGGAGGCGGATGGAAGGTTTTGGGACCTCAAAAAAACACTTTCACCTAGAAACTCCATTCACAGTTCAAAAAATCCACCTTAATGTGGACATGCATCCTTGAGATGTTTTACTTTGAAATCCTTTGTAGTTTTTGAAATATTTAACTTTAAGCGTCCCATGCATTGTCAATAGCAATGGACATTTAAAGGGAAAAGGGTACAGACTTTGCCAGGCTAAGTTGACAGAAAAAGTCAAAACCTCTGTGGTGCAATGGTTTAGATACAGGACTTGCAACCAGAAGGTTACGGTTCAAATCCAACCAGGACAGGTTTCCAACTGTTACCCGACTCTTGCACCTTTATCTGATCTTTCACTGAAGAGCGTACAAGAGACCATAGAATGTATGTACCATGGTGGAGCAGTGGTTAAGATTCAGGCCATGCATACTGAAGGTCCTGAGCTCAAATCCCGCAAGTACATCTTTCTAACTTTTACTTGGTGCTTTTACCTTTATCTAATCTTTAAGAAAATTCCACGCAAGTGAACAGAACAGGTAAGGACCTCTGTGGTGCAGTGGTTTAGATACAGGACTTGTAACCAGAAGGTTCCCGGTTCAAATCCAACCAGCACGCTTTTCAAACTTTTACCCGACTCTTGCACCTTTATCTGATCTTTCACTGAAGAGCGTGTAAAAGACCACAGAAAATATGAACATCAAATTTCTCTTTTGGGCCTTGAGTCCCAAGGCTCAAGACCCAAAAGATTCTTGAGTCGAACGCAATAGATCCAAGTAGACATCAAATTTCTCTTTTGGGCCTTGAGTCTTGGGACTTAAGGCCCAAAAGAGAAATTTGATGTCTACTTGGATCTAATGCGTTCGACTCAAGACTCTTTTGGGTCTTGAGTCTTGGGCCCTCTACTGGCCCTCTACTGGCAGTGACGTCACACTTCGGTGCTCTATATCCATTGCCATTGGTCAATGCGGCAATGGACATTTTAAGGCAGGGTTACAACTACATACTTACGCCTAGTAACCTCATTCATACTTTAAAATGTTCATCTTACTGTGGACATGTTTGCCTGAAAAGCAATCTTTGAAATGTTGCATAGTTTTAGAATTGTACTCCTTTAAAAGTTCAGAGATTTATAATGGAGGCGGATGGAAGGTTTTGGGACCTAAAAAAAAACACTTTCACCTAGAAACTCCATTCACAGTTCAAAAATTCCACGTTACTGTGGACATGCATGCTTGAGATTTTTTCTTTGAAATCATTTGTAGTTTTGGAGATATTTAACTTTAAGCGTCCCATGCATTGTTAATGCGGAAATGGATATTTAAAGGCAGGCTTACAACTACATACATACGCCTAGTAACCTCATTCATACTTTAAAATGTTCATCTTACTGTGGACATGTTTGCCTGAAAAGGAATCTTTGAAATGTTGCATAGTTTTAGAATAGTACTCCTTTAAAAGTTCAGAGATTTATAATGGAGGCGGATGGAAGGTTTTGGGACCTCAAAAAAACACTTTCACCTAGAAACTCCATTCACAGTTCAAAAATTCCACGTTACTGTGGACATGGGTCAGGGGATCTTAGTATAATCGCACATTTCAGTCCAATTCACATTTTAGAAAAATATTTTACTGATTTTCCTTTCATACCCCAAATTAGATATTGCGCCATTTTTCTAATATTCACTTCCAATTTGAAGCTCAGATTATACTAAGATCCCCCGGGCTTTTTTGGAGTCAGGGCATCTTATGTATTATTTGTTCTTCGATTGGAATAAGCGTATAAAAGTATATTTTACCAATATTCGTTTCAGAACCTAAATAAAACATTGCTTCATTTTTTTAAATTTCTTGTCCCCCCTAAAATCTTGAAAATGGCCCATTTTTCTGATATTCTCATTAGTATTTTTGCTTTTTTCGATTTGGAACTGACACTGTAAAAAAGCTCTTAAAAAAGGTTTTTTGTATTTTTTCATCCCAGACCAAAAATCAAATAATGGCTTTATTTTTCCAATTTTCTAGCCCACCAAAAAATCAGGAAAATGCTCTAATTTTTGATATTCTGATTAGTATTTTGGCATGATTTGATTTGGGACTGACACTGAAAAAAACTCTTAAAAAAGTTTTTTGCCATTTTTTTCATCGCAGACCAAAAATCTAATAATGGCTTAATTTTTCAAATTTTCTAGCCTACCAACAAATCAGGAAAATGCTCCATTTTTCTGATATTCGGCTTAGTATTTTGGCGTATTTTGATTTGGGACTGACACTGAGAAAAGCTGAAAATGTTTTTTTTTCCAATTTTTTCATCCCAGAAAAAAATCAAATAATGGCTTCATTTTTCCAATTTTCTAGCCCACCAAAAAATCAGGAAAATGCTCCATTTTTCTGATATTCTGATTAGTATTTTGGCATTTTTTTTATTTGGGACTGACAAAGGAAAACGCTCTTTATTTGTCTTTGTTTTTCTTAATTCATCTGGACTCTAAAAGCCTGAAAAGGTTATATTCAAAATGTCAATCATCTTTTTTCATCAAAACAACGAAGCCATGTGACCATGTGTCAAAGCACATGGTCTTTGTCCTTCAAAGTAAAAGTTGTAGTCTAACATGCAAGCAATAGGATCTACAGTCATTACAGTCATTAACACCACATGTAATGAATGTATGATGTGTTTTTTAATGCATTTTCTGTCTTTTTTTTTTAGATCAAAGCTACGTCTCACAAAAGTATGTTGCAAGACTACTAAAACCTTTCTGGGACATAAAACAGTAAACTCCTTACAACTATATACTTGTGGTGTGGAAGCTCCACCAGCAGGGGTCATTCACTTTCTAGGACCTGGCTTAGATATGTATGCACTTAATTTAGGAGAGAATATCTCAACTGTTCTTGGCTAATATGACCCCAGGGAACAACTTATGAACTGAGACTAATTCTTTATCCGGGATGAAATACCTGAAAATGACCATGCCCTTTTTAAAATGACCATAACCGGTGCACTACTTCCAACATGGCTCCATCCGCTAAACTGTTGGAGCTACAGATTTACTGAGAAGCTCAAAATGTTCACAATACTTATGTTTAGGGAAACATAGTAAAGTGTAATATTTCTAAGTTGATATTTTATGACAGAACAGCTAAAAAATGCAAAAGAAACTGCCAACATATTACAGTCCAGGGCTATAGGAATAATTTCGTGTGAATCAGTAGAAGCACCTAAATTGATGTTACCCAGGGCATGCTCCAATGATTGAGCAAGGGTACCTGAGCCAGCAATGCTCTGGGTCGTCATTGTGGCCAAATCGAAAATGGCCACCACCTGAAAAAGGTTTTGGCTAAAGCTTTGTACCCAGATGAGCTATAAATGAGAAAACTTGGTGTCTAAATCATGTTTCTTTTGACAATTAGAAACATGTTGGAATGCTTATCTTTATGACTGGGTGTGGATGGACCTCTATTTTGCATATTTCAAAGAAATATTAGTTTTGCAAATGTGTTTCACTTACCTTAGTGACATTTTTGGCAAACTTCGTGTCTACTTTATACTTTTTGAGCTTTAGAAACGCATCGGAATGCTCATATTTATGATTGAATCCATGTAGAGCACACTAACTTGCTTATTACAAATATGGCCAAATATGACCAAACATGTTTTGTAACATAAAGTTTCATCCAGACTGAGTGTATACAGTCGTTGAAGGAATGAGTTAAGATCAAACCGGAGAAAACAATGTAATTTTATCAAAACAACATAATATGACTATAGAATCCAAAGGGTACAGAAACAACCAGTACAGTATGCACATCAATGCTCAGCATAAAGTGAATACTATCATAATAGTCAAAGAAGGTGTATGAAACTTGAACAATATGTTCAAATTATAATCAGAAAAGTGAATTGCTAAACAACAAATCGTTGCTAGGAATGTGTCTTGGTGTTACTACAACAACAGAACCGTTCTGCGATAACTGATACTGTACATACTTTATCACACACACACACGCACGCACGCACGCACGCACACACAGTTGCATGTGTTTGGTCCTTTTGAATCCTCGGGTGATGACTGTTTTTAATGTCCTAATCACACAACATCTACATATAGAGATGCAGCAGACTCCAGTTTTGCAGCATTTGCTGTGTCCACTACATGACTTTTGCAGCCACAGTGGAGGAGGATGGCGCAAGATTTACTGGCATCTGCAAGATGGGTCCAGTAAGGTTCCCAGGTTCTGATATGCAGTGCAGCTTGGGTGGGAGGAAGGTTCTCAAGGGACCTGGTACTATTTGACCAACATCAGCCTTCCCTGACTATGGGAAAAGGAGTGCAGGTATCTCAAAGAAACTCTGGTCACCCTTACTTTGGAGCCTGAAAAGATGGATTTTCCAAAGATTGGAGTACTGTATATGGTTATCATCATCATATATTGTACGCCGGCAAGAGCCGTGGTTTCCACAGCAGAGTAGATGAATCCTGACAGTGGCTAGTGACTAGTACTGTATGATATCATACTAGTCAATGGTGTATAGAATAGTATACTATATAGTATTACACTTTATGCTGAGCATTGTTGAACATACTGTATTAGCTGTAGCTGTATGCCTATCATCATAGGAATTAGTTCTACTGTTAAATCATTCTTGTTTCAATAAAATTACATCGTAAGATACATTGGTTGTTTCATAACATAGTAGCCATATTTGTGATAATCAAATTAGTGTCCTCTAGATAGATTAAATCATAAAAATAAGCATTCAAACATGTTTCTAATTGTCAAAAAACAGGATTTAGACACCAAGTTTGCATTCATAGCTCAAAATGTGGTTCAAACGTATAGTGCACCGGTTATGGTCATTTAAAAAGAGGGCGAGGTCATTTTCGGGTATTTCATCCCGGATAGAGAATTAGTCACAGTTCCTAAGTTGTTCCCAGGGGTCATATTAGCCAAGAACAGTTGAGATATTCTCTCCTAAATTAAGTGCATACAATTAAGAATACATCACATGGATGCACCTGGGATGTATCATCAGTGTTGTAGCCTGGGGTCATAGGGTGTTTCGGGTCTCGCAACATACACCCTCGCCCAGGTGACCCAGCCGGGGTTGATCAAGCCCCAACTTACATCCCAGGTAGCTACCCACGGTCAGTCCTATAGGTAAAGACAGGGCCACTCAGTCCGCTTCTCCGGAACTACTCTGCCTGAACACGGGGAGGCTCTGGCACGTGGAGGGACTAGGCTCTGTGGGTGGCCTCCTGGCCGGGCTCCTCCTTCGTCTCACCAGGTCCATGACCTGAGAGTCATAGGGGCTGAAACCTGGTCCAGTCGGGCAAATGACCATCACCAAGTCATCGAAGACAAGAACTTTAGAAGGATGAATTAGGTACGTAAATATGTACTACTGTTTTAGTACTACTGTACTCTAAAATGATAAACACTAACAAATATTATTATTGTGATATTGAAATTATAATGTCCCAATGTTATTACATGTTGAGTTATTAAGTATAAAACATGTGGAGTATACCAACTAGTGTCACTCATCTGTGTTACAGAATGACACTCTACAGTACAAGGCTCTTGCTGGACCTCTCCATGACCTTTCGGTGCTCAAGGTTGAAGAGGCATACAAGAACTTTGACCCCCCTGTCCAGGCCATTAGTCTGCACCATGGGAATGTCTGCATAAACCCTTGGTTGACTCCCGCTTTGGACCTGTCCAGGCTGGAAGTGTTCTGTCCTACCAAAAGCCCCCAGTGAAAGCACTGCACATACAGTACTGCATCACAAAGATGCTCCACCGTTCCCTCCACTCCCCCTGGATGATTACAGACTTGACTAGACCAGACCATACTTTGCCCTAAGTGAACAAGGCAAACTTCACATTAAGTCTCTTCAGGTCACATTTTCTACAGCTCAGAACATTTAAGAAGATACAACAGAGTGTCAGTTATGGTTGGAAATCGAATGTTTATTCAACATTTCAAACACCTAGCACTTTCTATTTAGCCCTCCGGATTCGAATCCTGCTGTGGAGAATTTATTTTTCTCTGATGAAACGCACATTTTTGTGAGGTTAGCTGAACACAGGGTTAGGCAACCTTAGGCACGGGTGCCAACATTGGCACAGGGGAGACCAGGGTGATCACCGCTGGCACACTGGCATAAGTGTGACAGAGAGGTTTTTCTTTTAAAATAAAAAAGATGTTTAGTCTGTTAAATTAAGTTCCCTCACATATACAAATGACATCCTGACATCAGTCCCGACTTTAGTGACCTATTCGATCACAGCCTTCCCAAATGGAGATACCCATAGATGGAGACAACAAAAAGTCTGACATCTGATGGCAAACGATATCCTTTTAAAGCTTTAGTTATTACTAGTTTGTATTATAATAAGAATATGCGATTGCTTGAATTACTATTGTTTAATTGCTGTCCTAATGAAAAAATCAAAACTGTCAGATGGGCCGGCAGTTGGAGTGATGAGAGGTCATCTGTCTGTAAATGTGTTTGCATTTGTGGTTTCTGTTCATTATGTCCTTCCCTAATCTTAGAAAGATGCAGGTTGGAGAGAAATGCCCCCCCCCCATCACACATTTCAGTATATAGGGGCTCTAGTGACAGATAGGAGGGCTCAGACTTTGTGAGGTGACCTCGATGCAATTTGTTGATGATAAGGAAAGCTAGTGTGAGCCCAGAGATCTCTGTTAAGTACATTTCTCTAACTTTTAACTTAATGCTTGATTAATAAATACATTTAATTTGAACTTGTCTTGTCTTGTCTGCTCTTAATTTCACCGACACACGACAAATTATTTCATTGCACAATTTGTCTGTTGTTTAAATAACTTAGATGTCAGGGCCGCTTTGCGGCCCTCACATCTAGTTTAACAAATAAAAAATCACACCCAGTGTGAAGTGGGTGGTGTGGTCACAGTGGTCATCACAGTGATGGAAGTGATTGACTTAAAAAAAAACATAAAAGTGTTTTTTTTAAGTCCATACTGCTATTCATAGGGCTGCACATGCGTCATGTGTTTCGCTATCCAATCACAGTCCTGAATTTGCAAAGTCAGCCAAACACATTACAGCTAGTGGTGATGACACAAGATGTAATGTGATTGGCTAACTTTGCAAAAGTATTGATTTGCATTGACTGTGGAAGGGTTAGGGTTGTAGACTGCGTTGTAGACTATTGGCCAATCACGGTGCAGGATTGGTCAGTGTCCAAACCTCACTTATAGGGGGCGGTTACACCGCCCCAAAAACACATCATTACGAAACAAAATAATAATAATAATAACTAGAAAAAGTGCTCCTCGGAGCACAAGTCTCCGCCAGCAGACTTGTGTTGGGAATGTTGGGAATGTTCTAATTCTTATGTTCTAATTCTTTCAAAAAAATAGAACATGTTACTGTGTCAAAGTAACATGACACAAGTGTCCTATCCGTCTGTATAACTGTCCTATCCGTCCTGTCTGTATAAGTGTCCTGTCTGTATAAGTGTCCTATCCGTCCTGTCTGTATAAGTGTCCTATCCGTCCTGTCTATGTAAGTGTTCTATCCGTCCTGTCTGTGTAAGTGTCCTGTCTGTATAAGTGTCTTATCCGTCCTGTCTGTATAAGTGTCTTATCCGTCCTGTCTGTATAAGTGTCCTATCTGTCCTGTCTGTGTAAGTGTCCTATCCAATTGTTACAGTATCCGCCATTTCGTGATTATTCCTGTCTTACCTCACTTTGAAAAAGGCTAAGACTCTTTCAAAGTGACACATGTATTTATAGGCCGCTATACGTCACTAGCCAATCAGATCACACTATTTCACCGTATTGTCACGTGTCACGTGAGGCTTGACCAATGTTAGCTTGACATGTGGAAATTGCAAACAATGTCTCCTGGCGGAGACAATAATGACATGTGACGTGGCTCTGTAAGATGCTCTGTAAGAGATATTTATGAACCATGACGGCTAATTATAGCTCTGCACACACGTCATGCGAAGTCCGTCTCCCCTCGGCTCCCCGCTTTGATTTGCTTTGCGGCCCTAACCTCTAGCCATGTCTGCACACACGTCAGACCTGGCCTATATGGCCTATGACCCCCTAGATCCGAGGTCCAAAACTCATCAGATGTCAGGGCCGCTTCAAACTCTCCAAACATTTCCTCTGTCATCCCTTCTAAATAGTCAATTCCCTCCTCATCCTTCAATGGTGTGGCTAACAGTCTGATACAATCATCATAGGCCTAATATATAGGCCAGGTCTGCACACACGTCATGCGAAGTCCGGCTTCTCTGGCCTCCCCTCTCCTCCCGGCTCCTCTCCTCCCCTCTCCTCCCTCCCCGATTTGCTTTGCGGCCATAGCCTCTAGTCACATCCTCCCAACCTCCCAACCTCGGTCATGTTATAAAGAGGTCAGACTTCCTGTATCTGGTTGCTATGGCAACCTGCCAGATCAGGCTGAGGGTCTGATAGGCAAATCAGATAATCAATCAAACCGAGAGTCCAATCATAGATCGAGGTAGGGTAAGTTGCCTAAAACATAGCCATAGCTCTGATCAACAGTCTGTGGCAAATCTCGGGGCAAATGGAGTGATCCTGTGCTTGCTTACCCCGCACGAACTTTCGGAGCTTTTGTCAATTATATAGTAATATAGTAGTAAGATGAAGACAGGTTGAAAATGGGTGAACTCGTCAATCCTGATGTGAAAGAAAAATATTAGTATAGAAGAACAAAAAGATTGTTTGGTTGACAGCACCTCAGTAAAACTATGAAGGTGCTGTGAAGTTGGGAGGCACAAGGGGAAAATGAATGACCCCTGCTGGTGGAGCTTCCTCACCACAAGTATATAATTCTAAGGGGTTTACGGTTTTATGTCCCACAAAGGTTTGATAGTCTTGCAACATACTTTTGTGAGCCGTAGCTTTGATCTAAAAAAATTAAAAAGAAAAGGCATTAAAAACAACATCGTACAGTCATTACATGTGGTGTTAATGACTGTCTGTAGATCCTATTGCTTACATGTTAGACTACAACTTTTACTTTGAAGGACAAAGACCATGTGATTTAACACATAGTCACGTGACTTCTTTGTTTTGATGAAAAATGTAGATTTAAAGATGACTGACATTTTGAAAAACAAAGACAAAAAAACATGTTTTCCTTTGTCAGTCCCAAATCAAAATACGCCAAAATACTAATCAGAATATTAGAAAAATGGAGCATTTTCCTGATTTTTGGGTAGGCGACAAATTTGGAAAAATGAAGCCATTCTTTGATTTTTGTTCTGGGATAAAAAAATGTCAAAACCCGTTTTTAAGAGCTTTTTTCAGTGTCAGTCCCAAATCAAAAGATGCCAAAAGACTAATCAGAATATCAGAAAAATGGAGCATTTTCCTGATTTTTGGGTAGGCTAGAAATTTGGAAAATTGAAGCCATTCTTTGATTTTTGTTCTGGGATGAAAAAATGGCAAAAGCCGTTTTTAAGAGATTTTTTCAGTGTCAGTCCCAAATCAAAAGAAGCCAAAATACTAAGCAGAATATCAGAAAAATGGAGCATTTTCCTGAATTTTGGGTAGGCTAGAAAATTGGAAAAATGAAGACATTCTTTGATTTTTATTCTGGGATGAAAGATTTGAAAAAAAAACTATTTTGAGCTTTTCTCAGTGTCAGTCCCAAATCAAAACAAGACAAAATACTAAGCAGAATATCAGAAAAATGGAGCATTTTCCTGATTTTTTGGTGGGATAGAAAATTGAAAAAATGAAGCAATGTTTTATCTAGGTTCTGAAACGAAAATCAGTAAAATAGACTTGAGAAGTGAATTCGAATTGAATCTCAGATTATACTAAGATTCCTTCACTGGCTTATGGGATTTTAGTATAATCTGAGCTTCAAATTGGAAGTGAATATTTGAAAATGGCGCAATATCTAATTTGGGGTATGAAAGGAAAATCAGTAAAATATTTTTCTAAAAAGTGAATTGGACTGAAATGTGCGATTATACTAAGATCCCCTGACCGACATGCATGCTTGAGATTTTTTCTTTGAAATCATTTGTAGTTTTGGAGATATTTAACTTTAAGCGCCCCATGCATTGTTAATGCGGAAATGGATATTTAAAGGCAGGCTTACAACTACATACATACGCCTAGTAACCTCATTCATACTTTAAAATGTTCATCTTACTGTGGACATGTTTGCCTGAAAAGGAATCTTTGAAATGTTGCATAGTTTTAGAATTGTACTCCTTTAAAAGTTCAGAGATTTATAATGGAGGCGGATGGAAGGTTTTGGGACCTCAAAAAAACACTTTCACCTAGAAACTCCATTCACAGTTCAAAAATTCCACGTTACTGTGGACATGCATGCTTGAGATTTTTTCTTTGAAATCATTTGTAGTTTTGGAGATATTTAACTTTAAGCGCCCCATGCATTGTTAATGCGGCAATGGACATTTAAAGGCAGGCTTACAACTACATACTTACGCCTAGTAACCTCATTCATACTTTAAAATGTTCATCTTACTGTGGACATGTTTGCCTGAAAAGGAATCTTTCAAATGTAGCATAGTTTTAGAATTGTACTCCTTTAAAAGTTCAGAGATGTATAATGGAGGCGGATGGAAGGTTTTGGGACCTCAAAAAAACACTTTCACCTAGAAACTCCATTCACAGTTCAAAAAATCCACCTTAATGTGGACATGCATCCTTGAGATGTTTTACTTTGAAATCCTTTGTAGTTTTTGAAATATTTAACTTTAAGCGTCCCATGCATTGTCAATAGCAATGGACATTTAAAGGGAAAAGGGTACAGACTTTGCCAGGCTAAGTTGACAGAAAAAGTCAAAACCTCTGTGGTGCAATGGTTTAGATACAGGACTTGCAACCAGAAGGTTACGGTTCAAATCCAACCAGGACAGGTTTCCAACTGTTACCCGACTCTTGCACCTTTATCTGATCTTTCACTGAAGAGCGTACAAGAGACCATAGAATGTATGTACCATGGTGGAGCAGTGGTTAAGATTCAGGCCATGCATACTGAAGGTCCTGAGCTCAAATCCCGCAAGTACATCTTTCTAACTTTTACTTGGTGCTTTTACCTTTATCTAATCTTTAAGAAAATTCCACGCAAGTGAACAGAACAGGTAAGGACCTCTGTGGTGCAGTGGTTTAGATACAGGACTTGTAACCAGAAGGTTCCCGGTTCAAATCCAACCAGCACGCTTTTCAAACTTTTACCCGACTCTTGCACCTTTATCTGATCTTTCACTGAAGAGCGTGTAAAAGACCACAGAAAATATGAACATCAAATTTCTCTTTTGGGCCTTGAGTCCCAAGGCTCAAGACCCAAAAGATTCTTGAGTCGAACGCAATAGATCCAAGTAGACATCAAATTTCTCTTTTGGGCCTTGAGTCTTGGGACTTAAGGCCCAAAAGAGAAATTTGATGTCTACTTGGATCTAATGCGTTCGACTCAAGACTCTTTTGGGTCTTGAGTCTTGGGCCCTCTACTGGCCCTCTACTGGCAGTGACGTCACACTTCGGTGCTCTATATCCATTGCCATTGGTCAATGCGGCAATGGACATTTTAAGGCAGGGTTACAACTACATACTTACGCCTAGTAACCTCATTCATACTTTAAAATGTTCATCTTACTGTGGACATGTTTGCCTGAAAAGCAATCTTTGAAATGTTGCATAGTTTTAGAATTGTACTCCTTTAAAAGTTCAGAGATTTATAATGGAGGCGGATGGAAGGTTTTGGGACCTAAAAAAAAACACTTTCACCTAGAAACTCCATTCACAGTTCAAAAATTCCACGTTACTGTGGACATGCATGCTTGAGATTTTTTCTTTGAAATCATTTGTAGTTTTGGAGATATTTAACTTTAAGCGTCCCATGCATTGTTAATGCGGAAATGGATATTTAAAGGCAGGCTTACAACTACATACATACGCCTAGTAACCTCATTCATACTTTAAAATGTTCATCTTACTGTGGACATGTTTGCCTGAAAAGGAATCTTTGAAATGTTGCATAGTTTTAGAATTGTACTCCTTTAAAAGTTCAGAGATTTATAATGGAGGCGGATGGAAGGTTTTGGGACCTCAAAAAAACACTTTCACCTAGAAACTCCATTCACAGTTCAAAAATTCCACGTTACTGTGGACATGCATGCTTGAGATTTTTTCTTTGAAATCATTTGTAGTTTTGGAGATATTTAACTTTAAGCGCCCCATGCATTGTTAATGCGGAAATGGATATTTAAAGGCAGGCTTACAACTACATACATACGCCTAGTAACCTCATTCATACTTTAAAATGTTCATCTTACTGTGGACATGTTTGCCTGAAAAGGAATCTTTGAAATGTTGCATAGTTTTAGAATTGTACTCCTTTAAAAGTTCAGAGATTTATAAAGGAGGCGGATGGAAGGTTTTGGGACCTAAAAAAAACACTTTCACCTAGAAACTCGATTCACAGTTCAAAAATTCCACGTTACTGTGGACATGCATGCTTGAGATTTTTTCTTTGAAATCATTTGTAGTTTTGGAGATATTTAACTTTAAGCGCCCCATGCATTGTTAATGCGGAAATGGATATTTAAAGGCAGGCTTACAACTACATACATACGCCTAGTAACCTCATTCATACTTTAAAATGTTCATCTTACTGTGGACATGTTTGCCTGAAAAGGAATCTTTGAAATGTTGCATAGTTTTAGAATTGTACTCCTTTAAAAGTTCAGAGATTTATAAAGGAGGCGGATGGAAGGTTTTGGGACCTAAAAAAAACACTTTCACCTAGAAACTCCATTCACAGTTCAAAAATTCCACGTTACTGTGGACATGCATGCTTGAGATGTTTTCTTTGAAATCATTTGTAGTTTTGGAGATATTTAACTTTAAGCGCCCCATGCATTGTTAATGCGGAAATGGATATTTAAAGGCAGGCTTACAACTACATACATACGCCTAGTAACCTCATTCATACTTTAAAATGTTCATCTTACTGTGGACATGTTTGCCTGAAAAGGAATCTTTGAAATGTTGCATGGTTTTAGAATTGTACTCCTTTAAAAGTTCAGAGATTTATAATGGAGGCGGATGGAAGGTTTTGGGACCTCAAAAAAACACTTTCACCTAGAAACTCCATTCACAGTTCAAAAATTCCACGTTACTGTGGACATGCATGCTTGAGATTTTTTCTTTGAAATCATTTGTAGTTTTGGAGATATTTAACTTTAAGCGCCCCATGCATTGTTAATGCGGAAATGGATATTTAAAGGCAGGCTTACAACTACATACATACGCCTAGTAACCTCATTCATACTTTAAAATGTTCATCTTACTGTGGACATGTTTGCCTGAAAAGGAATCTTTGAAATGTTGCATAGTTTTAGAATAGTACTCCTTTAAAAGTTCAGAGATTTATAATGGAGGCGGATGGAAGGTTTTGGGACCTCAAAAAAACACTTTCACCTAGAAACTCCATTCACAGTTCAAAAATTCCACGTTACTGTGGACATGCATGCTTGAGATTTTTTCTTTGAAATCATTTGTAGTTTTGGAGATATTTAACTTTAAGCGCCCCATGCATTGTTAATGCGGAAATGGATATTTAAAGGCAGGCTTACAACTACATACATACGCCTAGTAACCTCATTCATACTTTAAAATGTTCATCTTACTGTGGACATGTTTGCCTGAAAAGGAATCTTTGAAATGTTGCATAGTTTTAGAATTGTACTCCTTTAAAAGTTCAGAGATTTATAATGGAGGCGGATGGAAGGTTTTGGGACCTCAAAAAAACACTTTCACCTAGAAACTCCATTCACAGTTCAAAAATTCCACGTTACTGTGGACATGCATGCTTGAGATTTTTTCTTTGAAATCATTTGTAGTTTTGGAGATATTTAACTTTAAGCGCCCCATGCATTGTTAATGCGGCAATGGACATTTAAAGGCAGGCTTACAACTACATACTTTAGCCTAGTAACCTCATTCATACTTTAAAATGTTCATCTTACTGTGGACATGTTTGCCTGAAAAGGAATCTTTCAAATGTAGCATAGTTTTAGAATTGTACTCCTTTAAAAGTTCAGAGATGTATAATGGAGGCGGATGGAAGGTTTTGGGACCTCAAAAAAACACTTTCACCTAGAAACTCCATTCACAGTTCAAAAAATCCACCTTAATGTGGACATGCATCCTTGAGATGTTTTACTTTGAAATCCTTTGTAGTTTTTGAAATATTTAACTTTAAGCGTCCCATGCATTGTCAATAGCAATGGACATTTAAAGGGAAAAGGGTACAGACTTTGCCAGGCTAAGTTGACAGAAAAAGTCAAAACCTCTGTGGTGCAATGGTTTAGATACAGGACTTGCAACCAGAAGGTTACGGTTCAAATCCAACCAGGACAGGTTTCCAACTGTTACCCGACTCTTGCACCTTTATCTGATCTTTCACTGAAGAGCGTACAAGAGACCATAGAATATATGTACCATGGTGGAGCAGTGGTTAAGATTCAGGCCATGCATACTGAAGGTCCTGAGCTCAAATCCCGCAAGTACATCTTTCTAACTTTTACTTGGTGCTTTTACCTTTATCTAATCTTTAAGAAAATTCCACGCAAGTGAACAGAACAGGTAAGGACCTCTGTGGTGCAGTGGTTTAGATACAGGACTTGTAACCAGAAGGTTTTCGGTTCAAATCCAACCAGCACGCTTTTCAAACTTTTACCCGACTCTTGCACCTTTATCTGATCTTTCACTGAAGAGCGTGTAAAAGACCACAGAAAATATGAACATCAAATTTCTCTTTTGGGCCTTGAGTCCCAAGGCTCAAGACCCAAAAGATTCTTGAGTCGAACGCAATAGATCCAAGTAGACATCAAATTTCTCTTTTGGGCCTTGAGTCTTGGGACTTAAGGCCCAAAAGAGAAATTTGATGTCTGCTTGGATCTAATGCGTTCGACTCAAGACTCTTTTGGGTCTTGAGTCTTGGGCCCTCTACTGGCCCTCTACTGGCAGTGACGTCACACTTCGGTGCTCTATATCCATTGCCATTGGTCAATGCGGCAATGGACATTTTAAGGCAGGGTTACAACTACATACTTACGCCTAGTAACCTCATTCATACTTTAAAATGTTCATCTTACTGTGGACATGTTTGCCTGAAAAGCAATCTTTGAAATGTTGCATAGTTTTAGAATTGTACTCCTTTAAAAGTTCAGAGATTTATAATGGAGGCGGATGGAAGGTTTTGGGACCTAAAAAAAAACACTTTCACCTAGAAACTCCATTCACAGTTCAAAAATTCCACGTTACTGTGGACATGCATGCTTGAGATTTTTTCTTTGAAATCATTTGTAGTTTTGGAGATATTTAACTTTAAGCGCCCCATGCATTGTTAATGCGGAAATGGATATTTAAAGGCAGGCTTACAACTACATACATACGCCTAGTAACCTCATTCATACTTTAAAATGTTCATCTTACTGTGGACATGTTTGCCTGAAAAGGAATCTTTGAAATGTTGCATAGTTTTAGAATTTTACTCCTTTAAAAGTTCAGAGATTTATAATGGAGGCGGATGGAAGGTTTTGGGACCTCAAAAAAACACTTTCACCTAGAAACTCCATTCACAGTTCAAAAAATCCACCTTAATGTGGACATGCATCCTTGAGATGTTTTACTTTGAAATCCTTTGTTGTTTTTGAAATATTTAACTTTAAGCGCCCCATGCATTGTCAATAGCAATGGACATTTAAAGGGAAAAGGGTACAGACTTTGCCAGGCTAAGTTGACAGAAAAAGTCAGAACCTCTGTGGTGCAATTGTTTAGATACAGGACTTGCAACCAGAAGGTTACGGTTCAAATCCAACCAGGACAGGTTTCCAACTGTTACCTGACTCTTGCACCTTTATCTGATCTTTCACTGAAGAGCGTACAAGAGACCATAGAATGTATGTACCATGGTGGAGCAGTGGTTAAGATTCAGGCCATGCATACTGAAGGACCTGAGCTCAAATCCCACAAGTACATCTTTCTAACTTTTACTTGGGGCTTTTACCTTTATCTAATCTTTAAGAAAATTCCACGCAAGTGAACAGAACAGGTAAGGACCTCTGTGGTGCAGCGGTTTAGATACAGGACTTGTAACCAGAAGGTTCCCGGTTCAAATCCAACCAGCACGCTTTTCAAACTTTTACCCGACTCTTGCACCTTTATCTGATCTTTCACTGAAGAGCGTGTAAAAGACCACAGAAAATATGAACATCAAATTTCTCTTTTGGGCCTTGAGTCCCAAGGCTCAAGACCCAAAAGATTCTTGAGTCGAACGCAATAGATCCAAGTAGACATCAAATTTCTCTTTTGGGCCTTGAGTCTTGGGACTTAAGGCCCAAAAGAGAAATTTGATGTCTACTTGGATCTAATGCGTTCGACTCAAGACTCTTTTGGGTCTTGAGTCTTGGGCCCTCTACTGGCCCTCTACTGGCAGTGACGTCACACTTCGGTGCTCTATATCCATTGCCATTGGTCAATGCGGCAATGGACATTTTAAGGCAGGGTTACAACTACATACTTACGCCTAGTAACCTCATTCATACTTTAAAATGTTCATCTTACTGTGGACATGTTTGCCTGAAAAGGAATCTTTGAAATGTTGCATAGTTTTAGAATTGTACTCCTTTAAAAGTTCAGAGATTTATAATGGAGGCGGATGGAAGGTTTTGGGACCTAAAAAAAACACTTTCACCTAGAAACTCCATTCACAGTTCAAAAATCCCCCCTTACTGTGGACATGCATCCTTGAGATGTTTTACTTTGAAATGATTTGTAGTTTTTGAAATATTTAACTTTAAGCGCCCAATGCATTGTCAATGGCAATGGATATTTAAAGGGAAAAGGGTACAAACTTTGCCAGGCTAAGTTATCAGAACAAGTCAGAACCTTTGTGGTGCACTGGTTTAGATACAGGACTTGCAACCAGAAGATTACCGGTTCATTAAAAAAATGTTTTTAAAGTGCACGGAACAAGACACTTAAAAGAATAGTTCACCCCAAAAAAACTAATTTTCTATCAATTACACTCTCCATGAAGCCTTGAATTCATGGAGATCTTTTTGTTTTTGACACATTCCTGATCCTGAGCACAGACTCTCAAATTGGTTGGATGCATGGCGCATATAATGTTTAAACCTAACTGAATTATATATTTATGGACTTGTATATAAATTGTATATATTTTTGGACGACTTGTGCATTTAATTTGTAGGCAATACTTTGCCACGCTTTCTCCTTGGATCCATTTATTGCAGCCGTGTTTCCTTTCTTGCTTATTATACATTTTACTTCCTCGTATGATTCCAGGGAGACATCAAATTTCTCTTTTGGATCTTGAGTCTTGGAACTCACGGCCCAAAAGAGAAATTTGATGTCTCCGCGGGATCCTCTGGTTCGACTCAAGACTCTTTTGGGTCTTGAGTCTTGGGACTCATTTGTTTGGATGCATGGCGCATATAATAGGCTATGGCATAGTAGATTAGTAGGCGATAATTCCAATATTCACTATACACTCCTCATGTTTAAGCCTAACTGAATTATATATTTATGGACTTGTATATAAATTGTATATATTTTTGGACGACTTGTGCATTTAATTTCCATTTGGGGATGAAATGAGATTAAAGAGATTTAAACCGATCCCACCCTGTTGCAACTTATTCTGTTTAGACAGAACTTTACCGTCCAGACTCGTCAACAATCAAAAATCTAAACTAAGAAACGTGCAATTAAAAGGGAATAAAGAGATGTGTAAACAGAGCTCTCTCTCTGTCATGTCTTCCAGTCAGTTCCTGTGTCTCTGCTCTTCTTTCTTGAGGGACCTCATCCAATTATCACTTCAACTGATACTTTATTGAATTGATGTGAGATTCAGTGTGTGTGTGTGTGTGTGTGTGTGTGTGTGTGTGTGTGTGTGTGTGTGTGTGTGTGTGTGTGTGTGTGTGTGTGTGTGTGTGTGTGTGTGTGTGTGTGTGTGTGTGTGTTTGTCTGTGCTTCTTTCTTCCACAGGTCCTGCAAGGAGAAGCTCCACTCCTGGAATCAGTACAGTATAAGACACAGGCCTTCAGAATGCCCAGGGGGGCTTTTACCTTTATCTAATCTTTTACTGAATACCATGCATGTTTACAGACTAAGAACTTCTGTGGTGCAGTGGTTTAGATACAGGGCTTTCAACCAGAAGGTTCACCTTTATCTAATCTTTCAGTGAAGTGTGTGCAAGAGACCAGATAAAGCATGAGCCATGGTGGAGCAGTGGTTAAAGGAGACATCCGTTCATTTTTAGTGTTATCTTTGATATGTGGCAAATCACTCACCAACGTAGAAATGCCCATTGAGTTACTCCACAAATCCCCGTCGACCCCCACCGTTGGCATAATAGGAGGCGCGAGCATAGCCCAAATTCGCCTATTTTAACAAATGCAAAGTCTGTTTTTTTCTCCTAGCACTCATTGTGGAGCCCCATGATACCCTTACAGGCGATGAAAGTCCCGACAAGCTAACCGCTAATAACAGAACGAGCTAACGCTGGCTGCTTATCTCTCTGCCTGGCAACACCAGGTTGCCAGGTTCGGAGAGAAACGAGCAACGAGCGTTAGCTCGTTCTGTTATTAGCGGTTAGCTTGTCGGGACTTTCATCGCCTGTAAGGGTATCATGGGGCTCCACAATGAGTGCTAGGAGAAAAAAACACAGACTTTGCATTTGTTAAAATAGGCGAATTTGGGCTATGCTCGCGCCTCCTATTATGCCAACGGTGGGGGTCGACAGGGGGATTTGTGGAGTAACTCAATGGGCATTTCTACGTTGGTGAGTGATTTGCCACATATCAAAGATAACACTAAAAATGAACGGATGTCTCCTTTAAGATACAGGCCTTTTAACCGCTGGGTTGTTGGTTCAAATCCAATAGGGATATTTTTCCAAGTTTCTTGTGGTCTATATTCTATTCTATGTACTATATTCTGTTTATTAGTTCATTAATGATTATCTCCATGTTTTACCTTTTTTTAGTAAATTAAGCACAGCGCCACACAAAAGCATCAACAGTAGCAGATCTACAAGCTCGAAGCGCAGCGCGAAGCAGTATTGGACATATGAGGTTTCCACCTGACAGAGACGATAACTATGGATAAGGGGAAATACCATAAAACTCATGGAAGGTACAATGTAAAAGATCTTTGTCAAGACTGTTTGAAGATGTGGTCCCATTATGTTCAGTGCTGTTAACATGTGCCAAAGTGTAAAAATGGCCTCTTTATAGGAGCGTTTTTACACTAGGTTAAACCAAGAACGTTGCTGTGCAAATACAGCCACCTGCAGTACATGTGCTAACCACAAGAGGGAGCTCATGGATCACTATCAGGCATCAGAGCTGTACAATGGAACCAAGGTCTCCTCTCTGTGCCTCTCTTGGTGATGAGGTACCTGCTATGGCAGCTATTGTAGCTACAGTACCTCATCAAGTTAATTGACATTTTGCAACTGGGCATAACTGGCTGAGTCAGTGTAACTGTAAATCCCGCATCTCATCCACTGGTTAGACAAACATCCACTCAACAATATCTTAACACTGGATTCATAATTGATTTATTATTATACAATATATTTACACAAATAAAATGAAGATTATACAGTAGCATCACTACAGTTTCACTGAGTGAGAATGACGTCATTGCTCTGTGTACCACGACACGTTCATACCAGACCAGTGTCACATACTGTATAGACATTTTTAAGTCACACTTATTGTTTGTTTCGTTTGTTTTAACCACATGAACCCTATAGTGCCCGTATCCTGGGGCAAATGTTCGGTGAAAATAGCTCATCTACAACCCTCACAATGTGTCGCACTGTTGTGAGGCAGCGGCAGTTGCTCAGGAGGTAGAGCGGACGCTTGGGAATCGGAAGGTTCCTGGATCAGTCCCCGACACCACACACGAATCCTAGAACAGGGTCTAACTAACATTAAAATATCGCTATTTCACTGTAGTACAGTTGTACCTCTCAACGTGTGTGTGTGTGTGTGTGTGTGTGTGTGTGTAGGGTGGGGGGGGGGGGGGGGGTCCTTGAAGAGTTATAGTTCTGTAACTCTGAGAGTGTACGAGAGTCCATTTGTACACTCTCAGAGTTAAATTACACACAGAGGATTTTAGCTTGTAGATTGGAGGTCCCAGCGATAGAAACCGTGTGTCAATGCTGTGCAGAACATTCCACCAAGTCCAACCTCTGTCTTGATGATGATGATGATGATGATGATAGGGCTTGTTAATGTCTGTGATCCAGAAGGTTGTGGTGGTCTGGTCTTCTTCAGGAAGTCTTCTCCTCCAGGATGGAGCGCAGCAGGACCGGGTCGGCTCGGCCTTTGGTCTCCCTTTGGACCAAACCCATCAGCTTGTTCAGGATCTTCTTGTTGCCCTTCCTGATGAGCTGGACCTAACACAGAAGACAGTCAGTTTAGTCATGTGCACCTGATCCGGTTCAAACGACCTCAAAGTTTGAAATAAAGTGGTTCTTAAACCTTTTAATTTGAAGAACCCAAAAGGGGCTTGGGTATGCATTTGGCCACAGACCCCTATAACTCAGAGCGTGTACAAATAGAACCAAATGGACCCACGGGTCCATTTGGTTCCATTTGTACACGCTCTGAGTTACAGACCTGTAAAGGTCCATTTCGTTCCATTTGTAAACTCTCTGCGTTACAGACCTGTAAAGCTCCCTTTGGTTCTTATCAATCATTTAGCTGGGGACCCCCTGGAACCCCTTCAAGGACCCCTGGGGGTCCCTGGACCCCACTTTGAGAACCACTGTAATAGAAGCCATATTTGGCTGCATGTGTGTCTACTGAACTGTATGTAGCGGACATAAGAACACCGTTCAGTGAATAATGAATTTAAAATAATATTTCACACCCCAAATTACCTTTTTCCCCCTATTAATTACCAACCCCATGAAGCCTCGAATACACAGAGTTTTTTTTGTTTGAGTCACATTGCTTCACGGTGAATGAAGAATCCAAAAATGAAGAGAATATACATGATGAATGGAAGAAAATAGGGAGGCCAAGATTAACAACAGCAAAACTATATGAAATATCGGTTTATAAACTCCCACACAGTCCATATCCTCAGTACTTCCACTAACTATTTTCTTCAATTCATCAAGTATTTTCGTTGTTGTTGGATTCATCATTCACCCTGGAGGAAATTAATGCGACACAAACAAAAAATCGGCATGAATTCAAGGCTTCGCGGGGTGAGTATGTAATCGATTGATGAAAAGTCGTTTATGGGGTGAAATATTTCTTTTACAGTTAACCGTCTACCAGTGTCCCTATTCTGGGGGCGAACATTCCATGAAAGCAGCAGATCTACAAGTTCACAACACGTCGTGCCGCAAGGCGTTCATCAGAATCTGACATTAACGGGTGCCCGTACTGTCCGGGGCGAGCAGGCAAGCGGAGCAGAGCTCCAAACAGCGACTACAATGAGTGTGCGAATTCAAATTTCAGGTGCTCACATTCGTGCGAGTACGTGATGATCAAGGCTAAGCTATACCTGCTGCATGTTGTTTATCATCAGTCAGTGTGCTTGTAGGCTTTCTACTGCATTCAAACGTCCTTTTATAATGTGTTTCCCTTTGCTTAATTTATATGTAAAGCATCTTGAATTGCCTTGTTGTTTAAATGAGATATGCAAAAATACTTGCCTTGGCTAGGCTACGTGTGTGTACCTGTTGAAACACACGTACTGTACCAAGCCTGTAAAGCGACTGATGTCAGTTCAGTTCTTCTCTGACTGGATTTACAGTATATCAGGTATCTAGCAGGTGTGGTGCGTTCATGTGAAGCGTGGTGCGTTCAGGCGAGGCGTAGTGTGGTGCGTTCAGGTGAGGTGTGGTGTGTTCAGGTGTGGTGCGTTAAGGTTAGGTGCGTTCAGGTGAGGTGTGGTGCGTTCATGTGAGGTGTGGTATGGTGCGTTCAGGTGAGGTGCGATGCGTTCAGGTAAGGTGTGGTGCGTTCATGTGAGGTGCGGAGCGCTCAGGTGAGGCGTTACCTCCTCAGGGTGGGAGTCCACCACCCTCTGGCAGATGCTGTGGAGCTGGGTGGTGTCGCTGACCAGACCCAGGTCCTGCTCCTGCACCACCTGCTGGGCTGTCTTCCCTGGACACCTCCACATCTCCTGTATGACCTGACACGTGTAATAAAGCAAAAATATGTTTTAAACATTTTGAAAACGTTTGACAATAATTTTCTCACTTCTTTTTCCTGTGGTCCCCACTTTGAAATCCTGTGCTTTAAACAGTAGATCACTATAATATTATATTACACACACATGCACGCACGCACGCGCGTGTGTGTGTGTGTGCATGTGTTGACTGACCTGCTTGGCAGCAGAGGAGGAGATAAGTCCTGTTTCCTGGAGTTGCAGAAGCTCCGCCAGGGCAGAGGGAGACACACGGCTGTAAGGGAATAATACACAAGATAACTATAATCTCTCTTAATAGACTTGACTCATTCTTTTAATGAAGAGTGCCTAACAAAAGCACAAGGTTGGATTAAGTGGCGTGAACAGGGCGAGTGGCGGTGGGATTAGCGTGCTATGAGAAGGCAGATAATACTCCTAACCTGAACGCTAACGTTTCTATTGTGAAGATCTGAAGTGAAAACTTCACAACTCTTTCTGTGCCTCGAGGGCTTGGCCTCAAAAAGGTCTTTTGTTTTGTTTTAAGAGAATGGAGAGGTGGCCCGGTAGAGCTCTCGCCTTTCGACCACAAGGTCATCGGTTCGATCCCGGGCACCACCAACTATGAGTAGCAGGGCTGGGAACTGATGGTAGGTGTTGCGCTACACCTCACCTATCCATCTCCCAGGGGTCTAACACATTGCAATGGGGATAAACTCACGCATTGTGGTTGATACCGACAATAAGCCACTCCAACCTATTACTTACTAATTTTAGAGAATGCTTGAAAAATTGCCCAAAATGGGGACTATATATATACCAGGCCCCCCCCCCCGACACACACCAAATCTCTTCTACGAAAATAGCCTATCTACACACTCAACATATTGAGAGCTTGTAAATCTGCTATTTTCACCAACTGTTTGCCCCAGAATAGGCAAACTAGGGTTCATGGGGTTTAGGTGGTTAATACAGGCAAAAGGAATGACAACATCAGGGTGAATTCTAACACCATCATTGCCTCCTCCGTTCTGATCTGTTTACTTCTTTAGTAGAACCATTTTGAACACATAAAACCAGGCACTTTTTCCGTGACAAGAGGAAGTGTCGATAACGCGCCAGAAGTTGCCGTTTTTTCTCTACTCAAACCCTTTCCCAGAATCTTCTCCTTCCCCTCAGAAAGACAAGCGCGACATGTGCATCCATAATGTTGTTTACGCATCGCGAAGGCTTCAGCCACTGCTGTCTGGAATGAGAGATAAACTGAAGCTCACGGCATCAGTCTGTTTTGACTAAGTCTTATAGAATTACTTCTTCATTCAGTTTGTTCAGTTCAGTTTGACTTCAGTCCAGTCACTGCTGAGTTGTGGCTGGTTGCTTTATGTGATGCTGTGGGACTTTATTTTTTAAGGACCTGGAAACTCATTTTCTGCATGATCACATACCTATTGGTCCCGTATAGAGCGGGGCAGGGCTTTTCGACCTTTTTCAAACTGAGTTTCATTAGTCCACAGACAACCATTTCAATTTCCAAATGATTCTGTCCAAGGGATACTACTAGGAAACGTTGCTTTGGTTTAAATTCAATTAACCTCTTTGACCCTAGGATCCCTATTCTGGGCATGTCAAAAATAGGTGAACATTTGGGCAAAGATTGGCGAACATAGCCGCTCTACAAGCTCACGGCAGGTCGCAGTGCGACGCGTTGTGATCTTGTACATAACATAAAAAGACATAAGATGAAATATCGTCAGGTGGAAACCTCATATATCCAAAACTGTTACTCAGGATTCAAATAGAAAAACAGTAATAGTAGCAGATCTACAAGCTCAAAACGCGTCGTGTTTTGTGTGACGTTGTAGGGCAAGTAGGGCGTCAATTTACGAAAATACACAAAAAGTTAGAATATGGAGATAAGGGGTTTCTGCCCGACAGCAACGATATGGAGATTACAAGGTTTGTGCCCCGACAGCAACAAAACCATTGATGTTGAGAGGAGCTGGCTGTGTGATATTTGGCATCACAGTCCATCGACGGCGTGGCTGACAGATAACTAACGGACACCGGGGTGGAAGGGACGGCTTGGATGATCTCTGCTGTCTGGGGGGAGGCCTCTGTGTCTAGACCAGATATACCTACAGCACAGTAGATAGGAATCTCCCTGGTCTTTGAAGAAAACAGATCCCACTTTTTATTCTTCCCAACAGCAGGGAAAAATGCATCTGTAAATATCAAGACTTAAAAGTGTGTGTATGTGTGTTGTGTGTGTACTTGTATCAATACACTTGTGGAGGCCAAAATGTCCCCACGGGTATAGTAGAATTTGAGAAATATACAATGTCCCTGGTCCTCACGAGACTAGAGAAATGGTTGTTTCATGGTTAGGTTTACAATTAGGAAATTATTAGGCATTTAGAGGTTAGGTTTAGCGTTATGCCTGATTTATACGTAATTGAGTGCCGGTGTTGGGCACCAAAAATAGCAGATCTACAAGCTCACAACATGTTGCACCGAAACACGTTGTGAGCTTGTAGATCTGCTATTTTTACTTGTTCGTTGTTTTTGTAAAAATGTAATTCATAAAATCTTAACCCTTTAAACTGGGAAAGCGTCTGTGTCATTTTAGATTTTTGCGTTGGCTATTCAAAAATAGCAGATATACAAGCTCACTTGCCGTCACTTCGTGCTGCGCTGCAAGCTTGTACATCTGCTATTTTTTAACTTTTTTGAAAAATCTTGAAAGTGTGAGAACTACTGATTTAGTATGGCATTTGTGGAATCGGACTCAGGTCTTAATGGGTTAAGATGTTAATGTCTTCAAAAGTGTAGTAATACAAACGCTCGCACCATGTGTGTGTGTGTGTGTGTGTGTGTGTGTGTGTGTGTGTGTGTCTGACCTCTGGCTGGCGTTCAGGTCGTGCTGTTTGAGGAGACTGAGCAGCTCATTGGTCACCAGGCCAACCACCTTCCTTGGCGCCCTACTGGTCTCCTTGACAACCGCCTCAAAGTAGTCCATCAGCCCTTCTTCATTCTGTGACAGGACACATCATCATCACTATTAAAGGGACATTCCACCGCAGCTCAAGCTGAAATCAGGCTGTTCCGGTGCGTCTGAAGAAGGTTACATCTTCGTCAGGTCTGGCGAAGATGTAACCTTACATCAAAACGTTAAGATGTTAAAATATGGAGATATGAGGTTTCTGCCGGACAGCAGCGATATACTGTATGGTTGTGTCTGAGTCATAGTGACGGGTAGCTTTTTTTTATGATTGATGATTGATTAAAAACCTGAAGGGTCAAGTTCAATATGTCCAAGGTCAGCAAAAGCTGCAATAACGTAAAAATAAATATATTCATACTGTAAGTATTAAGACCTTTTACTGTGGCGCACATTCATTAATTTAAGTACCCCAAATGATGTTAACGAGTCACTCAATTAGCTAAGTGACCTCTGTCTATGACCAATGACAATAGCAAGTATCAGAGTGTTCTTAGGCAGATAGTGAAATAAATAAAGTGTGGAATATAGAATATAGCCAAAATATATATATATTGTTATATACTAGGTATGTACAGATTATTGCAAGGTGAATTCAGATGCTATGTGCAGTATAAGATAGGATATTCCAACTTGCAGGGTTGGCGAGTGCAAATATACTGTAGATAAAACATGGCATACAGTCATTCAAAGGAAAAGAGGAAGAAGTAATGTTAAGACAGTAATCGCTTTGAACAAGCACACACACAGACACAGACAGACACACACACACACACACACACACACACACACACACACACACACACACACACACACATACACACACACACACACACACACACACACACACACACACACACACACACACACACACACACACACACACACACACACACACACACACACACACACACACACACACACACGACTATGGCAAATCACCTCTGAAAGCAAAAAATCCTCAGGGTCCATTTGGTTCCATTTGTTCACTCTCCGAGTTAAATGAACATAGGGGATTTAACAGTTCTATCTTGGTCTCTCTCTTTCACTCCGTTTGTCTTTCATTGTCTGCCTCCCTCTCCCACTCTCTCGCTCTCTTTGTGTGTGCCCCCACCCCCCCCCCACCAACTACAGCTAGGCAATATATTGATATTATATCGATATCGTGATGAGACTAGCTGGTATTTTGAATAATGTAAAATCAACAATCAATGACATTGTCACCACACAGGTTTACAGGTGTAAAGATGTGGGTGAAATGGCATAATGTGTTGTCTTTTCCTGTTTTTTTCTTTAAAACAATTTAAAAGAAAATTGATATCATCGTCATAATATGGATCTCTGGGTATTTTGGTCAACAACAAAAACAATCATGATATTTGATTTAGTCCATATGGCCCAAGCTCTATCGTCTCTGTCGGGTGGAAACCTCAAAAATGTCCAAAACTGTTACTTTTCAGGATTCAAATTCAAAAACATCAAAAGTAGCAGATCTACAAGCTCAAAACGCGCCGCTTCGCGCCGCGTTTTAAGCTTGCGGATCTGCTACTTTTGATGCTTTGGTGTGACGCTGCGTGTTAGAATATGGAGATAAGAGGTTCCCTCCCCCCTCCTCACCAGCAGGGTGAAGCCGTGTTCGGGCAGGATGCCGTAGGTCTGCAGCAGCCGGTCCCTCTGGACGCTGGGCAGCTCGGGCAGACGGCGGCGGAGCCGCTCCACCAGCACGGTCTGGCCGGGCGCCACGCCGCCGGGCAGCGACGCCTCGTCATCGTACACCGTCAGCGGAGGGAGGTTGGGCTCCGGCATGAACCTGGAGGGAGAGGTAAAGAGAGAGGGAGAGAGAGAGGGAAAACATGAGTCTGTATAATATGAACTGCATATCGTTTGCTGTTAGGCAGAAACCTCTTGTCTCCATATTTGAAACTTTTTGTGTTTTTTTGCTAATTAACTCCCTATCATACTGCAGCGTCACACAAAAGCATCAAAAGTAGCAGATCTACAAGCAGTTTTGCACATACAGTATGAGGTTTCCACCCGACAGAGAAGATATATCGTTTTTATTATTTGACCTAGTCCTCTCCTGAGTTTTTTTTTCTCTTTTCTATCCTGCTCTTACTCTACCTCCATCTTCTCTCTTCTCGCAGAAACTACAAAATGATGGAGCGTGCAGCCGTGCACTCACTTCTTTACACCTGTAAACCTGATATGTGACAATAACGATTCTGAGAAAGAGAAGGAAGGGAGACAAAGTGGAAAGGGAAGAAAAGGAGAAAGTGAGATAAGCAGAGTGGAGGGAGAGGGAAAAGAGAGAAAGGGAGAGAAATTGGTAAGGTGAGAAAAGGAAATATGTTGAGAAAAAAGGCAGACAAGACAGTCAGAGTGTGTTAGAGAGAGAAATGGAAACAGAAAAATGAGTAAAGAGAAATAGAGTGAGAGAAGAGAGGAACTCTCGCAAAGCAACAGAAAATAACCTGTGAGTTTTATCAGCAGTAAAGATAACCTTGTAGCTCGCCATGTCTGTATCGTTCTACTATATCATTTGTCTCTCCATAAGCCGGCTTGCCAGTCTGCTGCTGTCCAGCATACTTCAGTCTACAACTGAGGGCACGATCACCTTCTGATAGCTTAAAGATGCACTCCACACAATATCATGTTTTGTTTGTGGATCCTGGTGGGTTTTGGCACTCTGCATTTCTCTAAAGCATAAATATGGATTTAGACCTTCAAAATGTGCTGCTGAGAACAGCATTTTAACATTATGGCAAAACGAGGTTACTATATTGACATTGCAATTCATTTATATTTAAAATGTTGAGTGCTGATAACATGGCATAGTCTAATAGTCTAATATTATTGATGAGAGGGTGGTGTTTCTTTTTTTTGGGGGGGGGGGGGGATTAACATTTCTGCATGTTAATTCCAGGGGCGTGGCATATTAGCATGAGCGCACAGGTCTTGGGATCTGGAAAAGACGCGCTGTGATTGGCCAGTAGTCACTTTGAGAGGCAATTGGGCAAACCTTCAGGCCAAAACATGATTTACGATTCTGTGCCTATCAGGACATAACTCGAACAGTGCTGAGTCGGCTCAAGCGAACTTCGCTCGGCGGTGCCTCTCATGGCTAATGTTCGCCTGAGACTGCACGCCTCCGTCGTGGTCAAAAACTAACATTTACTGCGGTTGTTGGAAAAATAGTGGTGGCAGCAGGATTCGATCCCAGGAGATTGGGGTTGGCAGTCTAATGATTAGCGAGGCACGCCACCAGACCTTGTTTTCTCGTTCTTGCATTCAGCCAATCGCAAGGCAGGCTGGGCGGGGCTTCCCAAGTCCTGTGCACTTCCAAATATAGCATTAATGAGCGGTTGTTTACAGGCGTGGCATATTGGCATAGTTAATAGATCCTGGAATTCTACATTAGGGCAAAGACGGAGCCAAGTTTGAGGTACTATAAAACTCTTTTATGGAAATGTTTGGGGGCGAGAAAAATACAATATGGACGTGTGAACTCTGTGTGACTTTAACTGTAGGGGAGCAGCAATCCATTTTTGTCTTAGTGATTATTCAATCGATTACTTATTTGATTAATCGAAAGACTGAGAAGCAGGTTTTTAAAAAATATATATATATTTTAAAAGAAAATATATATCAATGAATCGATTAACCGATCTACAAGCACAGTGAGCTCATAGATCGGACCACTACTTAATTGCACGTCCACAAACACGCATGCACATATGCATGCATCTACATCGTATTTTATTGCAAGGCCAGACAGGCCGTATGACTGAGCAGGTGATAACACAAGGCCCATAATGAAGTCTTCTCTTGGTCTATATTAGTGCTACAGTAAGACAGTCACTCCTTTCAATTCAATGGAGCATTTTCAGTCCATGTTCACGTTTGATTGGCATCACGGTTCGCTAGCTTCCCTTCATATTCACCGATTATATCCCAATATAACATTATGTGAATTATTGAATCAGGGTTGATGATAAATCTTCTATTCCCCATCATTAGAGAGAAAAACAACATTTGACTGTCTAACAGATGAGAGATGGTGTGGGAAGTCGTTTTTAGACAAATCCAATTACGTTAGCGGGTCGATGAATTTGCGGAAGACGTTGGGAGGCTTGGAAAGATTACTTTGTTGCTTGCTGATGGGAGGAAATCGTCTCTGTCGGGTGGAAACCTTATATGTCCACAACTGCTACTTTTCAGAATTCAAATGAAAAAACTGCAAAAGTAGCAGATCGTCAAGCTCAAAACGCGTCGCTTCGCACCGCGTTTCGAGCTTACAGATCTGCTATTTTTGATACTTTTGTGTGACGCTGTAGTATGATCAACTAGGGTATTAATTTATAAAAAAACACAAACAGTTAAAATATGGAGATAAGAGGTTTCTGCCTGACAGCGAAGAAATGTAAAGTGGAAGCTTTTTCTCCAAAGCAGAGCCCAGCCGGCCGATGCCAGATTTTTGGGTCCAATGCTGATCCAGATTTTGCACTGTACCTGGAGTACACATGTATAAAAATAACTCTCACCTGTAGTCCTGAAGTCCCTCCTTGTCTCTCATGGGGATGGTCTGGCTGCAAGACAATATACAGTTTATTATGAGGACGTATTATCCTTGATGTTCCTTCTTTATTGTATGCACTTAATTGTAACCTGTGTTGATAAAGAAAGCACTGCACAAATAAACTTCATTAGTTGATACACATTTTTCTGTACATTGGTAAACTACAGTATATGTAAGACTTTTATCGCAACTACCTGTGAGTCTATGGTGTGTGTTGATTTTATTGTCTGTATTAACCCATTTAGACCTGAGGCCAATTCTAAAAACGCCTTCTAAATCCTAACCTAAGTTTTCTGAAAAACTTCAAATATATATTAAAAAATTACAAAACATTTATGTTGCTATATACTGTACATAGCAACAACAACAACAACAACAACCCTAAAAGCGGTTCCCGTCTTGAAAGGTATAGTTACAAATAGGGGAATGGGTTAATAATTATAACCTAATATGTTGCCTAAGCTGTAATCCTGGGCGCTACTCTCCCTCTGCCAGCCTGGGGAGAGCCCCGAACTGAGCTCATGCTTCCTTCAATGCATGAGGAGTGAGCAGGCCGCTTCTTATCACTTGACAGGGGGGAGTTTCCCCGGTTGGACGTGCGCGTGGAAGGAACACTTTATTCCAACATGTTCCTTTCCCCTCCATCAGGCGCACCGGCTGACCAGGGGGAGGCAGTATAGAGACCAGGAATACTGCATGTTTTTTTGTGAGGGCACCTACCCAAGGGGACACGGGGAGAACATGCAAACTCCACACTAGGGTATGGGCACTAATGACGCGGAGGAAAGAACACACCACACCTCCAGCGCCCACAGCGTCCCCGGCGGAAATCGAACCCAGGACCTTCTAGCTGTGAAGTAACAGCGCTACCGACTGACTGCGCAACCGTGCCCCCTCATCTGTGACATTTTAAGATTTCTTTGGCTCAAAAATAGCAGATATACATGTACAAGCTCATAGCATGGCACGAGTGCTGCGATATGAGCTTGTAGATGTTTAACTCAAATTGAACTGATATAAAAAAAACTGTTAGAATTTAGAAGACATTTGTAGAATCCCCAGAAGCAAAGATTTGAGTTAAAATGTTCACTTTAAAAATAAATATATATATTCAAAGATTTGCACAAAAATTATCTACAAGCTCATAGCGCTATGAGCTTGTATATCTGCTATTTTTGGATAGCCAAAAGTATAAAATAATGGTTATAGCTAAAAATCTGAAATGTTCCCAGATTGAATGGGTTAAATATTACATGCTACAACAGTTGCCGTAGTTGGCGGGTGGTGGTGGTGGTGGTGAGAACGATGCCTTTCCAGTCACATCCTGTCTATATGCGAGGAGGGGTGACAAGTCACAGCACTGCCACCATGCATGTCTCTCTCTCTCTCTCTCTCTCCCCGGGGACAGAGCGAGAGCCAGCCAGGCAGAGACACCTCGCCACCTTCTCCAGCGCCGCGCCAACCAGGTGCCTCGGGGCAAAGCACCGCAAGGCCTCATGGGAAGGCAGAGGGTGGAGGCAGAGGTGATGGTGAGAGAGGCTCACTGTCATTTGGAAGACTGGTGAGCTTCCAGAGTATCACTCAGGTATGAACACACACATATACACACACACACACACACACACACACACACACACACACACACACACACACACACACACACACACACACACACACACACACACACACACACACACACACACACACACACACACACACACACACACACACACACGCGTGTGTATTACTATACTTGTGAGAACATCAAAGTTTATAGTGATTTTATGAAATACATATATATATATATTTATTTTCAAATTGCCATTTTTCTCCCTAAACCCAAAGCCAGTATAAATAAATCAGCATACCTCTCTAACCCAAAGCCCCTAAACCTAACCTCTAACGGCCTTATTCCTAACCCCAACCTGAATCTTTTCCTACTTGAGGACCAGGAAAATGGTCTTCACAATGTTCTTCTATAAATTCTACTATACGTTAGGGCTGTTAACATTCCTCAGAAATGAAATTTGAATAGTTGTCTTAAAAAATGGCCCGAATATCGAATGGATTCGAATATTATTAATATCGTTATTATTATATATATTAACAATCTATCAAGTGCTCGGATCCAATAAAAGATATATTTTGTTTATTTTTATAACTTGATACATTGTTTTTTGTATTGTCCCTGTCAAATAAACCTTAACAAAATATTGAATATTATCGAATACTATTTTTTATATTCAAATACATTTTTCTACCCGATATCTGAGGAATATTCGAATATTAATTTACCAGCCCTACTATACGTGAGGGGACATTTGGGCCTCACAAGTATAGTAATATAGTACACACAAACTCACTAACACACATGCACGCACACACACAGAGAGCTCATAGACAACCCAGGATGACAACGCCAGCATCCAAATGGCCATATTCATCATAATTACTGAGATGGCTGGTCTCTGTGCCTGGCATGGGAATAAAGCCGCTAATATTGCAGGCAGCCATCCCAGGCAGAGACAGGCTGTTGGGCCGGTGGAGCCACGTTGTGGCTTTGATGTCATGTTTTAATTACGCACACTTTTGATCTGACTTCTGTCTCTTGAGCCTTTCACTGGGTTAATCTAGTTTCGTGCCTTGTTTGTTCAAATTGTTTTTGTTTTGAAGGATATCTACTGTACAAATGCCGCCCCTACTTTTCTTTGTTGTAGATGTTTCCTGTGTGATGTTTATGTGTACAGTCTGTTGGTAGACGTGAAAGTACATGAAAAGGGTTCATTGTCATTTTGTTAATAACAGCAGGGTGTAAGGGTCTCTGGTTCTCTGGTTCTCTTACCCGGATTTGGAGTCAAAGGCTCGGGTCTCGTTCAGAACTGTACCCCCACTCTGCAGGACGCCCATCTGTCTCTGGATCTCATAGTCTGTTGACACACAGATGAAGTCACGGTTTATATAGTGACATAGCATATAGGGCATTGGTTCAAAAGTGGGGTCCTCAGCAAAATGTGTTAATACAGCTAATACAGTTTTTGTTTGTTGACAAAATTGTCAATAGTTTTAGTTAGGGATGTTCGATATTGACTTTTTTAACTATATCCGATATACCGATATTGTCCGACTCCTAATTTCCGATACCGATATATGAGGGCTTTTTCACCAAAAATCAACTAATTGTCAGGTAACAACATCACATATCTAATCAAATAAAAGCTATAATATCAATATAATATCTAATACATCTAATATAATACAGTGATGTTGTTAGGTTTTCAATAAAGTGGGTCCTGAGACCCACTAATCTTAGATTAGATGTTGGCCTATTTGACATTGATGCCTATAACATTAACGAGTGTCAACGAGTGTCAGCTGGACACAGACACACACACCTGCCCTCTGCAGTGCTCTGAAAGTGACTTGAGTCTGTCTCATTTCTCTCCAAAAGCCCTTGAATATAATGGAATATGATTAAGGATTACTGTGATTATGGTAAGCTCACATTTCATATGCCACACACCATACAGTAAGAACTCCTGTAACTTATTTAAAAAAAACGTTTTTTTACCGATATTTTCCATTCACATTTTTATGCTAATATCGGCCGATAATATCGGACATCCCTAGTTTTAGTCATCATAGCTTAGTTTTTATTTCGTTATCGTCATTGAAAATAGGTAGTCGACCAACATTTTATCGTCATAGTTTCAGTCAACAACAAAATTAACACTACTACGCAAAATGTCCACTAGCACTTACAGTATGTACACACAGGCTTCTGTGGTGGATATCAAACATCTGCTGGGACACGCTGGCACGCCGCGAGTCTCTGACTGGCTGCCGCTGGCTTTTTAACACTGTGATAAATGATGCTTTCATCTTTGACTCTTAAATACCGTTTCAGCAGCACGCCCGCTCGACTTTGACAGAACATCATCAATAAATAATGTGAACGAAGCATTGTGAGATGTCAGACCAGGTTTTAAACACACTTCTGTTGAACCTGAATGTACTGTTAAAAAGCCAGTTTTTGGGGCTTGTTCGCCGGCCCTGGAATGAAACTCTCAGATGAGTGTTGACAGCAAATCCATGCCTTTTGAATGAGTATCTGTACCGATGGTAATTCGCCGGGCGCAGAGTTCTGTCTGAATTATGTCAGCCATAATCGTAACTCTACGCCTCGCCGGTTACTGTCAAAACTAACTAACCTCCCTGCCTTGGGGTCTCTTTATAAAGCTTCTCCTTCTTGTTAAGTTAAGTTAAGTTAAAAGAACTAAAATAATAATAAAATAGAATAAAAACTACATATTCCAACTGAGGCAGGTAGGTCAGGTTCAAAGAATGTCACAAAGTAAAAAAAAAAAGAAAAAGTCAAAAAGAACCTCAAAAGTTTATACAAAAGTCGTTTTTGGTTCACTTCGGTGCAATGGCTGGAAGACGATTCAAATAGACTCAGACAGATTATAGACAGTATTTGTGAGTGTGTGCGTGTGTTTGTTACGTCTCTTTGGCTGTGCCAGTGCGTCTTATCTTTGACTCCCCCAGTTTGACTCGTAGCGCACGCATAATTACCCATCAGCCTGTGGGTCTTCCGCCAAGCGATTGTTTCCCAGTGAGACAGTGTGAACGTCAAACAGTGCAAGCTCATTGCCTACTGCGTTGTGTGTCTGTTTCTTGATCCTTGCCTTGTGTGTTCACTCAACCAGCTTAAGACCCAATGGGTTGGAACAGTGTTCAATACACACTCCCTAAATAACTGCCACACTTCTACGCGTACACACACACACACACACACACGTACGCACGCACGCACGCACGCACGCACACACCTATTTTAACCCATTAAGGACCTGAGGCCGATTCTACAAATGCCTTCTAAATCAGTGGTTCTCAAACCTTTTTGTGTACAGGACCCCCAAAATGATACGTATTTGGCCGCGGACCCCCCAACTGATAATGTAAAATACAAGTTTAGCACCACACAAATTAGTTATAACATAGCTGTAAGTAACAGCTCAATATTTACACAACTTCTTAAGCAGCACTAAAGTCTCCCTGCAACTTTTACTTCAACACATTCATTGAAAATAATGAACGACTCCATCCGCGCCAACGCACGTTGTGAGACAGATTACATGCATTGGATATTTATGGTTATGCTAACATTTACAGTATGAAGAAGTCCCACAGGATGAGCAAGACGGGCCTGACCTTGATAATGTGATGCAAGAGGGTGTAATAGTTAGGCCATATAACCCAGAATAGTTTTATGTAAATAGAGCCAAACCATTCCCCACTACATGCGCTCACTCCTCCACCATTAGATAGTCCAATGTACAAATACATCCCTCATGAACTAGATGATTTGTTAAGACTGAATAAAATATGTTCACATTTCGAATCGTTCTTTTTTTTTTTACGGGTTATTCAAATAATGACAGCCCAAGCCTAACGTTTATTTAAGACCTATTAAGACCTGAGGCAGATTCTACAAATGTCTTCTAAATCCAAACAGTTTTCTGAAAAACGTAATGCTGCTATAATATCAGTGGTGCTCCAACCTTTTCATGTCAAGGACCCCAAGAATGATATGTATTTGGCCGCGGACCCCCATCTCAAAGTATTTTGTTTCAGGGACCCCCAGAAGCAAAGATTTGAGTTAAAAATGTTCGCTTGAAAGAATATATATTCAAAGATTTGCACATATTTTCCACATTTTTTCAAAAATAGCAGATCTACAAGCTCATAGCACGCTTGGTGCAGCGCTACGAGCTTGTATATCTGCTATTTTTGAATAGCCAAAGTGTAAAATAATGCTTTTTAGCTCAAATCTAAAAATGACACAGATGCGTTCCCGGTCTTAAAGGGTTAAAGTCACTGAATAAGATATACATTCTAAATTGTGAACCATAAAACTACAATCAGTAAATAGTCATATTGATGTCAAGTTAATTCATACATTTATAAAAAACAATAATGATAAAAAAATGAGGACCATTTCTGTCTACTTGCTACTGCATACCATATAATTGAAAAAGAACAAGAAAAGAAAAGAAAACAACAAAAGTCCACAGCCCAGCTCTGAGACACAGAGCAAGTAGACCATCTTACAATGAGCTTTACTGAGAACCAATTATATGAAGATATAATAAGGTTGGAAATGGGTGAAGAGCTGCAGCCATTATGTTTCTGGGTTATCATTGTCGAGTGAATGTGTTGACGCCTATATCTTAATTGAATGAGTATATCTTTACTCATTCAATCGATTGACTCTTGCATCATTTTATGCGACTATACATTACTTTAAGCACTACTAGCTAGGACATAGCCTATTATTTAATAGTCGTGGTGCAACAGAATTTAGTATCTAGCTACAGTACTAAGCTCTAGTAGGGACTGCCCTAAAGCCTGATTTAGTGCAGTCCCTATTAAAAGCTCTACAAACTTACAACGTGGCTACTTTAAGCTATTTTTGATTTCTTTTAAAGTATACAACAGGGCTTAAAGGGATATTTCACTTTAAAACATGTTTGGGGTCTTTTTTAACATATACTCTGGCTTTTGTGAGCACCCCAGACAGTTTTTAAGTTGCTTGATTCAGCAGATTTGAGATATTTGACATTCATTTGATCAGACACACCCCCTTCCTACATATCAAACATCTAAATACTGAATCAAGAAACTCAAAAACTGAATTGAAACTAAGTGAAATATCCCTTTAACCCATAAAAACCGGGAAAGCATCCGTGTCATTTTAGATTTTTGCGTTGGCCGTTCAAAAATACAGTATCTGCTATTTTTGAACATTTTTTAAAAATCTTAAAAGAATTACTAAAAAGTTTGAGAACTACTGATTTAGAAGGCATTTGTAAAGAATCGGTCTCAGTACAGGCCTTAATGGGTGGTTATAACCAGGAAAAGACAACACTTGTGTGATATTACGATATCCAAAATCCCAGGCAATATCTAGTCTTATACTTGTATCACAATATCACTAATCTCAATATATTGCCCAGCCTTAGAAGTTGGGTAAAGGGGGGCACTTGGATTCATAAATAAATTAAAGGGGGTACTAAAGAACCCCGAGTCTAGAACACTGACCTATAGCTTTGGACAGGAAGCGGGCACTGTTGATGTTCTTCACCTCCGTCCTGGTGCCCAGAGGTTCTCCTGGCCTGTGGATGGACACGTTGGCGTCCACTCTGAGCTGTCCCTCTGAGGAGCATATAGATGCAGCATGAGAGGCAACACAAGCACTGCAGAGATCAGAACATCGCTGTGGCATGGAGAGACGGTGGTCTCAAAGATAATGGATAAAATCTCACGACTGAATTTCTTTTGTCCTAATATGAGATTTGTGAATGTAGCCCCCCACACACTAGCACTGTGTTTCATAAACAATTTGCACAATGGTAGAATTATGTGTTTTGGTAGCCATACAGCCAATAAAATGCCAGGTGCTTGCTTTTATGAAATATCTGAGATCATTAGGATTTTCTAGAAGATTGAACATTCTACTGCTAGTTTGACCCCTTCAAATAATCTTAAAATAACTAATAACCGAAAATAGACTATCTACAAGCTTACAACATGTACTGTAAGCTTGTAGATAGTCTATTTTCGGTGCATGTCATGCTTCCATAGAAGACATGCTGACTTCTACGGAATCCAAATGACTGAAATCAGAACTTTAATCCATGCTGTCTGGTAGAAACCTTTTATCAGCATATTTCACCGTTTCCCCCCCATAAATCAATGGCCTATTTTATACTCCGTCATATGATAGTGTTGTGTAAAAGTAGTCAATCTACAAGCTCACAATGCCTCGCATGAGCGACGTGTTGTGAGCTTGTAGGTCAGCTATTTTACCTACGGTATTTTGGTTGGTTAAGTCAGTCTGTGGGTTTTATGAATATTTAACCAATGATGTTTTTTAAAAGTGTTTTTTAAATACAAGGTTTCTACCCGACAACAACGATATAATAAGTGTATTTGCTCCATACCAATCCAACACTTTGCTGCTTGTACCCGTATGAGGGAGTGACAAATAAAATAGTTCTTGATCATTGAGTAAGACAGGAGAGACAAACAAACAGAGACAAATGGAGAGAGAGAGAGACAGACAAATGGAGGGAGGAGAGAGAGAGAGAGAGAGAGAGAGAGAGAGAGAGAGAGAGAGAGAGAGAGAGAGAGAGAGAGAGAAGCAGACAGAAAGACAAACTGAGATGGAGAGAGAAGGAGAGAGACAGAAGCAGACATGGAGCAGTGTTTAAACAAACAGAGTGTGTGTTCCTACCAGACATGTTGCCCTGACAGGTGCCCAGAGCCTGCAGGATGAGCTGCAGCTCTCTGACAGCGGCCGCAGCCTCCTCCCCACAGCTCATATCTGGCTCCATCACCAGCTCCATCAGGCCCACTCCTGACACGAACACACACGCACAGTGCAGGGAAGAAGGTGTCCGGTGAGATTAGTTTTCTTTTCTCCTCAGAGGCGAGTCGTCTAGGCCAGGGGTTCTCAAACATTTTCACGCCAAGGAACCCCCACATGAATATGTATTTTACCCCCATCTGAAAATATTTTGTGCCGATTTTTCAAAAGTAGTAGATCTACAAGCTAGTGCGGCACAAAGTGATGCGCTATGAGCTTGTAGATCTGCTAGATTGCCAAAGTATTAATAAAATGGTACCCCGCAAAGACCCTTGGTCACTTTGAGACCATCCGTCGACGCACGCGCACACCTACCCACACACACACGCTCTTTCCCACTGCAAGAGTTAAGTGAGCCATGCTTTAAGGTATTTTCACGGGTTCTTAATTTTTTCCGGCTCGGTTTCAGATAAGGTTCTCAGAAGCTAATTTGGGCACTGCTCAGGATGTGGTACTAATCCTGAGCTCTGGGACGGTATACTTTAAAACATTTTCGAAAATGTTGTGAGCTCGTAGTTTGTTTTTTACGTACCTCCTCCTTCCTGGGAGATTCTGGTTATATTGGAAACAAAAACTATCATTCATTCTTTCTTTTTTTCTTTCTTTCCAATTTTTTGTACCATTGCTTTGCTGTCAGGGCTGGTGCTCTATTGGAACATTGCTTTTGTTTTGTCTGGACATTATATTCCGGCCTGCTTTTTTTAATGCCAGCCTGTTGGAACATATTTTGAAGATTGACCTTCTGAATGTGTTCTTTTGGAACTTCATATTTTGTAGGCGCTCAACTAGCCTAATTGCAATTGTTTGAGATTGTTTTGCATAATTGTTTCCAAGTTGAAAAATGTTCATACATTTTCAAACATTTTGTGTGTGCTATTGAACACCCTTTACGTCCGTGTGTGGGTTTTACAAATATTGAACCAATGAAAAGTATTAAAAAGCACTTCTGACTAAAGCTTCTAACTCCATTGGATCCTCAAACTGTCAGTCAAACCACCTAACTCCAACTTGTGGAGTTAAGTGGTTTGTCCATCATTGATGAGAATGAGGAAGTCAGACGGAAAAAACCCAATCTCCACATTAATGGTCAAAAACCTCCTGACTCCACTTGAGCTGTACTTGGGTAAAGTGATGATAATATAAGGACACATTCAAGTATCTGACAAATGTATAAAAGTCACCATACCAACTTTGATGAGGCAGTATTGTGTCGTTCTAAAAACGTTTATATTAAAAAAAAAAAAAAAAAAAAGTTTTAAAAAAGTTAATATTTTGGACACTGGTTTCTGCCTGACAGCAGAGATATTTAAGTTATTAAGCAATTTTTGATCACAATGCCTACATTATTATGTTCCAATGGTCAATGCCAAAAACACAATTAAATCGTTAATCGCAATTATTTCTATGGCAATTAATTGTCATCTTACATTTTTGTAATTGTGACAGCCCTACCCTCAAACTTCAGCTTCAACTTCACGTTGGTGGGTGAAATTGGTGGTACAACAGTTACCTGCTCTGTTCAGGTCTATGAGAGTCTGGCTGCGGTGGTCGTCGTGCAGACTCTTGCCGCTGTCCTGTTCCAGCTGGATCTGCTTGATGCGGACAGACTTGGTGATGACCTGGCTCCTCTTCTTGCCTCCCAGGTGGCTGTAGGTCAGTGAGCCGTCCACAGCAATGGGCCGACGCTGCTGGGTGATCTGGTAGCCGGCCTGAAGGAGCAGAGGATAACCTGGTTTTTGATTTAATTGGGAGATGAGGTTCTTTGAACATATAAACTCCTCAAATTGTGGTCCATTATTTCTCACCTTCAATAATACTAATTGGTATTGTGTTTTATATCGTTGTTGTCGTTGATTAGTCACCTTTACAACGAGGCAGCAACACAGCTAAACGTGTGGGTAGTGCCCCCAAAAGATTTGCCAAAATCCCCCAGTATGCCTCTGTTGGTAATCACTCTCGTTTTGAGCGACCTGTCGGCACACACCCGTGCCAGTCACAGGTGTGTGACTGACACATGAGCATTGCGCTATCCTTACAACGAGTTATACCTCGACCGAAAAGGTTCCTTGTTCAATTCCCCGCATTGGCAGGAAAAATCTGGATGGAGAAGCGAATGGCCACCACTTTCCCAACACCGCTGAAGTGGAGCTGCTCAATGGCCAACAGTATAAGACTGTGGTTGTACTGGGCAGTTACCAGGTACCAGGTTTTAATGTGTAGGGCCTTGCTGAAAAAGAGTAGTCATGCTCAGGATACCTACCCTGGGTACAAATGGTGGTGGTGATATGGTTGCGTGGTATCAGTGACTGGGCCTTTGAAATGCCCTGGTACTGCACTGGACATCTGGTTTATGAGTAGAGTTTCTTATACAAGGGATAGTGATTTATGTGTGAAATGATAATCCCCTATTCTCCTGCTAGACACTGCGATCAGGCTTATTAATCTTGATAATCAGTGCTGACTGTGGAACAACGCCCTCCCTCCCTGGTGAACTCAGTCTGGCAAGTTCTGTGTCACCTCTTCAATCCCTTCTCACACAGTTGCTTGTAACATTTTTTTTTTTTTTTAACGGTTCACTTTTAATCCGAACTGAGCTGAACCCCCACCACTCGCTGCGGCGGTTTGTTGACTCTGTCTATGTACTGTACAAGCCTTTAAGATATTGTGTAAATCTATGGGCTCAAAAAGCACTATCCACCGACCGTTTATTGACTCAGAAAGAGACAAAACAGCGGTGGCTTAAGTCGGCGGCATGGATCCTCGCTAGACGTGAGACGAGGTGTGTCAATTAAAGCTCGACAGTGGCTGTTGGCACGGCGCTCGGAATCATTATGCGGCGCTGGAGTGTTGCCACACCGCTCTCTAAGGCTCAAGCCTGATTTATACTTTAGCTGTGCACCGTGTATCGCAGTGGTTCTCAAAAGGGACCTCCAGAAGCAAAGATTTGAGTTAAACATTTTTGCTTTGAATATATTATATTCAATTTGCACAAATGTTCACGATTTTTCTAAAATAGCAGATGTACAAGCTCATAGCACGGCATGAAATGACGCGCATATGAGCTTGTATATCTGCTTGTATATCTGCTATTTTTGGACAGCCAAAGTAGAAAATGTGGTTAAAATGATTGTGAAGCCATATTAACACATTTTGCTGGAGACCCCGTGGGGTGGACCCCCACTTAGAGAACCACTGGTGTATCGCACTCAAAATAGGCGATCTACAAGCTCACAATGCGTCCCAGGCGCGACATGTCGTGAGCTTTTAGATCCGCTATTTTTCAGTGTGAGACAAATTGGCGAGCGACTTGAGTATAAACCAGGCACTCACAGAGGCTAAGGGATCTAAATATTTCATCCGCTCCTCCTCCACCCCTGGGGTAGCGAGCAACTCGCCGAGTTATTGCTCGTTGACTGCGTTGCTACAGCAACAGCATCGCAGGAGACTAAACACATTAATTATACTTTTAGACTTATTGGCGTGCTAAGGGATGAGGTGGGAGTGTGAGGGCAAGGGGCGAGGGAATGCCGATTAGTCTGACATTCTGCATATTGTACCTGATCTGCATATCGTTGCTGTCGGGCGGAAACCTTGTATCTCCATATTTATTAATTTTTTCGTAAATTACTTAGTCACACTACAATGTCAGTAAAAACAGTAGCAAAAACGCGTTGCGGTGCAATTCATTGAGCTTGTAGAACTGCTATTGTTGTTATCTTTGAAAAACATTTGAAGTGAAAGCGCTTAAGCGTGTCTGTGGGTTTTATGAATATTGAACCAATTAACAAGAGACTAAATAATAACTACATTGGATCACAGGTTATTTTTTTTCCCCATTTCCTGAAAAAGTAACAGTTTTGGACATACAGGGTTTTTGCCCAACAGCGACGATCTGATAAACAAATCCCTCAACGTGCATGTTGTCTTCCTCAGGAGGCAGAAACCTCTTATCCCTACATTTTAACGTTTAGTGTTTTTTCCAAAATCAATGCCCTATACTTGATATACTACAGCTTCACACAAAAGTATAAAAAGTAGCAGATCAAGCTCTAAACGCGGTGCGAAGCGACACGTTTAGAGCTTGTAGATCTGCTACTTTTGAATATGACTCCTGAAAAGTAACAGTTCTGGACATATATGAGGTTTCCACCCGACAAGAGACGATGTAAGAGGGGCATTGGTTGCAGTGGTGGAAAAAGTACTCACATTTCTTACTTAAGTAAAAGTATCAATACTGCATTGTAGAAATACTCTGTTACAAGTGAAAGTCCGGAATTCAAAATGTACTTGAATAAAAGTACAAAAGTATTGGTATCAAAATGTACTTAAAGTACCAAAAGTAAAAGTATTAAAATGTTTGAAAATAGCCGATCTACAAGCTCACAACGCGTCGCATCGCGACGCGTTGTGAGCTTGTAGATCTGCTATTTTCAAATGGCCAAGGTATAAAATAAGGCTAAAGTGGTCAATGTATGCTTTATAATATAATAATTTATATCTGCAAAGTAACTGGTAACTAAGGTTTTCAAATAATTGTAGTGGAGTAAAAGTACAATATTTGCCTCTGAGATGTAATGGAGCAGAAGTGAAAGTATTGGAAATTGGAAATACTTAAGTAAAGTACAAATATCTCAAAATTGTACTTAAGTAAATGTACTTAGTTACTTTCCACCACTGATTGGTTGACATTTGGCTTTTCTAATTCATGCTTCATCGCACAAACCTTTCCACACGTGTCACTCAACAACAGAATGACATACTTTGGGTTGTGTAATGAAGTATAAATCATCGTTTAGTTCATTCTGTTCACAATGAGAAAGCGTAACACATATGGCCTCTAGTTTGTGGGCGTTAAGCGTTAATGTGTATCGATGGATTTTCATTGCAGGTTGGACACACAGCAGCAGCAGCACCCGTACAGCTGGCGGTAAAGGACACAAAAAAAAGGGATTGCCGTCTATTGCATTTTATTTCACCATTTTATCCCCATCCAGTGTATGTGGTTCTCTACGTAAAGGGGAAGAGGGATATCATATTTGTTTAAGCCGGTTAGATATTGCCGTCATTAATCACACTTTCACACTGTCAATGGAATATACTGCTGACACGCCCATGTCAGGAATGACAGCCATATCCCCAGTGGCAGTTTAAACCAGTTTTTTTTAAACCAATTTTTCTCCCCAATTTAGTCGTTATGCCAATTAATTCCTCCCCACACGCTGTTGTATCCTACTGGCTCACCTGCCAGTGAGGAGCCCCCACCGGGAGGACGTTGAGCCTTAGTCCTACTCATCCTCCTACTCCTCCCGCCTAACACTCCCTGCTGACAGACAGGTGCCACCCCAGCCCGTAGGAGTAAGTAAGCTTTGCCGAGCCATGTGACGAAGGAGTCACATGGCTGTTGGAGCCTATCTCCTGTTGACGCTGAGAGAAAAGCAGGAAGGCATTGGGTCCCATTTTTATAGTCTTTGGTATGACCCAACCTCATGGTCTCAGGGCAGACATTCTAATCACAAGGCCACTGAGCTGGTTAGGAGTCGTTGCTTCCCTACCCCGAACACGGGTCAACAGTGTTCGTATAATACAGTAGATGCTCGACAAAGCCGGATCCACCACGATGGATTCGAACCCACAACCTCCGCGGTGGTGGGCAGGCACTTCACCACTGCGCAACCCAAGCTCCCCTGGTTGAAACCTGATTTGTACGTCGTCGTGCAATGGTGTCGACGACGTATACTTTGAGCCAAAGTGCATTAAGGAACTGCAGTCAACTAGAACAAAACACTGGCCTGAGTCGTTAAGAGACCCAATGCGGCAGTTTCAACCTAGAGGCCCACAGTAAAAGCACGTTAAAATTTAAACACAGTAATAAAACGAGATAATATTTTAAAAAGAACAAAAATAAAAATGTAGCTATCATTTAACACATAGCAGGCAGGAACTGAAAACAAGCTCCATGGCAGTCATGTAAACAAACACATCAAACATGTAATGGCCTGGTTTCTGCCTTTTACTCGCCCCCACATGCGTTGTCAATGTCAGTGAAAACATGGCCTATGTTCCAGTTCTCGCAAACGGCTGTTTATAGTTTATGCACACATACAGATGCAGCACATTAAGGCAGCTCGTTATGGCTAGAGGACCATTTGCATTTCCAGACCTTTGCTGTTAATGAGGGGAAAGCTATGTTTGCCTCAGACAGGAAAATACTCCTAAACAGACCTAAATCAAGTCTCTTGCGCAGCCAATCACACCGCACGGCACTTCTTCAGCCCTAACAAGCACTGATCTGAACGTCTCCCTGATTTCTTGACATTTAAAACGGAATTTACTCTTTGGCACGAACGCACGCACACACCTCAATTCTGCACCTTCTACATAAATGGTACTATGACTGTCTGTGCAAATACTGTGTTTCAACAGGCTCATTTCTCAACCTTTCTGGGTCAAAAACCCAGGAAAGGGGATATAACCAGAACTACAACCATTTGAATAATATACACACAGTACATAATACTAGTGGATGTAGCCTATATATGAATGTGTATGCTGCTATGTGAACTATATACTGCTACCCTTCAGTATGTCTGATCTCTGATTACACTTGATGTAGAGTCAATACAAGTGCAATAATTCAATTACTTATTCATAGAGCGTACACTTTCATTATTTATCTACATGTTGCTACACCAGCCTCTGTATTATAGAGGCTGATACAGCAACAAGAACAGATAAATACAGAGACAATACAACACTGTATACATTATTCATATTAAACTATTGACTTTCTTTGTTAGGTTTTTATTATTGTTTACATTACTCACTTATTCAATCATTACACCATTCTAATTGGCAGCCTACATAAAAGTTGTGGTGGTTTTCTCGAAGGTAGATCTCTTTTTTTGGGGTGCTTTTTACAATTTGTTCTCCCCAATTTAGTCTTCTTTGTTTTGCCAATGAATTCCTCCCCACACACATTTGTGTGTTATCACTGCTGTTGTATCCTACTGACTCGCCTGCCAGTAAGGAGCCCCCACCGGGAGGACGTAGATCCTTCGGCCTACTCCTCCCGCCCAACACTCCCTGCTGACAGGTGCCGCCCCAGCCCGTAGGATTACATGCAGTGATATCACGCTCCCCCGCCTGACTTCCCTCCTCTGAACACCAATTGTGTTCGTATAGAGACGCACAACGCAGGCACAGCGCCACCCGAGCATCTATTCGATGGTAGATCTCACCAGCTTTGGAAAACGGTCTCATGCCCGAAAAGGTTGTCCACCCCTCCTCTATAGCAGTGTTTTTTTGTGCCCAACAAGGTACGCCAATGAGCACACCTGTATTCATAACGAAAAATCTACAGGCTCACAACGCATCACGACGTTTTCTGAGATTGAGCAATTTGTTGAGAATTTGTGAAAGAAATATGGTGAAAATTTCATTACAGGCGAAAAGTTAAAACAAAAAAAAATCACCTCCAAAATCAGGAAGCCGGATTGAAAGATGTTTTTTTTTTAGCAGCCATCCACTGGATTAAGCTGAAACTGAATTTCCCCCACCGAAATTAACAAAAGTCTTCCCTCCTCCTGCAAGAGGAGGGGGAAAATGCAAGATCATTATAAGATCAATGGTATGTGAGTGAAAGTGAGACCAAAATGATCTGACACTTCTTTTGTATTGTATTAATTATTGGATGGAAGCCCAGAGCCTACACAGTAAAATATGTGGTGTTCATTTATCCACTTGTAACTCCGATACAGTATACGCTGTCAGGACCCTGCACCGAGAGCTATATAGGTGCCTGACAAACTGCCTGGTGATAAAAGTTTTTGCTATTCAACCGCGCCTCTGCCTGCCATCACCAAGTAACTGCTACTCCCCTCCCCTACACTTGCACCGTGCCTCACAAAGAGATTAATTACACTCATTAAACAAACGTCAACGATTCCATATCCATGCCCGCGTCTGTTTATTTGAAAACTTAATATTTCAAGAAAATTGTAATTACGTGCTCGCGCCGGTAGATTAGTGTGGAGTCACTGGGGCATGTTATTAAAGAGCTGTTATAAAAACTTTACATGCATGTCCCTGCCTGCCGTCTCATTTCAAACAAGGAACGGCAAGTCAGCGGGAGCCGCATTAATCATTTAATGAGCATCGGCCGCATGCCGCAGAAATGTAATCAGCGATTTATAGTTGCATATATCAATAATGCACAACTCGATTTGGGTGTATAAGTTTTGACTGGATTAATTTCTCTGCGCCCCTTGGTGTTGATTAATTTTTACAGACGTGGATTATATTTCAGATCTTGGGCCTAATGTGGAAGTCTCCCATTATTACCGGCCTAAATTAAACCGCCTCTGTATGACTGCTCATCATCAGGCTGTTTAACGCAACACTGGATCAGACAACTCTTTACTGAGCAGCAGAAATGTGCAGCGACGCACACCCGAAGTCGCCGCAAATCGCTGACTGGATCAACAGGCATTACGGTGCACAAACAATGGATTACAAATGTAAATATGGACACATGGCAAACAGAATGGAACACCGCCCCATACACCCACACCCAATAGAAGAAGAAGAAAGAAAAGGAAATCAAATCATGTGGAACAGCGAGGCTTCTATGAGGATCTGGGACTTCATGTGGTCAACTTGTGTCGTCACTTGTCAGTCATCTGTGACATACTAGGGGTGTGCCGACTAATTTCACGATACGATACACGATATTGGGCTCACGATATCGATACAATACGATATATGACACTTTTTTATTATGAAAATATATGGGGGGGAAAGCAATTGCAAACAAATACTTCTGTTTTTGCATTATTATTTTGCATAATTAATCTTTTTTTCATTTTTTTTTTCAAAAACGCGGAAACGATACATAATCATGAAAACGTATCGCGATATATCGCGGGACGATATATCGGCACACCCCTATGACATACTGTATCTATATTCACAATGAATGTCTGAGGATTCATTATTAGCTTATTTTGTTTACTGTTTAGACTTATGTACTTATTCCTTCACTGAATCTTGTTTTGTTTCTACTGCAGCTGTGTTGGGTGAGGTCCTCCTATTCCCTCCTGACTGCTGAAACGATCATCAGATATCCCCTCAAGGATCAATAATGTTTTATGTTATCGCTTGTCATTCCTTTCTAGGGAAACACTGAAGCTCTAACTTTGAAGATACAGCAACATTCAGCTGCAATATAAAACAATTAACATTTGCTATGTGTCTACTACTCAGCCAAAGAAACTACCATTTTCAAAAAGACATCAACCAAACAAAAACATGATTTGAGGGGAGAAGGACTTTGCATTCCAATCATTCTGTAGTAGGGACAAATTGACTTTGTTTACCACAATCACTAGGGCTGCAACTATTGATTATTAGCGATTATTCTATCGCTTACTTTTTTGATCAATCAGATAATTGAGAAGTGTGTTTTTTTTAATAATTTTCAATCACCACAAAACGTCTTTTTTTTTTAATAATCTACTAAATCGATTAGTCTGATTAACCACTTAAGCCCTGTTTTATAGTTTGTCATACAGCGGTGTTGCACAAAAATACAGAAAACAGACGATCTACAAGCTCGCATCGCAACGTGCTGTGACTGAGCTTGTAGATTATTTTCGGTGTCAAACAGAAAAGGAAAACAAAAGGAAATTTCAAAATGTCTGCAAAATATGTATTTTTTATAATCGATTAATTCGATTAACTGTGTAAGTCCTACAAAAGAACTTGAGTTGTGAAGGGGTTACAGAAGGGTGAGTTGTGTTCCTGGCTGTAACTGTCTCTTCCTTGCCAAACATGTCAGAATGTCACATTAATGTTGGTGACATTGCCCAGGGGCTCTCAGGGCAAGTGAAGCCTACTCGCCATGCAAGCATTGCATTACTGACAGCAAGGTGTTCCTGGCAAAACACTAGACAGCCGAATGGAAATATGAGAGTGGAAAGCCAATTTTGTCATTATCTCAAATATATCTAGGCTGCTCAGTGCTGTTGAGTGCACACGGTGTGTTTTGTGATGTACCGGTGTTATAAGTCAAATATATTTTAGGCAGACAATGAAAAGCGGCAATCCAGTATTTTTGAGACGAGTGCCTGAGACATTGACATTGATTCAAAGAGTGTTCGTGATCGTTTCTGGCAGTAACATGTATAACCAGTTATTAACCACCAGAGTGAGAATTGTTTACATCAACGGCAACACACTCTGCAGGAACTGTTTGGTGCATCATTAAATCAATATCTGTTACACATTGCAAAAAAATGGATTGGCTGGGATGCTTTTCTGAGTGAGTACAAAATGTAACAAAATGTACCCCTAGTTCCCAGCTGATCTATTTGTACACTCTCGGAGTTAAATTATCAATTTTACTGTGTGCTAATTTCTTTTTTACGACCCAACCATGCTCTGACCATTGGAAGTATGTGAATAAAGGAGAACTGGCTCCAAATTATACCAACAAAGCTATGAAAAGTGCAATGTCCTGTGGCTAATATGAAATGGAGAGGTACACTGAAGGAAATGAGGCAATACGTGGGAACACACTGGCATTTTCTTTTTTAACGGCTTCCTGTGTCATTTGTCTGTATGGGGCAGGAAATGTCATTTTCGCTGCTTCAGCGACATTTTCGCTCACAATTTCCATTAGAGCCCACGGGGATGGGACAGCTGAACGGGAACGTTGTGCTGGGGACGGGGGGGAACAAGGACGGTTCACGACAAAGGAAAAGCAATGATGCAGCACAGCTGTGCGAGACAATGGAGGCTCAATAGCGCTCGCATAATGTAACCAAAACGCTTCACTCATAGCCGTCAAACTTCCCTTCACGTGTGCTCTAATCAGAAAGTTTTATCGAGGAGGTCAAACTCGGGACAACGTGGTGATCACTTGGTTTAGACGTGTGGGACTAGCCAGTCAGCACGTTTGCCCATGGGACAGTCTAATCTAGGGATGTACTCTATGATATCGTTGCTGTCGGGCAGAAACCTCTCATCTCCATAATCTAACTTTTTATGGGGGGGTTTTCTGGTAATTGAATGCCCTACTATGTCATATTATATTGTAATGCAAAAGTAGCAAAACCAGCAGATCTGCAAGCTCAAAACGTGTCACTTTGTGACGTGTTTTGAGCTTGTAGATCTGCAATTCTTTGCTATTTTTGAATTTGAGTCCTGAAAATTAACAGTTTTGGACATAATGACTTTCCATTCGACAGCAACGATTTAAGAGTTTAAAAACACAAGAGTTTTGGTCCTTGGAGATTCATCAGGACAAACGTTTGTTCCAATCTAGCAAATGTATATTTCACCTCTGCCAGAGAAGGCCAGCCCGCTTTATTACCATATAAAATGCAGTGGTGAGTATCATACTTATCGGCAGTAATAAATCTGAGAGCAGAATGATAGACAGAGTCTAAAAGTTGAGGGAGCAGCATTCCTATAAATTAATCCTCCATAATCCATAACAGATAGAAAGCCTGCTTCAACCACCCTCTTTCTGATGATCACTGGGAAGCTGGTTCTATTCCTAAATAAGAAAACCTTTTTTTGCCTCAATTTAATCGCGTAAATGTCATGTGTGCGCATACATGATATTTACACGATTACATTGAGGCAAAAATAAAGGATTTATATAGGAATAGAACCAGCAAATGTACAGTCACAACGCATCGAGACGTGTTGTGAAGTTGAAAGAGTCTAAATAACAAACAAACAGACAAAAGGCGTCAGGAGAGGATCATTACATACATCTATATTCTGACGCAGACGGACACTACTGAAGGCTGGACAGCCAAATTACACATAGGGCTGTCAGTGTGTCACCATTACAAAATGTAAGTCAAATTTAACTAGACCATACCCATCGGGGGATATGAGCACCACACGCGCGTCATGGTCCGCTTGTTTCACGGATTTGGCATCACCAGCGCTTGTTTTACGCACATGGTAATGGTCAATGGCTGTGTGCAGATCAATTGCTCCAGCCACTGAGGAGAACCGGGCAGAACAGATTTTGGCCACAGACAGACAGAGCTGCAGACGTTTTAACATTTGAACATAATGAAAAATAATTGTGATTATCTCATATAATTGCGTTTGAGTAGATAGGCAGGGACTGTGAGCTACTCACTGGCATGTCGGCGTAGAAGTAGTGCTTCCTGTCAAACAGGGACTTCCTGTTGATGGTGCAGTTGAGAGCCAGTGCTGTCATGACTGCTGCTTCAACACACCTTCTGTTGATGACCTGAGGACATAATATACCATCAGATGAGATTAGGGCTGCAAGAGTTAATTTAATCCATTAAGACCGGGAACGCATCAGTGTCATTTTAGATTTATTTGGCTATTCAAAAATAGCAGATATACAAGCTTGTAGATCTGCTATTTTTTTTAAACTCGTGAAAATTTGTGCAAATCTTTGAATATATATATATATACACATACATAAAAATTATGTAAAATAAAAATACTTCTTGATTATTTGATTAATCAAAAACGTAATCTAATTTATAGAATAATTGCTAAGAAAATAATTGCTAGTTTCAGCCCGAGATAAGATAAGATAGACGTGTTGCCATCTCCCATCTGTCTTATCAAGTTACATCAACGAAGGCTTAACAGCCAATTCTGTACTGTACATCCCAGACCTAGGCGACTAAACAAAAGTCACCTAGGTGGTTCCCAAACTGGGCAAATGTATAGATATTTGCCCAGGACCCAAACTAGTGAAAATAGCAGATCTACAAGTTGCGAGCTTGCAGATCTTCTTATTTTCACTACTTCTTAAACATTTGTTTTCCAATTTCTTTGATTATTTTTATTTTATTCATGAACTTGTTTTTGAAAAATGTTTGAATTTGTTTTCAACTAATGAAATTTCAGTTTTTTTTGTGGAAATCTTTAGAAAAACTTTAAAAAAGAATAACACAAAGTAAAGGGATATTCACTCGCGACCCACGAAAATGGATCCGCGATCCACCCATGGGAAACAGTGCTGTAAACAACCTTACCGGTAGAGTGCCGGGTAACGACGCATCAAAGAAGGACACCAGGGAATTTGGTGGTGCCATGAATCGAACCTCAGACCCTGAGAAGAGCTTTGTGTTGGACTGGATCTGTGCATGGACCTCCAGCCCTACCACCGATACCAACTCCTGGGGAGCACTGCAGTACAAATAAGACACACAGAGAAAGATGAGCCAGCACTGAGACTGGACAGAACTAAGTCATATTACTCATTTACATTCAAGATTAAAGAGGGTTTATTTGCCACATGTTGTACTGTACGTGCAGTGAAATGTTGATGAGTGATAATACTCTGCCAGTAATGTCCAGCATATATCAAAACAATGTATAATAATACAAGTAGTAGATGATATAATGTTATAATACAAGGGTAGTCAACAACAGTAACTAATAAAGTGTAAATAGACTAATGTGAAGGCAATTTTAAATAACATTAAGTGTGCAACAACAAAAATATCATATATACAGATCATTTAGAATTTACACATCCCTGCCTTACTGATGGATATTGAAACGAGAGGAAAAATAGAATATAGAATACACAGAATATTAACAGGAGAATGAATTAGCAATATAAAGAATTAGCCTTGAATCAAGACTATCATAGCTGAATTTTATCGAGTCTGACATTTAATACATCTATGATAGTCTTGATCCAAGGCTAATAAATAATATACTTTCATGCAGCAGAATGGTGGGCAAAGTATTATGTGGTGAACTGTGTTGAGCTACTGCAGATACTTTTGATTGATTGATTGAATACTTTATTGACAGTTTGCAAAACAAAAAGCACAGAGGCACAGATTTATACAAAAGGATGCTAAAAGGATAACCCCAAAAAAGACTATGGCTTATTTCCATTGAGGTCCTGTGTATTTATATTATTATATAATGTATAAATTGTAATTATTTATACAATATCTATCATGTACAATGTATATCTATATTAGATATACAATCTATATTATTCAAGGGGGACCAAGCGAAACAGACTAAACTACTAAAGGTAGAGAAATGCATCTCACACGGTCGTCTGGCATACTGTCACGACCGTCATGGATGAACTTCAACGAAGTGTTTGCACGTTCTCCATTTACAACGCGTACATCTACATAAACGTTCAGATTTCAAATATAAAGTGCGTACCCTATGGCCACGGATGTTACAATTATGTACGGGCCTTCAGAAGTACCCGTATATTCCATATTGTTCAATAGAAGCATTTTAATCCGATCGATGGCCATTTTCTCAGTGAGTGTTTTCGCCATAATATCAACTAAGCGACCCTATTGGTTGGGAGGTGTGTTGCACTCTGATACATAACTATGAGAAAATGGCCACCGCACAGATTAAAATGCTTTTTAATGAACAATACGGAAGATACGGGTACTTCTGAGGGCCCGAACATAATTTTAACATCTGAGGCCACGGGGTAAGCACTTTATATTTGAAATTTGAACGTTTATGTAGATGGAAATGGAGAAAGTGCAAACACCAGGTTGAAGTTCTGTTTCAGGGCTACTGACAAGAGTGTGTGCAGTGACAGTCGGTGTTATATTAGTACTTAACTGTACCTTTTTCTTTTCACCTGCGGTTGACTTGTGCACCGTGGAACGGACGTGCCTATTAGCCTGACGACGCACAGACTGTGTAGTTTATTGAACGTAGTTTTAGTATAAAACGTCATTGTTTTGTTGATGTGCAGGACACCAGAGGAGGCTGCCATGTTGCCGATAGAGTTGCCAGGTTTAGAGAGAGAAACAAGCAACCAGGTCTATGAAAATTAGCCCTAAAGAAGCGACCACAGGAGCACGTCGGCTATTTGAAAATAGCAGATCTACAAGCTCACTGCGATCTGCTATTTTCAAAAGAAATCAAGAAAATGTGAAAAATTTGGAATATTTTCAAAACATTTTAACAACCATGGCATAAAATATTTCAGTAAGGTGTCTGCAAAATGACGAATATATATCAATTTTGGGGGTCCTTGACATGAAAATGTTTGGGAACCACTGGTTTAAACAACATTACACAGCAAGCCCAACATGAGCAACTACACTTTAGAAACAAGCCCAACCCGCAACTACCAATATTTAAAAGCAACTTTACCGAAAAACAAGCCCAATGTCGCTTATAATAAGTAGACATGGCAACACTGGTTGCCGAGAGCAGCTGCTATCGTGAAGGATTATGGGGGATGCAGTTTATTTGGGCGAGCTCGGAGATATAATGTCATATTATAGAACTACAAGAACCAGAATGCGTCAAAACGTAGCCTGTGTCTTCTTCCGAGTTCCGACACTGGGTACGTCACATCCTCCTCTGGACTTGGTGGCGGGACTTCTCTGCATGGTGATCTTGAAGCGCGTAATTTAGAGATTGTTCCACAATTACATTTAAGGTTTAAGTACATTTCAAAGTGTTAACATCAACAAACGGGATGATGGCGACGAACGGTAAAGATGTCCAGGCTCTGAACGGTGTGTTGTCAAGTCCTTCCAACCACACGGATGAAGCTCACAACAAGCAGAAAGTTAACGCGGTTCATGTGAACGGTGCAACTGAGGTAATAGTAATACTGTTTAAAAATGTAACAATATATCATATTGTTATAGCTTAGATCAGGGGTATCCAACAGGGGGTCCGGGAAATGATAATATATTTTACATTAAACACATATTACTCCATGATTAGAGTACGTGAGGACCCCATTTGAAACAAGCCATTGCGGCTTTTCTGGGCTTTTTCAATCCTATTAGTTGACCTTGTATTGTGAACTGTACTTGTGCTTTTTCTCTGCAAACTTCTAAATAAAGTATTCAATCAATCAATCACTTGAACCCTAGCATCCCTTTTCTGAGGAGAACTTTTGCCAAAAATGGCAGATCTATCTACAGCATTGTGAGCTTGTAGATCAGCTATTTTTGTCAAAGAGGTATGGTGTAGAGGGGAAAAAAAGAGTAGACCAAGTAAAAATAACTAACAAATCTGCAACATAATTTTATATATAAAATAGAGGGGGTCCCTGGCTGCTTCATCTCTCTCTCTCTCTCAGCTAGCCTAGGGGGTCCTTGGCCTGAAAAACGTTGAAGAGCCCTGGCCTAGATAGATATGGGAGGGCTGAGATTGGGATATTATGATATGGGCACAAGTGAGACCTTTACCTCTTCATGGTTTTAAAGGAGCTGCAATCTGTAACTTATGTCATACATTAAATAAGTTCTGGGTAGCAGTTTTAAAGGCTGCATTACAGTGAACTTCTGTAGTTTTGGAACTTTCCTGACTTCTAGCTGTTGTATCTTTACACACTCAGTTAATTTATAGGCTTGATTTACTGATTGACAAGTTTGACAATGGTACAGGAAGTATAGTCAAAAGTTATTGATGATTATTCATCGAAAAGCTCATAGATGATTGTGTAAATATTTAAAGTAAGCATCTACAGCAGGGGTCTTCAACCTTTTCAGGCCAAGGACCCCCTAGCTGAGAGAGAGAGATGAAGCAGGGACCCCCTCTACATTGTATAAAATTGTGTTTCAGATTCAACTTTTTTACTTGGTCTGCTCTTTTTTCCCCTCTACACCAAACACCTCTTTGCCAAAAATAGCAGATCTACAACTCACACTTGTAGATCTGCTATTTTTGGCTAAAGTTCTCCTCAGAATAGGGATGCTAGGGTTCAAGAAAACATCATATCACACAAAGATTTGGCGGACCCCCTGTAGTAACTCTGAGGACCCCCTAGGGGTCCCGGACCCCCTGTTGAAGACCCCTGATCTACAGTATAGTTATCCCCACATCATAATCAGAATATTGATATAGAGGTATTTTGTCAAAACTATTGGGATATTTGCGTTTGTCCATAACGCCCAGCCCTGAACTGAGGTTCCCTCCCCACTCTATGCAGAACGGAACCGGACCAACCCAGAGATTCACCTTCACCGGCGAACCCACGCTGGAGGACATTCGACGGATGCAGGCAGAATTCACGGACGAGAGGGACTGGAACCAGTTCCACCAGCCACGGAACCTGCTCCTGGCCATGGTCGGGGAGGTGGGAGAGGTGTCGGAGCTCTTCCAGTGGCGGGGGGAGGTGGCGGAGGGTCTGCCCGACTGGACGGACTCCGAGCGGGAGCAGCTGGCCCAGGAACTGAGCGACGTCATGATCTACCTGGTGGAGCTGGCGGAGAAATGCCGCGTCGACCTCCCGCAAGCCGTCCTGCGCAAAATGGCCCTGAACCGACTGAAGTACCCCGCCAGCAAGGTGCAGGGCTCTGCCAAGAAGTACACCGAATACAAAGACTAAAGCCTAGTTCCGACCAGAGATTCGTGACGAGATGAAACCGCTTCAAGTCCCGATTTATACTTTGTCGTACGCCGATGTTGCATGTCGAAAATGGCCGATCTACAAGTCTGTGACCTTGTAGAGGGGGTGTTTTTTTTGTCACGCAATACCATCGTACAATCTAGCATAACGTTGAGGAGAAACATTGCGATGGTCTGAATTATCCCTACTTTGCTCTTAAGCTTAATCGCACAACGGTGTCGCTTGTCGAGCCGATGCAACGGTTAGCTTTTAGATCTGTTCTTGATGGCAAGCAGCACCGTTTTTACTAGAGTCATAAATTAGCCTTAACTCGGAGTGGAAAGCACTTGTTTGAGATGTCTGAATGTTCGCTTTATGGAGAATATTGGTTGATAATAGCATATGTACTGCTGTACCAGCCATCTGTGCTGATCATCAGATAAGCAAGATATGTTCATTGTTCTTATATTCACTGTTCTTACTATATATTATATATTGTTTTAGCTGCTTGCCCAAAGTAAAACAAATACAGTAGGAAGCACACTTGGGAGGAATCCGTTTAGCTTTTCTGTGCAAATTTCCTCTACATTTGATCACTTTTAATGTGATCACTCACTGATGCCTGTTCACATTTGCCCCTGATTGAGTGTTAGATTTTTCAATTTTTGTTGTCAGGGTGGAAACCTTTTCCACCCACATTCCCACTGAGCACTTCCATCTACTTTCAAACTGATTCCAATGAATGGTAAGGCTTGATTTATACTTGGTTTGCGTGCTAGTATCAGTCGAAGCATATAAAAATAGCAGATCTACAAGCTCACTGCGACACGTTATGAGCTTGTAGATCTGCTATTTTTGGTGCAAGACACTGGCACACAACCAAGAATGAATCAGGCTTAAAGTGATTATCTTAATCTTGGCAATTGAATCCACTGCTATGACCATTAATATAATACCTGAAAATTCAAAGTCGTGGAATGCAATAGGGGCGTTTTAAAGGACTGGAATACAACCCTGATAATTTAATTTTTTTAGAACCAGATGTTTGAGTATGTCTGAGGAATTATCTTTTGTCTGTCATGGTTGAAGTCAATGATATGTACTGCCTATCATTGTTTGTTACTGACTTCTTTCTGAAGTAAAAGTGTCTTCAGTTCAACCTGCTGTCTTCTGGTGTGTTTGTGTGTGACGCACTGGTGGAAGAAGTACTCAGATTGTCTTTCTTCTTTTTACCTACTTACGTAAAAGCAGCAATGCTAGAATGTAAAATTACTCGGTTACAAGTAAAAGTCCTCTTTTCAAATGTTCATAAAGTACAAAAGTATTTTGCATCAAATATGCAAAGTAACTACGAACTGAAGCTGTTAATTTGTAGTGAAGTAAAAAAGTACAATACTTGCATCAAGTGTAATGGAGGAGTAGAAGTATATATTGTAAAAAAAAAAATCAAATTACTAAAGTAAAAGTACCTCAACTGCATAGTTAAGTACAGCACTTAAGTGAGTTTTGTTAAGTTACTTAGTTTCCACCACTCAAGAAAAGCCCCACCCCTGACATTTGTGGATCTAACATGGTGTGTCTAAACTACTTTTACATTTAATATTGGTTTGCCTTTAGTTTTTTTGTGTTCAAGTGTTTAATATTTGTCTCTGCTCCATGTGCCAAAGCAATTTCCTTCCATAAACCTTGTAGATGACAGCTGATCCCTTTTCTGAAAATCCTATAACGATTATTCTACTCCGCAGCTGATCAGAGCCCGAGAATGACCAAAGCTATAGGTCTAAATATAGCTTGTCGGTATATAATATTTTGCTTCCACTTTAGCCTGCAGGGTGCTGATTTGGTGTTTTTGATTGCAGCTGGTCCATTTGAATCAGCAAGAAATTGCTGTGTTATTTTGGGTTTGGGTGGGGGGCTTGTTCATGCTCTTTGAAGTTCTATTTTGATCCTAGACAAGGCGGTGTACTAAATAGTCTATTTACATACTCAATATAAATAGATGTTCTTCTGTTGTGATATACAGTATAGAAGAGAAATGTGTACAGCCTGATGCACAGTCATCCTCTTGCTGCAGAGAAACTCCAGCATGCATCTCGAATGTGTCTGTATACAAACTGAGACTGACCTAAATAATATAATACATCCAAATACAGCACTTTTCTTGGTACTCAAATTCGCTTTACACAACAGAACAAATGGTTCTTATACACGGGCAGATATGATTCTGTGTGCCAGGTTCTCAGATCCTGGGCGGTGCAAACATGCCTTTTGCTTCCGTAGTACTTTTGATTTGTTGAAGCATAGTACGGACAGGCCTGAATGATTATGTTAATTCTTCAAGAGGAAAAACGCATGCAAAGACCATACCAGACTTTGACATGTGGGTCCTTAGTCACACTGATAGGATTTCATCCCTCAAAACCATTTGTTGATATACTTTTCCATTATTGACATATATGTGCCTATTCATCATGATTATTACTTAAGTCTGATGAATCTCAGAACATTTGTCCTATACACTTCATCAACACTTATCAAACTTCAACATGCTATTCTGATGTCATCACTTAGATGACATCAGTGATATCCATATGTGGACATATCGGTCAGATCTGCAGTGCGACCTAGGTGTGCCGAACCTCTAGTTGCAAAATAAAAATGGAATGAAATCCTATCAAATTAAGAGTGTCAAAAGGCTGCTGCTACGGGCAAAACTTGTACAGTCCCCAGTGGTTTCAAACTTTTTTTTCTTCCATGACAATTCTTTCATACTGTAAAAGCATTCTTGCACTTCATAGTGCTGTATGAAACCGTCCTGGGTATATTGACACATAGAGGAGGTGACAGGCAGGTTTCTGTTTTTGTGTGTGTGTGGATAGCATTTCATAGCAGTGTGAACTAGCATAGATGGGAGCCCTGACACATTCGATGTGCTAACGCATAATCTATCGTTGATACATGTATGTCGCAATCAGACTGCAGGTTGCAATTACAGCCATCTCCGGAAAATAATACAGAATTTATACTGTCGTACAGCGGTGTGCGCCACGACACGTTGAGCTTGTATATCTATTTTCACTCTGCTTCTCAGTGAATGCATAAACTCTGCTAACGGTACTTGGGAGGTATTCATGAGCTCTTAGCTTTTGGGAGGCCCTGGCCTGGTGCATTTTTGAGTCTGGGGAATATTTTGGATGAAGTAACATGTATTTGCACAATAGGGATGAGCCTCAGAATGAAGTGTAATATGAGTAGACTTAGTCATGGGTGGAAAATTGGAATCTATTCAACTGTTACTGAAGGCACAGTATTCTCAGGCCCGAAGCAGAATTGCGACTAGTGTTGATTTTTTGTTTCCTCTTGCTTGGTATTTAAATGGGAATATCAAGCAAATTCAAATGCTATGGTCCAGGGCAGTTTAATAATTATTTTATTTGTGCATGAACAACTCTCTCCCAAAGCCTAATCTCATTCTCAACTGTGTGTATGCTAGAGTCTAGACAAACAACTCTGTCACTAAGTCTAACTATACTATCAAGCGTTTGTATGCTATGCAAATGCAATGCAAAAGAAGCACAAAGAATCACACTGTGAGCTTTGCATAGATAATGGCTGTAGCTAAATACACAGCCAATATTTGGATGTGTAACTATGTTTTTTTTTATCTCACACCATAAACTTGAGATTTGTATTTTTCTGAGACAAATAGAAAATTCCCACATTGAAGCCTATTTGTCTGTAGCTACAGTCCCCAGAAACCAGAGACGCATGGCCTGGAAAATTCTTAAAGATTGCTGAGCATAATATTTCACCTTTAAAAGGAGATCCTAATAATTATAATAATACCATAACATTTATATAGCACCTTTCTGAGTTTTCAAAGTCGCTTTACAAAACCGAAAACAAAATAAAAACTAGAAAAAGTGCTCCTCGGAGCACAACTCTCCGCCAGAAGACTTGTGTTGGGAATGTTCTAATTCTTATGTTCTAACTGTCCTATCCGTCCTGTCTGTGAAAGTGTCCGATCCGTCCTGTCTGTATAAGTGTCCTATCCGTCCTGTCTGTATAAGTGTCCTATCCCTCCTGTCTGTATAAGTGTCCTATCCGTCCTGTCTATGTAAGTGTCCTATCTGTCCTGTCTGTGTAAGTGTCCTATCTGTCCTGTCTGTGTAAGTGTCCTATCCAATTGTTACAGTATCCGCCATTTCTCAGCCATTTCGTGATTGTTCCTGTCTTACCTCACTTTGAAAGAGGCACAGACTCTTTCAAAGTGACACACGTATTTAGTGACTTGTGCTCCTCGGAGCTCCTCGGAGCACAAGTCTCCGCCAGCAGACTTGTCTTGGGAATGTTGGGAATGTTCTAATTCTTATGTTCTAACTGTCCTATCCATCCTGTCTGTATAAGTGTCCGATCCGTCCTGTCTGTATAAGTGTCCTATCCGTCCTGTCTGTATAAGTGTCCTATCCGTCTTGTCTGTATAAGTGTCCTATCCGTCCTGTCTATGTAAGTGTCCTATCCCTCCTGTCTGTGTAAGTGTCCTATCTGTCCATTTCTCAGCCATGTCAACTCGAAATCATGCTCGCTGGCTTGGGCGCTTAGCTGTTAACTAAGCATTTGTAGGATCGAGGCCTTCCCATCTAGAGAGGCTTTAGCTTAATTAAAGTATCTGCTTTGCATGCAGGATTGTTGGAACTGTCTTACCTGACTTTGAAAGAGGCACAGACTCTTTCAAAGTGACACATGTATTTTATAGGCCGCTATACGTCACTAGCCAATCGGATCACACTATTTCACCGTATTGTCACGTGTCACGTGAGGCTTGACCAATGTTAGTCCCAGTTTCAGAAAGTGAAAACAAACTCTCCTGGCGGAGAGTCACGTGTCACGTGAGGCTTGACCAATGTTAGTCCCAGTTTCAGAAAGTGAAAACAAACTCTCCTGGCGGAGAGAACAAATTCATTAGGAAAGAAATATATTAAAACGTTTTAAACTATTTAAGTAAAGGTAAAAAGGGGAGATTAAGTAGGGAATGCAAGTCTGAAAAGGTGGGTTTTAAAAGGCGAGGGTCGGGGCAGCTTTGATGTGACCTGGGAGTGAGTTCCATAGGTAGGGGGTGGCCACCGAGAAGGCCCTGTCACCCCAGGTTCTTTCTTTGTCCTGGGGATGTCCATGAGGTTGGCATCACCCGACCTGAGGGAGCGGGAGGGGGCGTGGCGGTGGAGGAGCTCAGAGAGGTAGCGGGGAGCCTAGTTGTTGAGGGCCTTGTACGTGGTGATTAATCCTATATATGTTTGACTCCAGCATCAGATATCCACCATGAGAGGCTACTGTACCCCAAAGTGTGTACCACTTGTCACGTTGGATTTTGGGTAGTTACAGTATAAACGAAAACAAAAAATGTTTTGAAGGAGTGATCCAACATATTGGTTGGATCACTTTGATATCCGATCTGTGATCATAGAATTATCTCGGCATTATGTCAATAAGAAGTATAAGTTTGATTAATCAGATCATATTTTGAACACCCAAAATGCAAATCTGATCCCCAAGGATAGGGATGAAAATGTTGAACTCTTGGGCCCAGGGTTTCATGTAAAGACAGATTTCAAACTAGTGTCAAAATGTCATTTGTCAATTGCTCCGTAAGAGAAAAGGGGATGTTAAGATGCTCTCAATTTACAGTTCAGGCATTTTAGCAATAGCTATCAGTGGTTCTCAAAGTGGGGTCCGGGGACCCCCAGGAGTATTTGGTGGGGTTCCAGGGGGGCCCCAGCAAAAGTAGTTAATGTAGCATCACAACAATTTTAACCACTTTATTAATTTTTACATTGGCTATTAAAAAATAGCAGATATACAAGCTCACAAGCACGTCACTTCGTGCCGCACTGTGAGCTTGTACATGGACTATTTTACAATTTAATTACATTTTTTACATAAATCTTCACTTCCCTGGCACAAGACCTTTTCAGACGGGGATCCGCGGCCAAACACATATATGCATTTGGGGGGTCCTTGACATGAAAAAGTTTGAGAACTTCTGGCTTACATGAAGGCAGAGTATATTTATGTACAGTACTGTACATCATACTAGTTACTCTTGAGGACATGAAATATAGCCAATCAAATGGAAGTGTATAAAGGGAATCTTTGGCACTGACTAAGTCACATCTGCGACTGGTCCAGTGGGTTTTTGATTGATTGATTTAATAATACTTAATTAGACAGAAATGTAAACAGCACGGTGGTACAGTAAGACATTTAGGCTAAAAGGATAACACAAAAAGATCCCTGGGGACTTGTTTCCATTGTGGCATGTATTCAATTCATCAACAGAGAAAATATTACACATTAATACCATGTCATCAACAAATCTAAACACCTGGGTGGAGTTTATGGAAGGTGACATCACAGGAAAGGTTCAATATCTATCAAGTGTGTGTTTGTCCAGAGCTCATCGTGACATCACTGGGATGATGAGAGCATCCCGCCGGACAGTGTATATATAATGAATTGCAGTCTTAGTGAGAAGCCAGATCTTATCGGACACCATTGCCACAGGTCCTGTCACTAGATACTTACAAGACCTGTTGTAAATCAAACATAAGACAGTGTGAGGTTTGTTTATAACCAGGTAAATTAACATCCAGAACCATTATTTCACTGTCAAACTAAAGCACACAGATCTACTAACGGATCATCCATGGATACACAAGCGCATTCTGATCCCATGACCCGGGGCTCCATCTCCCCTAAACCTGGACATGGAATACAGTTCCTGCCTGGTTTTCTGATGGGGGACGCGCCTGCCCCTGCTAGCCCCCAACCACGAGCATTCAGCCGGTCCACCCCCACCCCCGAACAGCACAGAAGCTTTCAGCTCGCCCCTAAGCCAGTAGACCAAAGACAAAAGTTGAGCCAGTTGACCAAAGACAAGAGTGGAGCTCCGCCCGTCCGCAGTATCTACGACGACCTGACCTCCACTGCACTCGGTTCACACAAGCAGCCTTTCTCCTTCCTGTCTCGGCCGTCATCACCCCTAGGACCATTGTCCTACAGTAGTTCAGGTAGACAGGGAATGTCTCCCGCTCAGGTTGATCCATTCTACAGCCAGGGGGAGGCCCTGTGCTCCGACGACCATCTGGACCCGACCTGGGTCACCGTGTTTGGGTTCACATCCGAATCTGCGCCTTACATTTTAAATCAGTTTGCTCAGTATGGAAACATCCTTAAACACACCATGTCTAATAAAGGTAACTGGATGCACCTGCACTACCAGTCTGTCCTCCAGGCCAGGAAAGCTCGGTCTAAAGACGGGAAGGTGTTCGGAGAGTCTCTCATGGTAGGAGTTAAGCCATGCATCGACAAGAGTGTGATGGAGGCTTCAGGAGGAGTGTTCTCCTCCGTCAGCAGCACTCCATCTCCTCTCCTCTCCCCTGCTCCTGTCCTTCACTCCTCCCCTCATTGCTCCATGAGGCGGCTCACTGCTGTAGGCGGCGGGATGCTGACAGACGGACAGACACCACAGAAAGAAGACAGCATGGTCTCCAAGGCGATGACGTACATTTCTTCATGGCAGACAACCCAGGAGGATGCACAGGGAGCAGGGTCCTCCTCCGTCAGCAGCCCTCCCTCTACTCTCCCCTCTCCTGTTCCTGTTCTTCGCTCCTCCCCTCACTCCTCCCCTCGTCGCTCCATGAGGCGGCTCACTGCTGTAAGCGGCGGGATGCTGACAGACGGACAGACACCACAGAAAGAAGACAGCATGGTCTCCAAGGCGATGGTGTACATCCCTTCATGGCAGACAACCCAGGATGCACTGGGTAAGGTCAGCCATTGCATCCTGGGTTGTCTGGAGGAATTGAGGCAGGCAGGCCTAAGCAAATTTCTGCCGTGAACAGAAAAACCTACAGCGGGAGGTGCAGACACGTTTTAGGTGGGATTTTATTCATAATAACGAAATAGGAAACAAGACCAGGAGACCTGGTTCTACCAGACCCAGACTTCACATGACGTTCAGCCTGTGTCTATGCCCATGTATGGACGAAAGGGGGACAGACTTTTATGGCTGGGGCCTAAGGACAAAGTGACCAAAACCTGTTTTTTGCCCATGTATGGAGAAAACGGGTACAAAACATGCCCATGTATGGACGAAAGGGGGACAGACTTTTATGGCTGGGGCCTAAGGACAAAGTGACCATGCCCATGTATGGAGAAAACAGGTACAAAGCCTCATGTAAGCCAGACCCCCTGGGTCCGGCAAAAATATGACATTAACATGTCATTATAGATACGTCATAAGGCTGTCTTAAAAGAGGAGGTTGGCAGGGTTCCTCTTCAAAACAACAACATTTTGTCATTTAGCCGAAGAGTGGTCTGAGCATGCCCAAGAAATTCCAGGGTGAGAACTCCAAGTCGGCCTCAGCCAAAGCCCGCAAGGCCGAGGCAAAGGTGGTGGCCGGCGCCCACAAGAAGCAGGAGTTAGAGGACGCTCTTTGGCAGGAGAATGACAAACATGTCCTGAGAAAGGAGCAGAGGAAGGGTGACAAGGAGAAAAGGAGGATCGAAGCCTTGGAGTGGAAGAAGGAGAACCAGAGACTCCTGGATGAGGAGAGTGCCGGGCTCAGGAGCAGACCCGCGAGGGAGGTTCCTGCCGGAGGTAAAGTGACCCGGGCTCAGATCGAGGAGACAAGGACAGAGCACAAACAGGAAGAGCCAAGACACCTGGTGCTTCCTCTGGAAGAGAACGTCAACCGCATCGTCCCCGACGAGGGCTCAGTGGAGGCCAGAACGATAGAGGATGCCATCGCTGTCCTCGGTATGGGCCCTGAAGACCTCGACCGGCACCCGGAGCGCAGGATGAAAGCAGCCTTCGCCGCCTACGAGGAGGACAACATGCCCCGCATGAAGATGGAGAACCCCGGCATGAGGCTGGCGCAGCGCAAGAACATGCTTAAGAAAGAATGGATGAAATCACCAGATAACCCCCTCAACCAGTGTTTCGCCAACTACAACACCAAGTGAGCAGCGCGCCCCCCACTCACCCCCACCCAAGCTGCATTTCAAATTAGAAAAAGTGCTCCTAGGAGCACAGGTCTCTGCCAGGTCAGTTAGTTATTGTGGGCCAGCAATGTTCGGAATTCGCCAATCAGATGGAATATGAAAAATCGGACTGGTCCGTCTTGATCACTTGACTGTGACATTTGTTCCTCAACGTAGTGCGCCTGCATGCAAAGTTTCACCACAATCGGACGCTGCGTTCATGATTTGCGGCATTTTGTTAACACATCAAGTACCAGAGGTTTTTCAAAACAGGGTACGTCCAGTGCCACTGTTCTTACCGTTTACGCTGATGTATTTAGAGCTGTAGAAACCTCCACGAGGACGCGGATGTAAATAAAGGGTGTGTGCACGATGGTCGAGGGTCCCGACTAACGACTGGAACAATAATATTTCTAACGCAATCCACCATTGCAGAGTGATCGCACATCGGAAATGACTTGTTTTCACCACGGTGAAAGGATATGGAGATATGGCCCTTTTTCTCCAGATCCTATCACTGGAGAGGATGGAAGAGACGTTTTTTGGGCCCTTGTCACATCACATCCGTCCATTCCATTTTACAGGGGCCTAGGATGATTCCTAAGTTGCGTTAGAGCGACCCTTGTGGGAAAAAAATAAATTGCATTCTCGTTTATGGCACTCGACGGGTGTATTTGCAGTTTGGCACTCAATGTGTTAAAAGGGAGGGCCGGCGGACCATGTCGTCACGCTCATGTCACTATGACTCAGCCATTAACATATAAAGAGTTCCCAATGCAGCTATGCCCAAATATGGAGTGTGTTGTCTAACCTCAATGTGTCGTCATGGCGTCAGGCGCAAACAAACCAGTCAGCACTCCGTATATGGGCACAAAAGGGGGCATGCTCATTTATGGGCATATACTGATGACATCAGGGATCTCCATATATGGGCATAAAAAGTCCCTGTCCACCTGGAGGTTGTGGGTTAAAAATAATTGGCTACTCTAAATTAAAAATAAATGAATAATAATATGGGCATATCGGTCGGATCGGCGGTGCGAAGTAGGTGACCTCTGGTGTATTATATGGGCATAAAAGAGACAGACGGACGGACGGACAGACAGACAGACAGGGTGCAAAACATACTGTAGTCTCGGCCATGCCTTTCGGCCTGCTATAGACAATAATAACGGTCTACCTATGCACTAATAACAATCACCCTATTGTTGCTGTCAGGTGAAAACCTGTACGTTCAAAAACAATACTTTTCAGGAAATGGAACATAATAACCTGTGGTTCAAATGGATCAATATACTGTATTATTTATTCACAAACTCTTCGTTATAAAACCCACAGCAAGACTTAACTACTTTAAACCGTGCGTCCATATTTTGGGCATGGCATTATATGCAAAAAAATAATAATCTCAAGAAATTACAAATAGCTAAATTATACAAGCTTTTCCTCACGCTGTGAGGTAGCGCCATAGCGGGGAGCTAGATGTTTTGAGATTGAAGTACCTCCTTTTTTTAATAGCAGTTTCCTCCTTTGTGGTTTGCGGTGATTTCCTCCTGCTCACCACACTCACACACCTGTTGCTGCCTCAAACTGAGCGTGCTCAGTCAGTCAAAGGGCTGCGGCCTTGGGCACAGACGGACGACAGAATGACGAGACGGTGCGCAGGGTGGAGAGGCACTCCAGAATCGCCACTGTGGTCCCTCGAGACACCAGGGTCATTCTACAGATGCCACGCGGCAAAATATTGATGTCCTCACAAGTATAGTAATACAAATGTGTGCGCGCACGCACGTGCGTGTTTGAGTGAGTGAGTGAGTGAGTGAGTGAGTGAGTCTTGGATTCATTCATTCATTCATTCATACATGTGCTCATCCAACAGCCTCTGGGGTTGCAGAGGTTGTTTTCTACCACATCATTCTATAACATTTATATTCAACTTAACCTCCTGTCTATCCCTTTGTGTCTCCCTCGCTCTTTCTTTCACACCCCCACTTCCTGCAGAGACATGTTCTGTGCAAATCTTTAGCTCAGGTTCACTTGTCTCACTCCCTCTCTTTTGCACTCTCCTCTCTGCTCTCCCTCGCTCCCGCTCTCTGTTTCTCAAGGGATTCATCACACACATCGAGGCATTGCAGTCTGTGATTCACAGAAACGTATGCACACATGCACGTGCGTACACACACGCGCACGCACGCACGCACACGCATGTACCCCAGACAAATCCTGCAGTCCTCATCCTCATCACCTCAATCTGATTCCAGTTCAGTATATCAAATACTCTTTTATTTTTGTGTAACCCATAAGGTTGAACGGTTGCTACACAATTTCAGCTTCTCATCCATTATTAATAACCATCTCTGTCTGGGGCTCACACACTCTTTAAGGTCTCCCCCAGAATACTGTGTAGGCCTATATGAGAAATAACTTTTTGATTTCTTCAGGCTCATGGGCATCAAGTACGTGTGCCGAGCCCATTGGTTCTCAAAGTGGGGTCCAGGGACCCCCAGGGGTCCTTGAGGGGGTTCCAGGGGGTCCCCAGCAAAAAATGTAGCATCACAATCTTTTTAACCGCTGTGTCCATTTATATGTTGGCTTTTAAAAAATAGCAGATCTACAAGCTCACAGCACGTCACTTCGAGCCGCGTTGCAAACTTGTACATCTGCTATTTTTGAATAATTTTCTTTTTTAACATACATTTTCTCTGCTGGGGGTCCCTGCATGGCACAAAACATTTTCAGATGGGGTCTAAGGCCAAATACATATCAATTTGGGGGTCCAATTGGCACAAAGAAAATTGTAGAACTACTGCGTCTACCACAATACAGCAAGTGGGCCGCCCCAAAATTGTCAAAACAGTAAGATTTGAATGATAATATAACATTAATATTAAAAACTTAATGTTTACAGGTTTTCTTCTTGAACCTTGAACAATGATCATGTGATACAATATGCAATATTTTCATATTTTGTGATTTAATGTTTTAATGTTTTTTGTGTATGAATATTTCATGACTTCAGAAGATTCAGACTCAGATCCACCGTCCCCACCAAATGTTGACATGTTGTGACATCAACATCAATATTCCCAGGGAAGCCATGCCGTTATCAGTCCTCATCTTGTTCAGTTGAAAATCCGTCAGCAGAGCTAGTGAAAGTTTCACACTTTTTAAAGAGTTGTAGTAAACACGGCTCTCCCATCCTGGTGTAAGTCTTCATAATCCTCACCAGTGTGGGCTCAAGCAGAGACAGTAAGCTGTATTAACTCCACTGACTGAAAAAAACCCCACCATTCTGGCCCTCAACTTCATTATTGTCAGTATTGGTAACTGTGCTTATTGTCTGAGAATATTGACTCACTTTTCAGTGTTGATTACATTCTCAAAGTTACAAATGGATTCATTATTCTCTGGTTGCACTTGTGAATGTAAACATGAATATTGTTGTAGTTGGTTCACGCGGAGATGAGTTGATTTAATTACTTAATTCCATGAAATAATGTTGCCTTCTTTGGCTAGACTGGCTAATTTAATTAATGATTGATTGATCACTGGGCTCAAATTTATGAACTCCAAATGGACCTGTGTACCTTTTTACTCTCTCAGCACCTCACCACAGCCTTTGGTGTGTGCCAAGTGACTGACAATTACAATAAATAGCCTCTGAACAACAACTACTGTCATAATATTCTGCAGCAGAGCTATACTGAAAGACTCCTTTAAGGACTCACCAAAGTGGCAAAGCAAAGCTGAGATGTTTTGGACAGACAGTGACATAAGCTGCCTTCTCTTGTTATTAACCCATTCAATTTGGGAATGCATCTGTCATTTTAGATGTCTTTGGCTGTTCAAAAATAGCAGATCTACAAGCTTATATCACAGGAAAACATAATGGAACCTGGAGGGAAGACATCTGTAGATGTAGAAAGGTTAAAGACAGGATAGTCCAGTCATCAAACAGGGTTATATTGTGTTCATGAACACATATTATTGTGTACACACTCTGAGAGTGTTAGGCTACAAATGGAACCAAATGTACCCAACACTCCCAGAGTTTATAACCCCACTGGCATTTAACACTATATGATTTTATTGGATTTACTGGATGGATTTTACTTTCACAGCATGACGTGATTAGAGTTATATTCCGTATTAACCAGATGAACCCTAGCGTCCATATTCTGGTAAGAAAATGAAGTGTTGTGGCACATTTTGAGCGTGAAGATCGGCATTTATTTGGTGTTGAGGGGAAAAAAAGGAGCGGACCTAGTATAGAGCATAGACGGTATACACAGTTGCATGAAATTATATTCAAATTCTGTGACAATTGAAAAATGTATAAATGTATACAACATACCTTTTATATACTGCTTTTATTGTATTTTTTTTCCTATTCCACTGTAGTTTCATAATTCTTATGTGAGTGTCACCCTGGGCAACATTACACCAACAAAGCTGCTTCTATTCACCTATTCTATCCTATTCTCTATTGTTGTCCAAAAGTCTGACAAATCTAGGTCAGCAACAGCAATGATCAAAAACCTGAGGTGTCCAAGTTAGGCATGTGCAGTATCTATTTTTTCCTTCTTTCCTACAAACCTGACTTTTCAGCTGGGTATATGGTAAAATGTGACAGTATTTGTGTAAAAATAAAAATAAAAAATTGTAAAAAAAATAAAAAGGAAAAGCTCTGCTGGTGAAGTCATTGTATAGCCTGTACTATGACAGGCTGTGGATCTGCTACTTTTGATTATTTTGTGTGACTGTAGTATGATCAAGCAGGTCATTAATAAAATAAAAAAACACAAAAGTTAGAATATGGAGATAAGAGGTTTCGGCCCGACAGCAACGATATGACAGTATTTTTGTAAAAATAGAAAAAAAGTAAAAGCTGATCTGCTGGTGATAGAAGGCATTGTAGCCTGTATGGCATTGTCTATCTTACAATACTGTGCGTCTAATATGCAATTAACCTACTTAGACGAGTCTTGCTGGGTTTAAATACTTATCATAGAATGATGAATACTAAATAGGTAATAAACGTCCTTCATAGATTAAGCATGCCTTGCTGGAGGACCTGATGACACTTGTTGCCGCGGTGGATACAGACACATCAATGGGCTGAACGGAGATGATGTGGGTGGTTATGGAAGAAGTAATCTCTATAAAATGATGCGGTAATATTGTCATATCTAGTCATATTTAATTACCTATTGAGCTGAATTAATCTGACAATTATTTACTGTTTTTTTTTTTTTTTTTACCTCCAAACAATTCTTCTGTTCTTCAAGTTCCCTCTTGTGGTAAATTCATGTCATATTCCATTTTCCAACAATAATCCTGTTGAAAATCGTGCATTGAGAATTTCTATGTAGTACCATGGTATGTTTTATTACCTTGATACCGCCCTAGGCCTAATCGCTTCACTGTGGTTGCACTTATGCCTGATTTATACTTTGCACAACGGTGTAGCGCATCGAAAATAGCTGATCCATAAGATCGGCTCGTAGATCGGCTATTTGCTATGCGTGACACGATGCACAAGTATAAATCAGGCATGAGTGCAACGAAGGTGAAGTTTGACAGCCAAGAGTTGTGACTGAAGGGAGACGCACAAAGGAGACTTTCATGTATGACACTTATCATGTTTCAAAAGGAGATATTGAGATGAAACGGCTTATCTGCTCTCCTGATTGAAATTCTATTATTGACACGGAGGCCATGATGAGAGACACTTCAGAACCGAGCGGAGAGAGAACACGCACATCCCCAGAGCTATGCGTTTTTGAGCCACCGTGCTCTCCGTTAGATGATGATGGGATGCCTGATGAAAGTCTTCATCAGACGTGTGTGTGTGTGTGTGTGTGTGTGTGTGTGAGAGTGTGAGTGTGTGCGTGCGTGCGTGCGTGCGTGAATGCGTGCGTGCGTACAAGCTCACATTGTGAGCTTGTAGATCTGCTATTTTCAAAAGATTTGTATACATTTCATACATTTGAAAACTTGTGAAATGGGATATTCTGCACAATGAGTACTTTTACTTTTGGTACTTTAAGTACATTTTGATGCCAATACTTGTACTTTTACTCAAGTAAACTTATGAATTCCTGACTTATACTTGTAACAGAGTATTTCTACATTGCAGTATTGGTACTTTTACTTAGGTAAAAAACTAAAAGTGTGAGTATGTGAGAGTGGGCATTTAAGGCTAGACTTTAGGCTTTCACAATGCAGACGCTGGCTGGGTTCACTCTGTCGAAATCCCAGCATGCTCTGCCTGACTGCTCCAGCAAGGCCTGCATGGATGAGTATGATTATGGGTGTATGCGTGTGTGTGTGTGTGTGTGTGTGTGTGTGTGTGTGTGTGTGTGTGTGTGTGTGTGTGTGTGTGTGTGTGTGTGTGTGTGTGTGCGCGTGTGTGTGTGCGTGTGCATGTGCGTGTGCGTGTGCGTGTGCGTGTGTGTGTGTGTGTGTGCGTGTGCGTGTGCGTGTGCGTGTGCGTGTGCGTGTGTGTGTGTGTGGGAGTGATAGATGGTCACCAGTGGCATTCTAAATCAAGCGTACAGACTGATCAAAGCACTGCATTGTGGGTCTGAAATTGGACTTGAGGTTGGCCATGGCCGGCTTGGTCTGAGCCCAGATTCTGTCCTGTCTGTCTGGTCTCATTTCAGGCTCCATATTTTGAATGATTCATCATATAAAGTGTGAGGATGCTGATAGTGTTGTGTGTGTGCGTGCGAGTGAGCACGTGCATGTGCATGCTCACGTGAGTTCGCACGTGCGTCTAAGCCTTCGGGACAGAATCCAGCACAGAAGAGACAAATATTTCCCTGACTGAGATGTTTCCAGAGTTGTTGCTGTCCACATGACTTCTGAAGTTTGGAGAACTGCTCTTCTCTCTTCTCAGTAGATTTCCACCTCTCTTCTCGATCTCTCCCCCCAACGCGTCGTTTGAAATGGGATGAATTCGCTCTTCTCTTAAGCTGCAGTCGTGATGAATTTCCAAAAGCCTTCGCGAGAGAACTGGCCACGGCCTCCACTCACCTGCGCCATGAACCATATCCATCAAGCACAGGACGCCGGGCGGAATTGCATTTTGCGGTACACAGCACTGATACACAACAATATTCTATTACAAAATGTTCCTGTTCCTTTAGCACTAATGCCATGCAGGACACTGTGTCTGAATGGCAGCCAAGGCCATCTTCACTCAAAGAGAAGTAGTTGCTATGAGGGCCTGTTGCTATGGAGGAGGCTCTCTTGCCCTCTCTCACCGAGAACATGGACAGCTGCACGCTTTCCACTGGGTGGAGCCCCTGTTTCTCGCTTCTCTCTCTTAGCGTTTGTGAGTCCATAGAAAAACAGCCTAGGGACGTTTAATGGGTGCCTTTTTTTTCCTTCTTTTTTTTTTTTTACCTGTTCTGAAAGTCAGTGTCTCACTCATTGGCAATGTGCCTTCTGTTAAGATACGGAAAAAAGACTGACGAAAGCGGAAAAGGGTGTTCAGGTTCACAGAAACGCGTTGGTTGGTACTTTGTTTTTGTTGAGACGTTTTACCGTCGTCACTTGCAAACTCACACACTCGCAGGCTCTAGCTCAAATGATGATGAGTCATAATCACATTTCTAACAACCTCAAACAACATATTTTGAGATGGGGGTCCACGGCCAAATACATATCATTGTGGGGGCCCTTGGCATAAAAAAGTTTGAGAATCACTGATTATACTGTAGCAACATAGGTTTAAAAAAACAAAACATTTGTAGAATCCCCAGAAGCAAAGATTTGAGTTACGATTGTTCGCTTTAAAAAATAC
>NC_139939.1:16204674-16214674 GCF_963454915.1 Gymnoscopelus microlampas
TGTGTGTGTGTGTGTGTGCGTGTGTGTGCGTGTGTGTGTGTGTGTGTGTGTGTGTGTGTGTGTGTGTGTGTGTGTGTGTGTGTGTGTGTGTGTGTGTGTGTGTGTGTGTGTGTGTGTGTGTGTGGTGTGTGTGTGTGTGTGTGTGTGTGTGTGTGTGTGTGTGTGTGTGTGTGTGTGTGTGTGTGTGTGTGTGTGTGTGTGTGTGTGTGTGTGTGTGTGTATATTTTTGAACATGTTTGCCCGTAGTTACATGCCCAAAATGGGGATGGATTATTTTATCAAATGATCTATTATATATTATTGGATTCAATGTTGCAACCGTTTGTGTGTGAGAATGCAAGAATCACCTCCTGCACGCCAAAGGGTTTGTCACATTGATATTGTACACAGAAAAATACATATGAGGGTTATGGACGGTACCTACTGTAAGACTGTGATAGGATGGTTGATAAACATGTAAAACCCAACGATCAACGAACAAACAGACCAGAGGGCTTTTAAATGCAAAACTTTGATCCCATGACTAATCGGCTTGTAAATGCATATCGTTGCTGTCGGGCAGAAACCTTGTATCTCCATATTTCAACTTTGAATGTTTTTTATTTTTCCGTAAATGAATGCAATACTTCATCATATACAGTGTCACACAAAAGTAGCAAAAATAGCTGATCTACAGTACAAGCTCACAACAACTAGCCTGGCATGGCCAGACTAATATCACTGCGTAGATATTAGTCTGGAATCTCTGTGTGGAACCTGCATTTCCAAGGGCCAAATTACAAAAATGCCTGTGGTGATAAACCCGCCCCCATATTTGCATACTGGGCCCTGATTGGCCCCTCACTACTTCAGAGGGAGTGAAATCCAATCACAACTGAGCGGCGCCAGACCAAATCTGCCGAGAGCATTTTTTTTTTTTTTTGCAATGGCAGATTTGTCTGGTTTCCAGGCTACAGTACAATGCGTTGCAGGTGGTAGATCGGCTATTGTTGCTTTGTGGTTAAGTGTGTCTGTGGGTTCTATAAATACTGAACCAGTGAAAAGTGTATTAACACAATCTAATGATAAATAATAACAATGTTGGTTCCATTTGAACACAGGTTCTTTTTTTCCGATAACATACAGTACAACATGGAGGGCTTTGCTGTGTACTGTGTATGGTGCAATGCAGCCAACAGCGTGTCACAAACAGATTGGATCTTGGATGGACATCAGTGATTACAAAATTAAACCCCCAAAAACATTCAAATGACGCCTCCTCTGCACATTTTAACCTGCTTTGCATGCATGCAATGTAGAAATGTTGTTTCCACCGCCTTCATTTCATGCTTGCTTTGCGTTGTCCCTCGCTGCGTATAATACCCAGATCTGTGGCATGCTGCTGCTCTCCGTGCTCTGAGGGTGTTTGTATTCATTCATTCATTTATTCATCAAGAGCCCCCCTGGCTCGTTAGTGATTTAGTCTGTGAAAAATGAATTTGGTGGGACTGGGACTAGTGCGGTGCAGTGGTGGAAGAAGTACTCAAGATATTTTACTTAAGTAAAAGTAGCAAATACCACCATGTGGAAATATTCTGTTACGAGTAAAAGGCCTGTGTTCAAAATGTTACTTGTGTAAAAGTACAAGTATTGGCATCAAAATATGCTTAAAGTTCCAAAAGTAAAAGTACTAAAATCTTTGAAAATAGCAGATCTACAAGCTCACAACGTGTCGCGAAGCGACGCGTTGGGGGCTTGTAGATCTGCTATTTTCTAAATTACACCACTGGGAAGGAGTACCCAGTTGTTGTAAAGGTAGAGAATTATAGCAGCATCACAATATACTTACAGTACAAAAGTAGAACGTATTGACTCATTATGCAGTATTAGTAATGCATGTTGCAGCTGGTAAAGGTGGGGCTGATTTAAATTACTTCACGTGCTGCTGGGTAGCTTAACCTGTAATTATACATCATTTATCATTTAATGTATGTTTTGTATATTAATAATCAAAATATGCAAAGGAGCAACTATAAAGCTGTCAAATAGTGTAGCGGAGTAAAAAAAAATACATTATTTGCCTCTGAGATGTAATGGAGTAGAAGAACAAAGTATAGTAACTATGGAAATAGTTAGAAATGTAAAAATATCCCAAAATTGTACTTAAGTATAAAGTATTTGAGTAAATGAACTTTGTTACTTTCCACCATTGGTGCAGTGTTGGTCATGCAGTGCTGTTTTTTTGATTGATTGAATACTTTACTACAGTCAAAAACAAATTACAGCACGGAGGTACAGTAAAACAATAACACAAAAGAAAAGTCCTGGGGACATGTTGTGGTCCTAAGTATGCAATTCATCAACAGAGCACAGAATATAAACACATACATACATGTCATCAACAAATAACTATATTTAAAAGGGAGAAAAAGGGAAAATGGCGACAGTGTATGACCCATCATTTCAATGGGAACTAGAAAAAGTGCTCCTCGGAGGGAGTGTGCGTGCACAGTTTCGCTGCGATCGGGCCAACAGTGCCGGAGATTAACTGTTCACAGACACAAACACAAACACACACGCACGCACGCACGCACGCACGCACGCACAGACAGGGTGCAAAACATAGTCTCTGCCATGCCTTCGGCCTGACAATTACGTAGTTTCCCGATAGATGCTTATGATGGTTATTATGCTCGACAGAGGAACATGGCGGTATGGTGTTTTCAGATTCAGCCATGGCTGCTTTTCAATGTGCATGTCACAGATTCGACAGCAACAGCTGCAATCCGACTGCAATCTGGTTGAATATTATCGCTGTCCGGTGGAAACATTGTATATCCAAAACTGCTACTTTTCAACCATCATTTATTTTTGTTATTATTAACAGGCTGTTCATACTTTTCATTAGCTAGATATTATGAACCCACAGACAGGCTGTTGTTGGCATTACTACCATATGACAATGTATAACATATAGACATTAATTAATGAAAAAACAATAATATAAAAAGAGCGATGACATGACAAATAAGTGGTGGTATGTACGTGGCCAGAGGTTCACTGTATGGAATGAAAGATAATTTACACAGTCTCACATAATCGCACACACACGCACGCACGCACTAACGCACACACGCACGCACGCACGCACGCACAAACACATTATACTCGCAATTTGATTTCTCTGTGCAGCCTCTATAATTCTAATCTGGCTTCCCACACAAACGCACGCACACGCACACGCACGCAAGCATGCACGCACGCACGCACGCACGCACGCACACACGCACACACGCACACACACACACACACACACACACACACACACACACACACACACACACACACACACCTGCTATGATTTGTTACAATCTGGGTTCATGGATGACTATGTGAGCATCCGGTTGCGATGGAGAGATAGAGGACACACAATTCCGAGTACTACAACGAAGAAAACATCGGAACTTCTTGAGAAACATCCTCAAAATCGTTTTTTGAGGAACTTGAAAGAAAGAAGTACAACACCGGGGAACGTAACAGAGAAGCTTATGAAAGCACCAGTCCAGTGTAAAGCGGGTCTCCACTAGGAAAAACAAACCAACCCAGCTAGTTGGCAGAATGATAAGAGCGATCATAGGCATGAGTTGGCTTTTCTTTTGGCCAGGAATATTCATCCTAACCCTGGACCCACCGCTGGCGGTCAGTGCCCAAAAATCGTGCCTACTGAGGCCGCTGGCATCCCAGCTAACGGAGCAAACAGCAGCCTAGCTCTCCTTGCTAGCAATGCTAGTGATACTACCCTGCCTTATGGATTCAACAACACCGATGGAAACATAAGCGCTGGATATTTACACCGAAGCCTCCCTGGTAGGAATCAGCCGACAAACAATGTTGTCTGGTCACAGACCACCGGAGCCTGCAGGAGAAGACCCGACCGTCACAACATCGCGCCCCGGCGCCCGTGGAATTGGCCAACGCGCAGTGACGAAACGGACGGGGGATACCCACTCTGCGGAAACGTCACCACATCATCTTGGAGTTGGATCCTATACACACCCAGACAAACCAGGCAATTTTCCGCCACAACAAGGCGAACCAGTCTCTAGAGATTGAGATTGAAGGTTATTCATTCAGTCATCAGGAAAGATAGAGATAGTCATGGGGGAGGGGTGTGTATCTATGTGAGATCCAACATTAACTTTAATGTACTTTCAGACACGAGCAACAACTCCACTGATTCTATTTGGATAAAGGTAAGCGACTATAACACCAACATTCTTTGTCCCATTTTTATAACCTTCAAAATGTTCTGTAGCCTGCATATAGCCTTGTCAAGCTGATAAGGCTATATGCAGAGTGTACAAGGGTATGTCCTACGACTCAAACCATCATAGACCTAATTTTGATCTCAGACCAGTCCAGAATATCAAGAGTTGGCATCATTGAGGGCAATTTTAGCACTCGTAAAATAAATAAATCTGTAGTCAATCGTCACAACTCACAACACAATCAGATTCAGATCAATAAACACTACTGTGGTGAAACACTAACAACAGCTCTGGAGAAAATGGACTGGTCCAATGTTATAAATTGCGGCCGAGGAAGCCTGGTCTTGTCTTTTCAATGTGCATGTCAAAGATTTGACAGCAACAGCTGCAATCCGATTGCAATCTGGTTGATTATCATCGCTGTCAAGGACAAATGTGTGAGTGGTAAGTGGCCGGTGGTATGTACAGTACGTGGCCAGAGGTTCACTGTGTTGAATGAGAGATCCTTCACACAATCTCACACGCACGCACGCACTCACATACACACAGACACGCGTTATACTCGCAATGATTTATTTGAGTTCTATTTGATTCCTCTGTGCAGCCTCTGTAATTGTAATCTGGCTTCCCACATGCAAGCACACACACACACACACACACACACACACACACACACACACACACACACACACACACACACACACACACACACACACACACACAATAGAAAATACACACTAAACGTATTCACACAAGACACAACACAAACGTTACAACCAACTCACCCACCAGTGTGTGTGTGTGTGTGTGTGTGTGTGTGTGTGTGTGTGTGTGTGTGTGTGTGTGTGTGTGTGTGTGTGTGTGTGTGTGTGTGTTTTTGTCGGCGAGCTCCAAAAAAAGTCGGCGACAGCAAAATCGGACCTAAAATCCTGCAGTGTGTACCTGCCCTTAATCAGCCTGGCGTGGTCTGGATCACGGCAGGAGTGAGAGAGAGAGAGAGAGAGAGAGAGAGAGAGAGAGAGAGAGAGTGAGCGAGAGAGATGGGGGTGGCAGAGAGAGAGACGGGAGAGAAAGACAGAAACAGAGAGGGAGAGATTGAGGGGGTAGAGGTAAAATGAAAGAAACATAAGAGGGAGGGAGATAGCAAGATAGAAAGAGGGTAGAAGAGAGACGTGGAGGTATCTTAGAACGATGCAGGTCTCTCTGGAGACAGCCTGGACAGATGAGTCATTAACGCTGCTCTTTCCCCCCATCTCTGTCACTGCTGCTCCTGTCAAGTGCTCTTCTGTCCCTGCCTAACTGATAAAGGGGAAGAAAAGAGGACAGGACAACGGGAGAAGAGATGAGAAGGAGAAAGAAAGAAAGGTAAGGGGAAAGTGTGTGTGTGTGTGTGTGTGTGTGTGGGGGGGGGGGGGGGGGGGGGGGATGCAGGGGAGAAGAAGGAGAGGGGAGTGGGCCTATCGCATCTAATATGCATTCAATGTAATTGGTTTGAAGCGGCACACACTCCAAAATGACATGATCGCTGCCCGTGGTGCTGAACTCGCTAGCTTGTGTGCGTGTGTGGTTTGTGCTGTACGTGCCGTGGTAAGTGGTCAGATGGGTGGGCCGTGTGAACACTTTTGCGATTTTCAAATGGGCCAGAAAATGTTGGGAACCATGAACTGCTTTAATGGGTTATTGATCACCTGAACCTGTCTTGTCCACCAGACTGTATACAATATAGTGGTTGAGGGGTTGGGACTGTATACAACATAGTTGTTGAGGGGTTGGGACTGTATATACAACGATGGTTCTCAAAGTCGGGTCCAGGGACCCCCCATGGTTCCTTGAGGGGGTCCCAAATGAACCTTTGTGCAGGTCTTTAACTGTGCGAGTGCACAAATGGAACCAAATGGACCCTCACAGGTCCATTTGGTTCCATTTGTACACTCCCCACAGTTATGGGGGGTCCTCGAAATAGAAGTTTGAGAACCACTGGTATACAACGTAGTGGTTGAGGGTTTGGACTGTATACAACATAGTGCTTGAGGGGTTGGGAAAGGCCGCCCAAACATGCGCATTGCCCCCGGGCCCGGCCTTAACCTGTTCCGCCACTGGCAGGCCCACTTGTGGAGTGCCAAGGGGCGAAGGACCCCTATTCAGGGCGTGCCAATGTTAAGCCTGTTCCCACAGCTTCAGACGGGTATACAGCGCGGGGCATGCTTTGAGAGGGGGAGGAGGGGGAGCGTGCTGGAGCTCTTGTATCTCACTGAGGAAAAATAAAATAAGTCCTCAAGAGCAAGAGGGCCTCTCGTCTTTATTCTTTTTTCCCCCCACCTGCCTCTCCTCTCATTTGTATCCCGGGCGCTCTGCTTTCTTTGCTTCTTCCCGGCTCTCGTTCGAATCGGCCACAATTGTCTGCCGGTGCGACGCTTCTGGAGACGAGAGACCCTCTCTACAAACCACGGCCCGCTTTTAGACTCGAGGCGGGAGACAAAACGATACGGCCACGTGAATGGCAAGAGAGGGAGCAGCGAGGAGCCTGTGTGACAATTGGTTCAAAGGCTGGTTATAGGGGCTGCACAGCCTCTCTGTTTAGGTCTGTATTTGTCACAGAATGCATTATGACTCAAGGAGGGCTTTTTGTTTCCCTGGGTTTGCCTTTCATGTCAAGAGTCTGAGAAACCCAGCCTGCATTATGTTTTGAAAACCGCCCCCCCACTACACAGCGCTGACCTTTCTGCTGTATAGTTCTGACTCCACACGGCAGGATAAGCTGCTACCAATCAAATAAAAAACCCTCATTCTGCTCTAATGCAGCGATTCTCAACCTGTGGCCCGGGGCCCACTGGTGGGCCTTGAGGGTATTACAAGTGGGACCCCAAATAATTGGCACAACACTAAGACAATATATAATATAATATACCATTAATATAAAGCAATAGTGTTAGAAATGTATGTTTTGTATTATATTTCATTGTGATACAGATAAATAGCCGGAAGTATACTACGCTAGTTCCGTTGATCCAAACCGGAACACAATCTATTGATTGATTGACTATTAAAATAAACGTGATCTGAAAATGCACGTGAACTGACTACTTAACACGGCAGCCTATCGGCTTAGGTGGTCAGATGGGTGGGCCGCAAACGCTTTCGAGATTTTCAAGTGGGCCTGATCAAAAAAAAAAGGTTGGGAGCCACTGCTTTAATGATTCATTTATACTTTGTCACATGTTGGAGCCATGTCCCGAGATCAGATCTACAAGCTCACAACATGTCGCATCTTTGCGACACGTTGTGAGCTTGAAGATTGGCTATTTCCAGCACGCAACACCAGCGTGTAACACTATAAAATGTATAAATCAAGCTTAAAAGGATCCCTGGCTAATAAGCCTTATATGCCTTCATGCATTATAATTGCCTTCTTAAAACTAAAATTATAAATTAAAAACACCTTGCCTTACACCTTAAGGGACCGCTCCCGTCACAAGTTGTTGATGTCATTTTGTCCATGTGTGGTCCTATATGGAATATATGGAATGCATGTGCTAATCAAAACCAACTTTATACTTCTTAAGGTTAATATGAGCATCAAAGCAATATTTTAAATACTTTTTATTAGCACATGCATTCCATACATTCCATAGGGCTGGACCACACATGAACAAATGACATCATCAAGCGACGGGAGTTGTCTACATTGAGTGAAAGATGAACTGTTTCTAAAATAATTAAATTTATATTGTAGATTTAGTTGTAGAGGGCATTTATCATGTATTAAGGAATATAAGGCTTATTAGCCAGGGATCATTTTAAAGGAGTAGTTCACCAAAAAAATGACTTATTTTCTATCAATTGCATCCCCATGAAGCCTTGAATCCATGGATTTATTTTTGTTTTTGTGGCATTCCTAAGCCAATAATTTGATTCCTGTCTCCTACCGGCTAATGTATCCGGTAGGAGACACAAAGTAGATTATTTTTGTCTCCTACCGGATACACACCCGGTCATCAAATTATTGGTTTAGGAATGCCACAAAAACAAAAATAAATCCACAAATTCAAGGCTTCATGGGGTGTGTAATTGATAGAAAATAAGTCATGTTTTGGGTGAACTCCTCCTTTAAGGTATTCTGATGATACGTCACTTCAAAGACAGAAAGCATTAACATTCTGTTCTGCACACCAAAGACGCGTGTGTTCGCATTAGCTGACACCACTTATCGTGCGCACAAAGCACTCCAGGGGTCCTTACATTAGCATACATACATGTAAGTAAAATAAATATAGCAAACATGTTTCTAATCTGTGCTAATTACCGGTAGTTCTGTATCCCCACACACCAAAACGTTTCCCCCAAAATTAGGTTGTCAGTATGAACACTTTGAAGGTGTTTTGTGAGTAATTAATGCCAGAAGGAATTGGCATGACAGGAATAGGGGGAGACATCTGTGGATTGGACACTTATTTTTAGGAAGATTCAAGACTCCTGACTAGGAAGCCATTTGAGCTCTTGAGGTCATGTGGAATTGAAAATGATTATGCATTTTATAGAAGCAACTGACGAGACAAGTAAAGATAACTGTTGCATAAAGGGACTGCCCATTAAATAATTTTACACTCTCAGAGTTAAACCAACACAGGATCTGACTGTGTAGAGAGGTCTATCGTAAACTCAGTTGGAAGAGTGACCTGACTGGTTAGAAGCAGTGTTAATTTTGACAGAAATCTTTGATTGAGTTTTAGTCAGAGCATGTTTATTTTAATGATCAATCAATTGATTGTGTTTCAGCTTGGATCAATGGAACTAACATTGTATTCTTTAAAGGATTTTTATCAATTACTCACGCCATTTTTGTCACATTGCTGAGCCAATAATCCAATATTTGACTAATTTAGGTTAGTAGGAATCGGGCAAAACCACATTTAAAAATTACATTCTCTTTCAACCTGGATCATCAGTGCACTGTGAGAAGTAGTTTTGGAGTGTTTCGCCAATTATTTGGGGGCCCACTTGCAATATCATCACAGCCCACCAGCCCACAGGTTGGGAATTGATGTACTTTTTTCTAACTTCTGCTGTAACTTCCAAAGCGTGACGTGGAATACATTGTTGACGTTTGACACTGAGATGTACGTCTCGTCTGCTGGCGTCCAATTCCACAGCTGTCACTCCTACAGTACTCTATGCTAAGAAAGCATGAAAGACAAGAGAATATTGTAAAGGACAGAGGAGACAGCAGGGGCTAGAGCAGAACTGGAGCGCATAGGAGGAAACCTACTGTACGTGTGTGCGTGCGTGCGTGCGTGCGTGCGAGTGAGAGAAAGGGAGAGAGAGAGAGAGAGAGAGAGAGAGAGAGAGAGAGAGAGAGAGAGAGAGAGAGAGAGAGAGAGACAGACAGACAGACAGACAGACAGACAGACAGACAGACAGACAGACAGACAGACAGACAGACAGACAGACAGACAGACAGACAGACAGTGTGTGTGTGTGTGTGTGTGTGTGTGTGTGTGTGTGTGTGTGTGTGTGTGTGTGTGTGTACTCATATTTATTACTATACTTGTGAGGGCCAAATGTCCCCACAAGTATAATAGAATTTGATTTAAAGACATTGTGAGGTTAAAACAGATCGACTATTTTGAGTGAGCAGTGTGCAACACTGATAGGCGATTAAACTCAGGCTGAATGGTCATTGGTAAAAATGGTATTCATATATGGCAATACAAACGTGTGTGGGGGCGTGTGTGTGTGCTTATGTGCGTGTGTTT
>NC_139939.1:16219674-16359674 GCF_963454915.1 Gymnoscopelus microlampas
CTATGAATGTGACGTGACTTGACACGCACACAGAGATGTTATTCGTTTCTGGAAGGTTCGTTTCTCTATGCATGATAGTTTCTCACACACAGACGGACGTGAGCACGTGGCTTCAAACGTAAGAACTGCACTGCAGCATCCCTATACGCCAAATGTATGCTCTCATCGCGCACCAGAAATAGCAGACCTACAAGCTCACACCGTGTCGCCTCTGCGACGCGCTGTGAGCTTGTAGATCTGCTATTTCCCGCGCCCGACACCGTTGTGTGACGAATTGGGCTCTACTACGTCACTGTTTGATGTATCAAACGCCAACGCTTTCACTTTCATCCTGTTCCTCCAGAGGAAGCCTTTTTGCTCCGCCAACGTATGATGCATCATCCCTTTGTTTTGCTCTCTTTCTGTCTTCCATTGTCACGCTCTGTCTGTTATTTCTCTCCCTCTCTATCCCCTCTCTCTCTCTCTCTCTCTCTCTCTCTCTCTCTCTCTCTCTCTCCCTCTCTCTGTCTTCTTTTTACTTTTGTCTTTTTTCCCTCATGCTCCAAAACAGCAATTAGCGCTCAATCTCCCTGGCGCCAGAACACAGAACCACAGAACAACATGGAATGTGATGCTTCAAGAGGGCAGCTGCCTTCTCAAGGCCAAGCATATGGTGAATGCAGTGTGTGTGTGTGTGTGTGTGTGTGTGTGTGTGTGTGTGTGTGTGTGTGTGTGTGTGTGTGTGTGTGTGTGTGTGTGTGTGTGTGTGTGTGTGTGTGTGTGTGTGTGTGTGTGCGCGCGTCCGTGCACGTGCGTGAGTTCATATGTGTTCCTGTCTGTAGACTATTGTCTTGATCATGCTGTATTGGCATGTGTTTGCAGTGATCAGCACAGTGTGTGTGCGTGCGTGCATTTACTGTATCTGTGCACATAATTGTATGTGTTTGATTATGGGAACAGGTATGTGGGAACAGTTCTGTGTGTGTGTGTGTGTGTGTGTGTGTGTGTGTGTGTGTGTGTGTGTGTGTGTGTGTGTGTGTGTGTGTGTCTGTGTCTGTTTGCTTTGTGTGTGCGGCTGTGCGTGCATGTGAATGCATGTGTGTATTCGGTGCAGAATGAGTAACTACCAGTATAACTTACTTACTTATGCCTACTTACACCTACTACCCCCTCTGGGGCATAGGCCGTCAACAAGCTTTCTCCAGGCATCTCTCTCTGGAGCTGTTCTCTCCAGCTGGTTCCAGGTCATCTTCATGGTCTTGGTGTCTGCCTACAGGTCTCTGCGCCAGATGTTTCTTGGGCGACCCCTTTTCCGCTTGCCCTGCTGGGGTTCCATGTTAGGGCTTGTCTAGTGATGGTACTTGCGGGCTTTCGCAGGGTGTGGACTATCCAGTGCCATCAGCGTTTCTTTATTTCTTCCTCTGCCGGCAGGTCTGTTCTCTGCCAGAGTTCGTTGTTGCTGATGGTGTCTGGCCATCAGATGTGGAGGATCTTCCACAGGCAGCTGTTAATGAAGACCTGCACTTTCTTGATGGTGGCAGCTGTAGTTCTCCATGTGGTTGCCTTGACGTTGGTGTTGAAGAATCTGACTTTTTGGTGTTGACAGTCAGTTCTTTACCAGTATAACTACTTTATTATATTAACCTCTGTGGTTATAGATCACTGATAATGACTTTTAAGTTTCACTAGCCTACCAGCCTTGCTGCACACTGCACTCTAGATATGACCTGACCACACACGTGCGTGCACAAGCACACGTTTGACTTGCTTTGTGGTGCTATCAAAAACAATTTATTATACATTTTTACATTTCTACTTAACCTCATGGGGCCAACTTTAGCCTAGAGGTCCAGCTGTATTGTTGCATTGTAATAAATCAGAATGGATCGCTCCAGGCTAGTCCGACCTAATCCTAAGCTAAACACCCACACCCTGACACTTCAATTTCCATTTAGTTTCACTTCATTACTGTGAATCGCGTCATGGATGATTCTTGGAATGGCCAATTCAGGAGCTCAAGCCAGACAACAAAATCCCCATCCTTTACCCTAACCCTAACCCCTGAATGTCTAATCCTGACTAATCCTCTCATAATGGTGTCCCTTACACTGAAAAGATAATTTAACCCTAAAAATGACAATTTCCCTCATAGGCACCAGAACAACGTCCACATGAAGTCCCTTTCCTCCAGTTTAAATAAACATTAAACACACATGCATGCATGGATGCACTTATGCATGCACGCACACACACACGCGCGTGCGCATGCGTTCGCCCGCACACACGCCCACACACACACACACGCACACGCGCACGCACACGCACACGCACACGCACACGCACACGCACACGCACGCACGTACGCACGCAGGCACACACACACACACACACACACACACACACACACACACACACACACACACACACACACACACACTGGTGTGTGAATTCAGCTTGGTGTCAGTGAAGGGAAATGTTAATGAGCAGAGCAGAAAGGTACTGACTGCCTGACTCTAATCCGCCACACTCATTTCACCACTGAACCCACACACACGCACACGCACACGCACACACACACGCACGCACGCACGCATGCACGCGCGCGCGCGCGCGCGCACACATACACACACACACACACACACACACACACACAAATGCACACAATTGTGCAAACACACACATGCACACAATCGTGCAAACGGATGCATGTTGGATGTATGCATTCATGAACACACATCTGCATATGGACAAGCAGAAAACAGCATTGGTACTTACGTGCACGCTGAAAAGGACACAAAGTCAGAGACTGAGGCCACAGACCAGACAGACACGTGCGCACACACTCACACATGAATTGGCAGCTTGTCAGAACTTTAAATGTTTGTGGTAAAACTCATATCTAATTTGTGGTAGTTTTGTAGCATACTAAATGGTTGAGTTTCAGATGTTGCACATAATTTGTCATGGTTTAGCAGATGTGGAAAACGCAGAGCAAACTCTGTAATAAAAACAGTTCACCAGAAGTTTGTCACAAAGTTAACTTGCATGTGAATGACATCAAAGTGTTGCTGAAAAGATGAGAATTACCAGAATTTTACTGAAGATAATTTTTATATAAAGACACTCACATTGCACGCACGCACTCACGCACAAACAGGCATGTAGTCACATGAATACACACATGCATACATGCTCTCTCTCTCACACGCGCACGCGCGCGCACGCGCACTCACTCACTCACTCACTCACTCACTCACTCACTCACTCACTCACTCGCTCACTCACTCACTCACTCAGGACAACAAACTAGGCAATTCAAAGTGCTTCACACAAAATATTAAGAGCATTAAAGCTGCAGACCATGAGATGTATGTCCTTCCTGGGATTCAAACTCCCGGTCTCTCGTATGGGAGGCTACATTTCTACCAGTGAACTAAGACGGAACACCCCACTCGGCCAGGGGGAATACTGTGCTTTGAGCTTCAGGCAATACCACTGCAGGCAATACCACTTGTCAATCATAGGCAATACTACATTTCTCAATGGAAGAGCAGGGAGACCAAATACAACCGCCACAGATGTATAGTTGTATTGTATTACTCTATTGAACTTGATCAAAATTACATTTAATTCACTAATAAAGGTCCTGGATTGCTGCTTAAAGAAACAAATTACATAGCCTGGACGGTTGGCGTAGCCGTCTGGGCACCTAGGCTGGTAATCCAGCCTGGTTTGAGTCCAGATCCCGACGGCCTTTGCTGCATGTCATCCCCCCATGTCTCTCCCCATTTCCTATCAGTCTACTTTCCTATCAATAAAGGCAGAAATAGGCCCAAAAAATATATTTAAAAAATAAACACATTATAAAATGCATAGTTATTAGAGAGTTAAGAGAATAGAAAATGAGAATAAAATAAAACAGATTAAACTATGAGCATACGGTGCAGCATAAGTGATGAATCAGAAACCTCAGTAAAAGACGGCGGCACACAGAAAAGTCTTTAGCTTTGATATAAAAGAACAGAGAGCTGTCAGTAGCAGACCTGGAGTTCTCTAGGAGCAACCAGCAGGCACCAAAGGAGCTGACCTATGGGGTCAGTTGAGTCTTACTGTTTTCATCTCAAAATTCTAGTGCATGTGCGTGTGTGTGTGTCTTTTTGGTGCGCAGCTCATTTTGGAATAAACTTCTCATAACAAGGTCAGTTAAACTGATATCATGTCTGACAAGGATTTAGGTTCTCCTGTAAAACTCTGGTTTGTTCTTACTTTGTAGTGTCAATCACATTTTAAGAGTGCCTGTTTTTTTTTCATAGATCATACCGCAGACATCTTACTTACTAGGCATCTTGAACCTCTACCTCCACCTGCTTAAAGTGAGAATCTTTTAGTGTTCCAAGTACCTTTCCAGCAGTTTTACCTCAATTTACCCCGCCCCCCCCCTCCCTTACTTACCCCTCCCCCCGATGAACTCTTGTGTTGTGTCTTGTGTTTTAATGTTATGGTGTGTGCACAAACATTCGTCTACAACAAGACATTGTGGACAGCTTTGACAAATGTGTCTGACGGCTGGACAGCTTTGACAAATGTGTCTGACGGCTTACTCAGTGTTTCAGGGAAATGTATCGCTGGTCAACTCCTGTATTTCCCAACCTGTCCAGTAGGGAAATACCATGGCTTGCTCTGTGTATCACTGTATCAGTTACTCCTGTGTTAATTGCACATTGTGTTCACCTGTGCCGTTAGGCTGTGCTGCTATAAGCCCAATTGACATAATATACATTGACGTTGGCCACTCGTGGTCTGGGCAACTTAAGTCGGCTGCAAGAAAGATGCCTCATTTGTGTAGAGTTTGGGGCTAAAACTGTATCAATCAGTAATTGTTACTGCTCAAGGAAGTACAGGGTTTAAGTGGTTAACACTCAGGATTCTATAATGCACCCCCTGAATGTAAATCACTCTGAATGCTCCCCTCTTGGTCGCCATGCACTTCAAAGTTTTAACAGTAATAGTGTTTCCTCATGAATATATATTACCCTTACCACCTTCTGAGCCCCTGTGTCAACTCATTGTCTTCACAGACACAAGGTGGCATAGACTAGTATTCTTCTGGGTGCCAGAGTCACATCAACATGATGTGCATATAGTAGAAAATACTAATTCTTATACCTAAAGGACGACTTCACCGATTTTCAACCTATTTTCATATAATTCATCATCGTTAGGCATGATTTTTTTTCCCAACAAGATTTCAATTTTTTTATTTCGATTTTTATTAACACGAGAACAATGGCTTCTCGTGTTCTCGGGCCAGGAATAGAAAGCCTGCAGTTTATATTAGCTTGGATTCCCCATTGATGATGTCACTGGTAGACAGGATTCTGAACTGTCCACAGCCCTCCTCTGAGACACAGACCGAGTAGAAAAAATGTGTACCATTTTATCATGAGTATTAGTGAGGACCAATTATATGAATATAGGTTGAAAATCGGTGAAGTCGTCCTTTAATACAAAAAAAGATTATGGAGTCAATTTTACACAATGTAATATCTATTTTTTTATTAAAAAAAAACACACATATTGTGCCAGTTATAAAAAATAAATAAATAAATACATGAAAATGCATGAAAGTAATACGATGTCCTGAGTTTATCCTGCATGTGACGCACAACCTAGTAGTTAGGTTGTAGTAGTTTGCCACACTCTGGGTGCGTTCGGAAATATAGCACTGAGCGCACTGGCCAATACAAACGATAGGCGAGTGCGCTCCCGGTCAGAGCCGGTCCACCCTATACGCACACTACGCAGGTTGCGTAGGGCCCCGCCTACCCGCGTCTTTCTTTTTTTTTCTTTCGTCTTTTTTTACCCACGTCTTTTTTCGCCGCCCGAAGGGCCCCCTTTCCTGTATCCTGCTTAGGGCCCCTGTGGAGTCTAAACCGGCACTGCTCCCGGTGCGCATTTCCGAACGCACCCTCTGTCTGCACCCCTAATGTGTGTCACATGTAAATCAGTGGTTCTCAAAGTGGGGTCCGGGGACCCTCTGGGTTCCTTGAGGGGGTTCCAAATGGACCCTTCCAGGTCTGTCACTCTGAGAGTGTACACAATGGAACCAAATAAGGTACACTCTCAGAGTTGTGGGGGTCCTTGAAAAAAAGGAGATGGACAGGCATGGATTGAGATGCACTCAGCTGCCGATCTACAAAAAAACTAAAACAGGACAAAATATGCATTAAAACAACACACATTTGAGGTTAAATGCAAATGCTAGGGGGTGGGAACTACTGCCATCCCCTGGGACCCGTAGTGAAGCCCTTGTTCACAGCACAGAGGGCTTATTTCACAGCTAAGTAACATCTCTGCCAGGAGAAGTGCCTGCTCCGTTCTGCATTCCTGCAGTTAGCAGCTATCATGCTGCTCTTGAAACCCCCCCCCAAAAAACATTTTAGGCTTTTGTAGAACGTCTAATTGATTTAACAAGCATTGTGCTCCGTGGAGCTCGCAGTGGGAAAAACAAGGACTTGGGGAAAAAACGAAACAAAGAAACTCCAAACACGGATCCTTATTGGAGAGCATTCCGACGCTAATGACTCGCGCGATTGGCATGTGTAGAAATTCCAGACTTGATCACAGGGGACCCGCATGCAGACTGTGCTGCCGAAACACTGCAGAGTTCTAATACTGTGGCGTGTTTATTCTAACCCATTAAGACCTGAGGCTGGTTCTACGAATGTCTTCCTCAGCAGTAGTTCTCACACTTTCTAGATTGTTCAAAGATGTTCAAAAATAGCAGATGTACAAGCTCACAGCGCGGCACCAAGTGAATCTAAAATGACACAGATGCTTTCTCGGTTTTAATGGGCTAATGCAACTAGACTACCCATTTGCAAGTCAAATTTCTGTAAACAGGCTTAAAAATCATGTTCCAACTGAAATGTAGGAGCTATCAGGATTCTCCTTTGAGAATCTCCCTCCCCTCTCTCTTTCAAAACGGTGTATTTTTTCCCCCTTCTTCTTACCGAGCCTTTATGTAATGTATTTGCAATCAACGCCCAATCGAAAAACAAACCATAAATCATGGCAGGGGCACCCAGGGTTACGCAAAGCAAGGCGTCTTTTTTAACTTTAACTTTCTTTTTTGTCATCGACCTCATGTTGAACTCGGTAAATTCCATTGACGTTAAAACTTTAAAATACTTGTGCCTTCTATTGCTCTTTTTAATTGCCATGAAAATGAAAATGCCTTATTATGCCTCATGTGAAGTACTTTGAAATGGCTTTGTGTCTGAAATGTGCTACACTTGCCTTGCCTGCTATGTATTTATGTTACTATAACTAATTGGTCCTATTTTATTTTATGAACTTCAGTTTCCAGCTTCGCCAAGCTGAGTGCTCCCCAAATAGGAAGGGGAGCAGTTAGGATTTGGGTGTCTTGCTCAGGGACACCTCGACACGTTGCCGGGGGCCGGGATTCGAATCTGCTTCCGAGGCAGGCTTTCCCATTCAGCTATGGCCATGGGCGGCCATGGGCTTTCATATTTAACCTAAATATCCAGGTATTTTATTCATATTTCCTCCATCTCTGAACGATGAATCTGATTTTCAGATGACACTTATAGACACGTTTTCTTTCTGCAACCATGTATTCATGAATCACTTTAAAACTGCAGGCCTCCCTATTTTGGGCATGCCATTACGGGTGAATGTTTTCTTTTTATGTTCTTTTTTCAAAAATAGCAAAAAAGGCGAATCTACAAGCTCACAACACATTGCATCGCGATGCGTTGTGAACTTGTACTGTAGATCGGCTATTTTTGTCATTTTTTAAATCGGGCTTAAGTGGTCACTTTAATGAAATGACGCCTCTGGCTATGGCCACCACATAGCTATACAGTATCTAACAATTGTCTGTATCTGTCTGTCTGTCTGTTTATTCACCGTATGCATTGTGTTTATTTATGCAAAATCACTGCGCACAGCATTTTCAGCGGCCTGTGCACAGGCCGAGTTTCCCCACAAACACAGACAGTGTCTGCTGTATTTGGTCTTGGCATCGCGATCTGAAACCAACAGTGTGGAGTTTTGACTTCACCACTGAAATTCATCACAGTCAAAACCAGCAGCCAACAGCAAAGAGCAACACTCACAAAGTGAGGGGAAAAAAACAACAACAGACAAATAAAAACTTTCCAGTGCTGCATAGTCTTGAAATGCTGCAGCCTGTGTCTGCAATGCATTCTAATAGTCTGTGACACTCAGTGGTGGAAGAAGTACACAGTATTTTTTACTTAACCTCTTAAACCCCATACTTAGTAAAACAGACCTGAGTTGCAAGTGACTGTACTTGGTACACTTTTTTCACACTAGACCAAAAATAGCCTATCTAAAAGCTCATGTGTGACGTTGTGATGCATTGTGAGCTTGCAGAGCTCCCCCAGAATAGGGATGCTGGGTTTCACAGGGTTAAGTAAAAGTATACCCCAATATAAAAATACTCTGGTACTTTTCCATAGACAACGCATAGACATTACATTGAAAGAGAGAGACAGCAGCCAGAGAAGGGAAAGGGAGGGTGAGAGATGGAGAGAGAGAGAGAGAGAGAGAGAGAGAGAGAGAGAGAGAGAGAGAGAGAGAGAGAGAGAGAGAGAGAGAGAGAATGGTGGGGAGGAAGGAATTGTCATGGAATGAAAGATGGTGTCCTGTGTACTCACACCGGTAACCAGACATATCGCCCTAAAACCATTTCGCCCCCGTTTTTGAGCGGACATTTCGCCCACCCCCGGACATTTCGCCCGGACATTTCGCCCTCCCCAGACGTTTTTCCCAGACATTTCGCCCACCCCCAGACATTTCGCCCGCCCACCCCCAGACACTTCGCCCAGACATTTCGCCCTGCAATTATATTGTGCATTCATTATAAATATATAATCCATCAGTTGTGCGATTACCTGCTATGATTACCTACTTTTGCAATTATTATTATTTAAGAGGGGAATTTCTCAACTTTCACAACTTGTTCTACTGTTTGACTATTTCGCCCTGCAATTATATTGTGCATTCATTATAAATATATAATCCATCAGTTGTGCGAGATTCATTATATTGAAATTACCTACTTTTGCAATTATTATTATTTAAGAGGGGAATTTCTCAACTTTCACAACTTGTTCTGTTTGACTATTTGCATAGCTCCGTTTACAACTTGTTCTACTGTTTGATTGATGGCAGTTTGCATAGGAAAAGGTACAAACGCCTTAACTGATCACCAGCTATCTGTGTACTTTAATTGCTTTAATTGGCGGCAGATGGCCCATTCCGCACCTCCTGGATCTAGGTCTATTGAAATTTCAAGACAAAGGAATGGAATGTGACCTTCCTCTGTGATGCATCTGTACTGTAATGACAATAACAGAATAGCAGAATAAAAAGTATTGCAAATGTAAATGTTCATTTTCTCCTGTCTTAGCGTGTGTGTGTGTATATGACTCCTGGCAAACCTGACACCGTTGGCTTGTTTTACAAATAGGCCTAAAACATGTCTACAACCCAGTCCAGAACTGACAGAATACATGCTTAACATTAGCTATGCCCTCTGTCAGTTATCTGTCCATATGCTCTGTTCATTATATACATTACTTCACTATCACTGTCCATTTAATCCTAATCAAGACAATAAAAAAATAAAAAAGGCCAAACAAGCTAAATTCATTTCAGAACTAAACATTTAGATTCTGCTGGATCTTCGTCTGAGGAATCAAGCATGACACGTAAATCAATCAAACAATGCACTGAAAAACAGGCATCAAGGATGGCATCACAGGCTAAACCGGCACGCAGTGCGAGCAAACTTGCCGATGTATATGCTTGTAACGTTGCTGTATAAGGAAGCTGACCATATCCCCTACCAGATGCGAATGGTCTCAGAGAACCAGCTACGCCGCTACCAACGGAGGGCAACTAAGCAGACCGAGGGCAATTTGGCCCAGTTATGGAAGGCCTTTGAAAGGAACCAGATATCCGTCATGCAGCTACTGAAGAAGGCATCTCGCCAGAGTGTCCCGCCCTATCTCCCTCCCAGAGCAACCCAGTGACACCTGTGGGACAGTAGCACAGAACAGAACTTTTTTTTGTATTTTTAGACATTATCTTTGAAAAAAAACATGTTTCTTATTTTTTATTTTTTACATTTGTAACTTTTTTTTACATCTGTACTTTTTGGAAACTAACTTTTTCTTCTATTATTATTATTACAGTTCAGATACATTTTGCACTACAGTTATGTCATAATAACTGTGTTGACCTGTTCTCTTTTATTTTGTCAATAAACTGATATATATTCCTACATTTGACCTATTTTGTTGTGTTGCTTTCATATGGATCTCTTGTTATGTGAGTCAGTTTGATTGATTGATTGAGGTTTTTATTATCAGTTTGCATAGGAAAAGGTACAATTTCATGACAGTACAATTCACTGGTACAAGGTCAACTAAAAGGATAAACACCACAAGAAAGCTTCTAGGCTTGTTTCAATTGGGGTCCTTAAAAGGGACACACACACACACAGAGAGAGAGAGAGAGAGAGAGAGAGAGAGAGAGAGAGAGAGAGAGAGAGCGAGCGAGCGAGAGAGAGCGAGAGAGAGCGAGCTTTTATATAACCATAACCCTCTCTCATTCTCGCACACAAACGGCCAGCTAGCTTCACTATCTATGGGCGAAATGTCCGGGCGAAATGTCCGCAAAAATGGGCGAAATGTCCGGGCGAAATGTCCGCATTTTTGGGGCGAAGTGTCCGGGCGAAATGTCCGACTTTTTGGGCGAAGTGCGGAAAGGGCGAAATGACTCGTAACCAGACATATCGCCCTAAAACCATTTCGCCCCCGTTTTTCACACCCTGGCTGCTGGGTCACCGGCAGAGGCTGTGTACCCATAATTCAGTGTGATTTAGGGCTGCAATAGAGCGCTCAGGTCTAATAAGCAGTGTCATTTGCCGGCAGGTGTGACCAGACTGCATGATTTGTTTGGATTATGTCACTTCTTGTTCTCCTTGTTGTTTTCGTACATTTCATTCAAATTGATTCGAGTTCAGTTTAGATCAGCGTTTCCCTTGGATTCAGGGCCAACTGGAAAATCTTGAAAGTGTTGTTCACTCATCTCTGAAAGTGCCCACCCATCTGACCACTTAACACCACAGCCGTGTTAGTGGTCAGATGAGTGGACCACGTGCATTAGAGCATATGTTTATTTTAATGATCAATCAATGGATTGTGTTCCGGCTTGGATCAATGGAACTACATTAGTAGCCTATACTAGTTCCTATAGTTTAAGTTTCACAATGAAAACTCTTTTTCAAGGTTTTAAAGACAAAAATACCAGACTTTTTTTTTTTACATTGTGTTTTATTATCAATAATAATAAAACCTTAGTGTTTTGCAAAGTATTCGGGGGCCCACTTGCACAAAGACCCACCAGTGTGCCCCTCTCCACAGGTTCGGAATCACTGGTTGTTTAGGCCAGTTGAGGCTAGTTGAGTTGACTAGATCTGAACTGAAACTAGAAAAAGTGCTCCTCGGAGCACAAGTCTCCGCCAGGTCAGGTAGGTTATTATGGCCTCCTGGTGGCGATATAATAGGCCAATGTGAAAAGGATGCCATTTATTCCTAGGCCTTGCACGGCAATCGGACACTGCATGCATGATTTGAGGCATTTTGTTCTAAAAATGTGTTTTGCTAAATTTGACCTGCTGGTGGCGCTATAACAGGCCAATTTTAAAAGGGTGGCATTTGTTCCTCAACATAGTGTGAATGTGCGTTCAAAGTTTCACCGTAATCGGACGCTGCATTCATGATTTGCGGCATTTTGTTCAAAACGGGCCACTCCTGCAAACATTACATGTCAATGTTAGCCAATCAGGATGGCATATGAAAAACCAAACAGATCTGTCTTGATCACATGACTATAGAGATCATGTGAACCGATTTGCGTGAAATTTGGATCAAATATGAAGGCTTAATATCAAAACATGTGTTTTACATAAGTCTGCCTCCTGGTGGCGCTATAAAAGGCAAATGTGAAAAATGCAGGGCAAAGGTTTGTCCTTGGCCTCTAGAGAGTGTGCATACAAAGTTTTACACTGATCGGTGCAGTTATAGGTAAAAACACGAATCGGCCTGTTACAGCGCCACCATGAGGCTGATTTGAACATTTTCAAATGGCATTTCTTCCTCGGCCTAATGGGAATGTGTGTGCAAATTTTCACGGAAATTGCATGCTGTGTTCATGATTTGAGGCATTTTGTTCGAAACAGAGTACTCCTGCAAACTTTGAAAGACAATTTTTGCCAATCAGGATGGAATATGAAAAATCTGAAATGAGACGTTTCTTTTAATGACTATAGAGATACTGTGTACCGATTTGGGGGATTTTTGGCCAAAATTTGTAGGAGTACTGTTCAAAACACAAATCGGCCTCCTGGTGGCGCTATAAAAGGCCCATGTGAAAAATTTGGAGCAGAGGTTCGGCTTTGGCATCCAGGGACTATGTGTGCACAGTTTCGCTGCGATCAAGCCAACGGTGCCAGAGATTAGCTGTACACAGACAAGACAGAATGACACACACACGGACGGACGGACGGACAGGGGGTAAAACATACTCTCTCGCCATGCCTTTCGGCCTGGCGGAGACAATGAACTGAATGATGTACTGTAGTACCAACTCCACTCCAATCTCTGTGGTAATTGCTACTAATTCTGAGTCAAGGAGGTGGCACAGCAATAATTCAGGCTACGCAAAGTAACACCAGTATGACATGAGCTAGGTCACATAATTATTACAATGGTGTTGGAAAAGTACTCTTTGTGGTTCCTCTGTCATCTTAACAACAGTCCATGTCCCCAGATAGCACACATGTTGTCCTGTCATTCATTACCACAGCCGGCGAGGGTGACATTGCGTCTGACACGAACACTGGAGGTGTGACTTGTATACACTGCAGATGACAGCTGGATAATTTAATTTCATGCCCCGATAGAGGAGTCATTGTGTTTCTGCTGCAGCCTGTTTAATGTGAGGCAGTTTCCACACCACAGTGCCTGGCTTACAGCATAAAACAGTATAAAAGTGGACCCTTACAGTAGGTCTATAAAACCATGATAAGCAATAGCAGTAGCAAGTTAGCAAGTTTTATCTCTTAAATAATAGGGGTTGTGTTGCATGTAGTGGTGAATTGATTTAACGATCAATTGTTTGACAGGAAATGAATTAAATAACATTTTAGTAATCAAATAAAATGATTTAAAGGTAAAGTCCCTGACCACCACCACTGATCTACAAGCTCAAAATGCGTCGCTTCGCACCGCGTTTCAAGCTTGTGGATCTGTTACTTTTGATGCTATTGTGTGACGCTGTAGTATATGATCAAGTAGGGCGTTAATTTATGAAAAAAACACCAAAGATAGAGTATGGAGATGGGTGGTTTCTGCCTGACACCTACAATGTATGCCATGCGCCGTTTTTTATCATGAGTAATTTGCTTTACACTCTATAGTAATATCTAGTAATATAGTGTATGATTATTCTTATTATTTCCATTGGCTTTTTGAAACCTTCGCTACATGACTCATACTGTACGGCATTACAGACGCCGGTTAAATAATTATGGTTGTTAGTCATTGGTGACTGCAGCCTTGCTTAATAATGTTGTGCAGTCGGAGAGTGAAAGTCAAAGTTTCATTTCTTGTCCTGCCAAAAATGTTAATTGGTGGTACAGAACTGGATTTCATCATTTCATCCTTTGCTTGTTAATATTTATGTTAATTCTTTCTGTTGCTTCATCAATATTTTGTGACCTGCAGTGACCTTTGAGACAAACAAAAAGTAATTACTTGTGTTACACTGTTTGATGCAGTACATTGGTTTGGTTAGTCTACACAGTAAAGTCCTGTGTTCGTTTAACTCTGTGAGAGTACAAATGGAACCCAAAGGACACATGCTCATTTAACTCTCTTAGTCTAGGCAGAATTTGAGAAAATGTGCTTATTTAAACTAAGTGCTGAAGGCAAATCGTGTTAATGTATGACATCAATGCTTTTCTAGGGGTATTAAGGGGTGCTGAATCCAAATGTGCTGTATGTCCAGCTCAAAAATGGCTGCTAATGCCTCAAAGTAGACCATTTAAAGATGGTAGCCACCATGCTGAAATAATAACCACAAAAACGGATATACTGTATGGGGAATCCAATGTCATATTCTGATTTGAGTTAGGATTTTTGGAATCTTAACACTAAGGATTTTACAGTATAAGTCAACACATGAGCATCATACACACCTCAAGTATTCCGTTCCTTAGTGCAGGTGCATATATGTAAACATCATATCCTATAAGAGGAGCAGCTTCTGGTAACATAGTATACTCACAGCAGCACCAAGAACACATTTTCTCACACTGCACTGTTATATAATACTGTAGCAGGTCAATAGCACTTTGCAATGCTCTGCCCAGAAACATCTTATCTAAAATTACTTTAAAGAATACATTTAGAGATATCTTGCCAAGTAACTTGCCAAGTATACAGCTATCATTTGTGTATTTGTTTAATTTGACACAACTTTGTGATTCGATTTTTGCAACGCTAATTTGTCTTTTTGTATTCATTTAAAAAAAAAAGTCATACTTTCATTTGTATTTTTTACTTGTATGTATTGCGTTTGCTTTGTTCAGGACCCCAGGAAGACTAGAGGCTCATTCATGTATCTCTAATGCGGATCCTTTAATACACATAAACATAAACATAAACATTTAACATATAATAATAGCACCAGCTTATTCCAGCTGTAGGAACCCTAGATAAGGAGACTGTGGATATTCCAGTTTTATGTGAGAAACTGATGCCACATAAATATTGATGCCGTATGAATATGCAATATCCTCACGGCCCAATGCGGGGGCGTGAGGATATTGCAAGTGGGCCCCAAATAATTGGCAAAACGCTAAGATTGCATTGATTAATATTAACACGAATGTACAAAAAAAAGGCATGTATTTTATCTATGAAACCTTGAAAAATGTGTTTTCATTGTGATGCCGATAAATAGGAACTTAAAAGTATACTATTATGTTTGTTTGTTCCACTGATCCAAACCGGGAACTCAATCGATCTATGATAATTCAAATTAAACGTGCTCTGAGGATGCACGCCCACCCATCTGACCACTTAAGATGGCGTGTTAAGTGGTCAGATGGGTGGGCCGCGAACGCTTTCGAGACTTTCAAGTCGGGCCCTGATCCAGAAAAGGTTGGGAACCTCTGATTTAAAAGATCTTAAGCGGCGTGTGTGTGTGTGTGTGTGTGTGTGTGTGTGTGTGTGTGTGTGTGTGTGTGTGTGTGTGTGTGTGTGTGTGTGTGTGTGTGTGTGTGTGTGTGTGTGTGTGTGTGTGTGTGTGTGAGTGAGGTGGCATTTAAACGCAGCCAGTGAGCGTGGTGGCAGCAGTGCACTTTGAGATAACAAATCGACAGCAGTGATGGCGCTGGATCCCTCTGAACTCATCCTGTCACTCCTCCTCCCTCTACGACCTTAACAAGCAGCGGCTTCACTTCACTTCTCCCTCCATAAATGTCAGCCGGATCGCCAGTGGTATTAACTTCGGTATATTTACTTGAGTACTTTATATAAGTACAATTTCAAGGTACTTTTACTTTACTTGCCCAACCCTAGCCGTTTTGAAGTCCAAGTTAAAAACATTGCGACGTGTTGTAAGCTTGTAGATCTGCTATTTTTTTAATAGCCAAAATATTAAATAGGGCTTAAGTGGTTAATGATCAATAAGTAGTGTTATATGATTGTATATATGATTCTGAAATGGTCATTCTGCATGTACTTTTAGTGTCTTTATAGAGTGGTTGTTCAATAACAGGGGTCTCCCCGTCTCTCCAGCTCTTCAATCCACCTGTTTCACTGTGCTCTACTTCCTGTCTTTTGATCCAATGAAATCCAATGAAACCGGTCAGATGACTAATGATATCCAATGAAATCCGACAGGAAGTGGAAAACACACAGAAGTTCATGGAATGCATTGAAGTCGACGGCTCCTTGTCACTATTTCCAGCTACATGAACCACGTGACCGACGCTGTTTCTGACCCCTCATTGGCGCAACTCTCTAATAGAAGGCTCTGCTTAGATCTTGCCGTCCTTTGCGGTGACATCAAAGCGTGACGTTGCTGTTCTCCACTCTGATTTGAGTACTCCAATTGCCGCACGAGTGCTCTCCTCCCCCCCATACACACACACACACACACACACACACACACACACACACCAGCATACACGACGACGGTTTGTTAACAAGCGCTGCTTCTTTGGAAGTAATAAAAGACTCTTATAGTGAAATAAACAACTCATAATATAACTTTACTCGACATAGACGTCGAGTGTCAGTGCTTACCAGGCTGGTGAAAAAAAAGCTGCTAAAACACACTATGTGAGCAGACTGTGGAAAGAGAAGTGAATTATCTCTCCATCCATCCAACAGGTGAGTTTTACTGCAGGTGTGTGTTAGCTTAGTGTCAACCTTTCCCATGTCAAGGACCCCCAAATTGACACTTATTAGCCCGCGGACGCTCATTTGAAAAGATATGCCAGGACCCCCATAAGAGAAGATTGTTTACAGCTCTAGCAGTGATTCTCAAACATTTTAATTTCAAGGACCCCCCTTGACATGCATTTAGGCTACGGACCCCCATTTAATGAAATTTCTATCTATGGGACCGTAATTTATATTGTAAAGTCAATGCTAATTTGAGAGTGTACAAAATGGAACCAAATGGACCCGGTTCCATTTGTACACCCTCAGAGTTGCAGACCCATAAGGGTCCCATTTGGTTCCTAACTATCCATCATGTAGCTGGGGACCCCCTAGAACTCCCTCAAGGACCCCTGGGGGTCAACGGACCCCACTATGAGAACCAATGGCTTAGCTCAGTGGTTCTGACACTTTTTCATGTCTAGGACCCCAAAATTGACACATAATAGTGGGAAAAGTACTCAAAGTCAAACGTATTTAAACATATCAAAATGTACTTAAAGTACCACAAATAAAAGTACTAAAATGTTAGAAAATTGCAGATCTACAAGCTCACAACGCGTCGCGAGCTTGTAGATCTGCTATTTTCAAATAGCCTAGGTATAAAATGGGGCTAAAGTGGTTAATGCATGTTTTATAATGTAATGATGTATATCTACAAAGTTACAAGTAACTAAAGATTTCAAATAATTGTAGTACAATATTTGATGGTTTAAGTGGTTACACAGATGTGTTCCCGGTTTTAATGTGTTAAATAAAGGTGCAATAACACATAAAACCCCCTCTCCGCTCTCTCTAGATGGCGAGCAACAGGTCGTGGCACGCCCGCTACCCCGTGCTGACCTACGTGCAGATCATGGTGTTCTACAACGTGTTCACACACCCTCCTCAGTCTGCCCGCCGAAGTGCTGCCGCATCCGCACGCTGGTGATGCAACTACTGCTGGACAAGCAGCTGGAGGTACAGTAGCAGCACACACAGTAAAATCAGAACGTTATAATGGGGCGCTGATGGCCAGGTGGCAAGTACATATCATTGTGGGGGTCCTTTGACATGAGAAAAGTTTGAGAACCACTGATATTATAGCAGGATACGTTTAAAAAGTTTTGTTAGGATTTAGAATACATTTGTAGGATCCCCCTGAAGCAAAAGATTTGAGTTAAAAATGTTCGGTTTAAAACATATATATATTAAAAGTTTGGGTTTGGGGTCTAAAAGATTAGGCTCCAAGAAAAGCTTAGTTTCGGGGGCCCAACACATGCTACAAGGCCCCAACTACAAGCTCACAACGCTTCGCACTGCAAGGTGTTGTGAGCTTGTAGATCGGCTATTTAAAAAAATGTTGCCTTTCTTGTAATATTTGACAATTTAGCCAATGTTTGACCATTTTTTATAGTATAGTTGGCTGCTTCTGACGCAGTAATGGTTTATTAGTTTTTTTTTATTTGTCATTTTAGAGGTATTAAAAAGGTCTTAAAAGTCCTTAAATTGTAACTTTAGAAAATGTTCAAATACCCTGTATTCACTTATACTGTATGTTGGTTTGTTTACTGTTGAGTGAGAAAATAATGTTACACAATAAGCTAATCATCTGGGGACCCCCAAAATAATTTGGGTCCCGACCCCCAGTTTGGGAACCATTGTTCTACTACTCAATGCTCAATCTAGGCATTATCATTGTATTGTGTAACTGCTGTTCTACTTTTATGGCAGTAGTATGGCATAATTTACAGTAATACAAACGTTTAAAGGTGGGGTAAGTGATTTTCTTTGGTTAAAATAAGTGTTAGATAGCTCTATATTCTGATAGTAATCATTGCTTTAGAGTGTTTGTTCACTAACAGGAGTCTCCATGTCTCTCCAGCTCTACAGAAAATGAATTTTCAGGTCAAGATACCAATTTTATCCAATCAGGATAGAGAACTCAGACAGGATACAGATTAAACAAGTGAAATTGGAAGTGATGACACAAAGAAATGAGCAGACACAATTGGAACTGGAACACTATACAAATTAAATAAATGGGCACTATCTCCTGATTGGCTGAAACTTTGTCACCTACCTGAAATAAAATGTATGTTCTGTTTATTAAAGAGCTGGAGAGACTGGGAGACTCCTGTTACTGAACAAACACACTATCAGAATATAGTGCTTTAGCCTTTTAACAAAACACTTTTTCAACCCAAAAATATCACTTACCCTACCTTTAAGAAAATATAAAAATGCAATGTTGAAAATATTTTGATAAATCTAAATGGCGTTTTTTTAGTCAATATCTCATCTGCTTTTAGAAGCAATTGAAAATACAAATGATGTTGCGTAGCCTATACTTTGTTGATGCCCCCTAGGGGCACTGTGCTTGAATATCTGTCAGCTCTCCAAGATGATCAAAAGCTTAAGACTTAATGCCACTTTTGTTAACCACTTGAACCCCCAGCATCCCTATTCTGGGGGGAACGTTCAGCAAAAATAGCCGATCTGCAAGCTCACAGCGCGTTGTGAGCTTGTAGATTTGCTATTTTTGGCGAATCGATTTGTGTAGAGTGAAAGAAGAGCATACCAAATGCGCTCTTTACAGGTCAGTTTTTATCAAGTATAGAGCGTTTAAGTGGTCCTGAATTTGCATCCTAACAAAAGCTTATTCATCCTAGTGTATGACGGAGGACAATTTCACGATAAATTAAAATCTCTGCGATACGATTATTGTGACAGTTGTGACAGGATACAGTATACGTATACAGTAAACATATTGCCTCAATTCACTGGCTCCCTGTACATTTCAGAATGATTTTTCAATGATATTTCAAGAAATAGCAGATCTACAAGCTCATGTGCCGAGCTTATAGATTTGCTCACTTTAATTAATGTTTCTTTGTCTTTCTTTCTTTCTTTCTTTCTTTCTTTCTTTCTTTCTTAGAGTGGAGACAGACTGTGCCGTTGAAAGGCTCAACCCGATGATGCCCTTAGAGATGGAGATCTCTCTCTATCCATGGATTTGTTTGCATGGGGGATTCCTCTGCGCCAACGGCCCTGGTCTTCGGTGGTCTCCACCGTGGATTGATTGCTGATTGACGCAAAATTCCACGACAGTGTGTATGATGTGTCTTCATTGATGCAGAATTCCACGACAGTGTGTATGTGTCTTCGGTGGTCTCCGCCGTCGGCCTCCACCGAAGACCTCGGCCAGCCGGGGGTTTCCTCTGAAGACGACTCTAAGTAGGAACCTCTTTTCCTTTTCCTTTGCTGGATGCTGCAGCTGCTTCATGCTGCAGTTTGTTGGATGCTGCTTGTGGTGTTGGTGTTGGATGCTGATTGTGTCGTATGCGTGCTGATGTGGTTAAAGATGTTGCTCTGCTGCTTTTTTCCCAGGTATTTTTTTTCAGGTTGTGGAATCAAACGCCAACGTTGAATCTACGACTATGTTGGTAGTGTAGTGTTGTGGCTGTTATTTTGTGGCCGTTAGTTAGTGTGTGTGAGAGAGATAATTTGCATTCAATATGTTTTTAGACATAGGCCTCTGTAAATCCGGGCATGAACCTGGTAATTTGGGGGGGGGGGGGGCAGGCGGGCGTTCACACTAATCACATGACGCTGCTTCATTTTAATCAATGACGAGCCACATTTTTCATTTAAAAGTTTAATTTCTTGCCCGAAGAAGATCAAGAACATGTCGATGTGTTCCAACATACCTGAAATGAGTCAACGAAAAGCACAATTTGAATGATTTCTTCAGTCTTCAGTGAGAAGATGATTGATTTGACAACGCTGGACATCACTTGCCTGGGAAATAGTTTTAGGCCAAAAACAAAACACAGAACAAACTAGAAAAAGTGCTTTCCGCCAGGTCAGGTAGGTTATTGTGGCGCTAAATGTGAAAAGGGTGCCATTTCTTCTTAGGCCTTGCATGGCAATCGTACTCTGCATTAATGATTTGAGGCATTTTGTTCCAAAAATATGTTTTGCTAAATTAGACCTGCTGGTGGCACTATAACAGGTCAATGTTAAAAGGGTGGCATTTGTTCGTGTTGTTGTTGTTAGTGTGAATGTGCATGCAAAGTTTATCCTCAATCGGACGCCGTGTTCATGATTTGCGGCATTTTGTTCAAAACAATCCACTACTGCAAACTTTGGATGTGAATCTCAGCCAATCAGGATGGAATCAGAAAAATCAAACAGATCCGTCTTGATCACATGACTTTAGAGATCATGTGTACCGATTTGCGTGAAATTTGGATAAAATCGGAGTCATATAAAAAAAAGAGTTTTACATAAGTCGGCCTCCTGGTGGCGCTATAAAAGGAAAAATGCAGGCCAATGACCTTTAGGGAGTGCGCATACAAAGTTTTACACAGATCGGTGCATTTATAGATAAAAACACGAATCGGCCTGTTTTAGCGCCACCATGAGGCTGATTTGAAAATTCAAATGGCATTTCTTCCTCGGCCTAGTGGGAATGTGCGTGCAAAATCACATGGAAACTGCATGCTGTGTTCATGATTTGAGGCATTTTGTTCAAAACAGGACACTCCTGCAAACGCTGGAAGCCATTTTTAGCCAATCAGGATGGAATATGAAAAATCTGAAAGACACATTTCCGTTTAATGACAATAGATATACACAATAAGCGTTCTCAAAGTTAGTTTGTGCTCTTCAGTAATACCTGAGATGGCAAAATCCAAGTGCTTTGGTTGCAAAGTTAAACAAGTCTCCGCCAGGTCAGGTAGATTATTGTGGCCTCCTGGTGGCGCTATAATAGGCCAATGTGAAAAGGGTGGCATTTCTTCTTAGGCCTTGCACGACAATCAGACACTGCATTCATGATTTGAGGCATTTTGTTCCAAAAATGTGGTTTGCTAAATTAGACCTGCTGGTGGCGCTATAACAGGCCAATGTGACAAGGGTGGCATTTCTTCCTGGGCCAAGTGGGAATGTCTGTGGAAAATTTCATGGAAATCGCACACTGCGTTCATGATTTGAGGCATTTTCTTCAAAATGAACCAATCCTGCAAACTTTGGAAGCCAATTTTAGCCAATCAGGATGGAATATGGAAAATCAGACAGATCCGCGTTGATCACATGACTATAGAGATACTGTGTACCGATTTGCGTGTTTTTTGGACAAAATCTGTAGGAGTAATAGCAAAAAATGTGTTTTGCAAAAGTCGGCCTCATGGTGGCGCTATGACAGGCTGATCTGAAAAATGTGGGGCAGAGGTTCTGCTGTGGCATCCAGGGAGTGTGTGTGTGCAGTTTCACAGCGACCGGGCCAACGGTGGCGGAAATTAGCTGGTCACAGACAGAAGGACGGACACACGGACACACGGACGGACGGACGGAGGGTAAAACGTACTCTCTCGCCATGCCTTCGGCCTGGCGGAGACAATAAACAGACATTTTTAGGTAGGTTGCCAATTTCAGGAGAGAGTACCCATCTGCTTCTGTTTGATATGGTTACAGTTCCAAAAAAGAATCTGCTTATTTACTTTTGTCATCACTTCCAAATTCACTTGCTTATCCTGTATCCTGTGTGAGTTCTCTCTCCTGATCGGATAAATTTGGTATCCTGACCTGAAAACGCATTTTCTGTTTACTAAAGAGCTGGAGACACAGGGAGACTCCTGTTATAGCAATGAGTAGGCCTTACTATCCGAATATAGAGCTATTTAACACTAATTGTGACAAAGGAATATCACTTACCCTCGCTTTAAGTAAGTAATGCAGGACTTTTACTTAGCATGTTCACACTGTGGTATTGGTATTACTTTTACTTAAGTCCAAAATCTGAGTATACTTCTTCCACCACTGTGGACCACCCCCATGGCCCATCATTCCCTATACCATGCATACCAACCCCATGCTTATCTGTCCACAGAGACCTCAGCTGGTCCTCAGTTTGGGTTTTTCTTGTCCTTTTCTCCCTTCAGAGTGTATTTTCTCCATGCAGGCCTGGGTCAGCATGGCCGCCAGCAAGACAGGCTCACTGACAACTCATTAAGAGGCAGCACAGCCTGTACAGCCCATCACCACAGGGACAGCCGGACAGTGACCAATCAATTTGTAAGCATGCAGGTGCAGGTGGAATTAGCTGCCTGCACGTGTGCGTGCATGCGCGCGTGTGTGTGTGCGTTCGTGCGTGCTTGTATTACTATACTTGCGAGGGCCAAATGTCTCCTCTAGTATAATAGAATTTGAGAAATAGATACTGTGAGAGAGACGTTTTCCTGGTTAAAGATTATTTGGGGAGGTAGGCATAGGCATTTAAACATAGTTGTGAGCATGATTGGTTATTATGCTATTCAGACAATCTGTGTCCTCAATGTTTATGTCCTCACAAGTATAATAATACAAGTGTGTGTGTGTGTGTGTGTGTGTGTGTGCGCGCGCATGTGCGTGTGTGAGAGAGAGAGAGAGAGAGAGAGAGAGAGAGAGAGAGAGAGAGAGAGAGAGAGAGAGAGAGAGAGAGAGAGAGAGAGAGAGAGAGAGAGAGAGAGAGAGAGAGAGAGAGAGAGAGAGGTCCAGTGTGGCCTGTCAGCCAGTGGAGGTGGCATGTTAGCGACGGCGGCTTTGTGAGGCAGGTAGATTGGAAGGCGAGGAGGTCAGGGGAGCTGCGGGGGTGGCGGTAATGGTGGAGGAAATCATGATGACTCACCGCTGAACACAGGCATGTGTCAGGCTTGTCCCCGCTGACAGAATAACAGCGGACCCTCCTCCTCCTTGCCATGCGTAGGTACAGGCCAGGGCTGGAATTGGCACGTGGGTTTGATGGAACACGCCTGATGAAAAGGAAGGGATGAAAATGAAAAGAAAAAAGAAAGACGCACGTGGGTGCTCTGTATGTATTCATGCATACATAGCTGTACATGGACATGGAGAAGACAGCAATATACTGTATGTATGTACTTATATTTTAGATGAATTAGCCATGCCACCTAAACCCTCTATTCTCAGTGAAACCGACCTGAGTTGCAACTTTACTTACTATTTTTGGCAAATGTTCCCCCCACACTTACACACATACTCACACACAAACAAGGCAAAAACGTGTATGTACAGTATACACACACAGGCACTTTGACCTCTTTAATGATAATAAACATTGTAAACATGTAAAATACATACATTGTCACACAATTATCAAAAGGATAATTATTTCCATTGCGGCCCTTCCATACACACGCACGCACGCACGCACACACGCACGCAAGACTTCACAGTGACACATTATTAGTCTCAGCACTGTTCTCATCTCGCCTCTGAAAACTGCAATATACTTGATGTCCTCAGCAGAGGTGTGTGTGTGTGTGTGTGTGTGTGTGTGTGTGTGTGTGTGTGTGTGTGTGTGTGTGTGTGTCACTATACTTGTGACTGAGGGCTACTATACTTGTGCCCACAAGTATAGCAGCATTTGAGATGTAGACATTATGAGGGAAAATCTCCTGGTCCTCGCAAGATACATTTTAGAAAAGTTTATGGTTAAAAACGTTTTTTATTATTATTTTCAATTAGGAAATGATTCAGGTTGGGGTTAGGATTAGATATTTAGAGGTTAGATTTAGGGGATAGGTTTGGAGTTATGCCTGATTTATACTTGGCAGGTGACACGCGTTTGTAGATATTTTTCTGCTATTTAAATAAAAAATCGATGCTGTCCTACAACGTTTATATCCTCGCAAGTATAGTAACACGTTTGTTTGTGTGTGTGTGTGTGTGTGTGTGTGTGTGTGTGTGTGTGTGTGTGTGTGTGTGTGTGTGTGTGTGTGTGTGTGTGTGTGTGTGTGTGTGTGTGTGTGTGTGTGTGTGTGTGTTAGCATGCTTATATAGACACTGTTGCACAGACCAGACCTTGACTCCTTCTGTGTCATCTGTTATTACTCTCATCCTCCCTGCCTGCCGAGGAGAGGAGAGGAGAGGAGAGGAGAGGAGAGGAGAGGAAAGGGGGGGGGGGGTTTGACTGCCCCCGTCCCCCATCACCTCCTCCTGTTTCCGGCCCATCACCAGGGACAGCACACATGAAAATGTCACCATGAACGAGATCTTAATTAACGCACTCAATCACACCACGGCTGACAAACACTTCCATCAGCCAACTGCTCTCTCTCTCTCTCTCTCTCTCTCTCTCTCTCTCTCTCTCTCTCTCTCTCTCTCTCTCTCTCTCTCTCTCCTCTCTCTCTCCCTCTCTCTCCCCCCCCCTCTATTCAAATGGAATGCATGCTAAGCCGTTTAAAAAGCACTCCTTCACTCAGATGATGGTAGGTTCTTTCCTATAATAATTTGGGGCCAGGGCAATCAGGAGACAATTGATGTAATGAATAGAGCCCCGATCGTCCGCTAAGTGAGTTATGTTTACCACCCTGGGGGGCCAGAAGGAGGATGACTATTATTGTAACCATACTGCCGCTATATGTCAATATAAAGTGGTTGGGGGTTATAGTCCCACTGGTCCAGAGCAATCAGGGGACAGTGTGGCAGGAATGACAGTCTAGTGTGATGAATAGGGAGACCAGAAGTGCTGAAGTGTTTCCTTTTCTTGCTCCTACGGGCGGCAGATTGCCAGAGTGGGTTGGCTGCTTCAAACCGTCCGCGGTGACCGATGTATTCTTCCCGGCCGTGAACCGATGACCGGAGAGTGATAGATGCCTCATTTTGGGTTCCCTTTGGGTGTCCTTGAGCAGGGCATGGAAACCCTGTACATGCCCAAGGGTATACACTATATATGCATGGTACTACTACTACACTACAGGCTCCAGTGCGCTCTGGCCTCTCTGATAGGAAGTCGTGTGATGAAGAAATATTGCCGCTGTCGGGTGGAAACCTTGTACTGTATGTCCAAAACCGTTACTTTCCAGGAAATGGGGAAAAAAATGAACCTGTGTTCCAATGCATCTGATTCTTATTTAGTCACAAGCTCTTGTTCAAACTTTTCATTGCTTCAGTATTTATAAAACACACAGACGCACATAACCACTTTCACTTATGAGCTTGTAGATCAGCAATTGTCACGATCAGCTCGTCACCCTATGAAGTATAGGCCCTACCTCATCATACACATACAGTAAGTCGTGCAAGTAGGGGATTCATGTACGGAAAAAAATATGATACAAGGTCTCTGCCCGACAGTGTGAATATCGTTGCTGTCGTGGCAGAAACCTCTTTTCTCCATATTCTAACGTTTTGTGTTTTTTCGGAAATGAATTGATCGTACTACACCGTCGCACAAAAGTAGATCTGCTACTTTTGATGCTTTTGAATTTGACTCCCGAAAAGTAACAGTTTTGGACATGTGAGGTTTCCACCCAACAGAGACAATGTGCTTTATACTGTGTCAGGAAAATACACATCTCAAAGCGAAACATTGGTAGCTTGTTGAATGGCTATTTTCTGCATTTTGTGTCATATACTGTTTGCAAAAAAAGAATATTCCTCACCTCTCTTATTACCATATTTTTGGGTTGTCCTGTCCATGGCTGGTTGAAGCAGTGGTTCTCAAACTTTTTCATCTCAAGGACCCCCAAAATAATATGTTATTGGCTGGGGACCCCCATCTCAAAAATATTTTGTGCCAGGGGATTTTTCAAAAATAGCAGATCTACAAGCTCACACGTCACTCCGCGCCGCATTTTGAGCTTGTAGATCTACTACTTTTTCGACTTTTGTGTGACACTGTAGTATGATCAAGTAGGGCGTTAATTTACGAAAAAACACAAAAAAAACACAAATGTGGAGGTAAGCGGTTTCTGCCCGACGGCAATGAAATCTGAGTACTTCTTCCACCACTGCTGAATTCACTGGCTGTCAGGGGGGGGTGGGTTTGCTCTATTATTTTATACACCTGCAGTATAAAAAAGCATCCACCCCCCCTCTTTGCTCAACGGTCTCCCCCTCCTCCTCCTCCTCCTCCTCACACCCTCTCTCTGGGACTCTGACGAGACAGGAAAGATGGATGGTCCATGGGGCGGGCGGTGGTGGGAGAGAGTGATTCGCATCCCACTAACAGTGCTATAACGGTGAGGGGGTGGTGGATACAGTGATGTGATGCCTACCCTACCCCCATTATAGTCATAAGCACACACAGTGTGTGCGTCATGGAAGATGTTCTCCCAGCGTTTGCGTGGGTTTCCTCCGGTGTACACTCCGGTTTCCTCCTCCCACACCAAAAAAAGACATGCATGCTACTGTAGGTACATACTGTACTGTACTGTACTGTACTGTGTACTCCTGACAGTGCCCTCGGCCAAGGTAGTGGAATTACAGCTGGAGTTGGTCCAGCAGTGCATGCTGCACTGTTCCCGAATCCCTAGGATGGGTCAAGTGCAGGTGATAGAGTCCGCACGCTGGATCAGGGGGTCTTCAAAGTTTTTCAGGGCGTAAACTTTTGAAGCGTGATCCAGTGTGCGGCCTCTATTTATTCTTTTTTGTTAGACTTGCTCTGCTCCTCAGCGTTAGAAGGAGTTGTCCTTAAAGCTATGGGACTTTCGAGCCTTTGCGCTCGCACCACAGGCTGCACAGCCTCTCGTCTGCAGTAAAAATAAAAAATACACTTTTGCTTCTCACCAAAACAAAGACGGTTTTATGGAGTTGAAAGCCTACTCTACTTCATTTGGACACTTCAGCTCAGAAATAACCACACCGTTAATGAACCATTTACCATTTATTAACCATTACCATATTAACCATAACCCATATATGCAATGATATTGCATTCAAGTTTGGCGGTGTGACGCTGCTCATGTGATATACAGATTCCTGTGCAAACATGTCACAGATCTTCAATCACAAACCCCCAGAGCAGAGCATTGTATTCAATCCAATCAATGCATAAGCATAAAATACAGTCTAACATAACATTGAACCTTCAATGCATAATTAAACAACCACAATCATAGTACAACCATAGAACACAGTACAATACACAGAATCATAGAACCACAGTACAAACACAGAATCAACCTATAACGATAATAACTAGATGCCACGGGGAGGAGGCCGGGGAGGTGGAGGGAATTTGAAAACAAGCAGCTGTACACACCGCTTAGACAGCGAAGCACGTAGACTGAACAGAGAACAGAGGCTGCTTAAATAAACCGCCCGAGTTGCACTGTGGGTATTAGGGCGTAAGTAATTAACTTGAAGCGAATGAGAATGACAAGAGGTTGAACGTACTGACTTAAAGGAGTACGACTGTATAACTGATAGCGAATGAGGGGGGTCCGGGGAGTGTGAATGAAGTACATAAACATTCTGCCTTCCGTGTCTACATGAACTATCGTTGCACTGAATTTAGTGGGAACACTCTGAGTCTAAAATACACTTCTTGGCCAGAAAAGAAAATATTTCACCGGAAGGAAAAGTCTGGTCAATAGAAAAATTAGAGGGCGCAGTGGAGTAACCGAAAACCTTTTTCCTTCCGGTGACATATTTTATTTTCGGGACAAAAAGTGTATTTTAGATGTGAGGTGGGGGGCTCAGAGTGTTCCCACTAAGTAGAGTATGCTTTCAACTCCATAAATCCGTCTTTGTTTTGGTGAGTAGCGAAAGTGTATTTTATATTTTGACTACAGACGAGAGGCTGCGCAGCCTGCCCTGCGCTACCGCGGGTCTGAGGGGAAAGGATCGAAAGTACCATAGCGTTAAGGAGAACTCCTTCTAACGCTATGGACCAGAGCTAACTTCTGCCCTGCACCTGACACTTTAAAGAGTGGATGTGCGTGCTTTCTCACTTATTCAAATGCAGAGGCCACATTTCCCCAAGGGGACAATGATAAGGTATATACAAATCTAATCAAATCTATCAGATGAGATGAGTGCGTATGCTCACCCAAAAATCACCTAGAAATGTAAGTCATTTGATTAGTGGAAACTTTAAAACCCCTGGTCCTTTCTGATGGTTGTATATCCTAGTCTATAAATGTAAGACATAGTACCTGATTACATAGCCAGAATTACAAGGACATCAGGGTGAATGCAATGAATGTCCTCATAACCAGTAGAGCCAGATGTCCTGAAGACCACTGTTGGATACAGTATGTCTGCATTAGAATCCAAATGAGTGATTCCCAACCTTTATCATTTCAAGGACCCCCAGTTTTCATCTCTGGGACCCCAGTCTACACTCTCAAGTCCTCTGTGTTTATTCAGAGAATGTACAAATGGAACCAAATGGACCCTTACGGGTCCATTTGGTTCCTATTTGTACACCCTCAGAGTTACAGACCTGTTACTCCTCAAAGGCCCCTGGGGGTCCCCGGACCCCAGGTTGTCCCCAAGTGGCCAATGTCTTATTGCAATAGATTACGTTCTTGCGACCGAAACATCAATGTGTTTTTAATAAATTCAATATGGCAACCAGTGTGTGCGCGGGAATTCATTAGGTTTCGAGAGCCTGTAAGGCTTCGAACCCTATTACATCTCTACACTTTCACTATTATTATTATTCTTCCGCCGTTTTTGCCAGTTCTGGCCTAACCGCCTGGTCACTTCTTATGAAATTCGGCAACATGGTAGAGGGCTATGCCAAACGGCGAAAACCCGAAACTCACAACCATTGGCCAAAGGGTGGCGCTGTAGCACTCAATTGAACATGCCAACTTTGAACAGGTACAGCTCATGCCCTGTTCGACCTACAGCCATGAAACTTCGATACACACATGCGTCTCCTCATGCCTAACAACTTTCACTGTTTGACTTTTGACCTCTGACCTTTAGATCTCCCACCATTTCGAATTCTATGAAAAGCAGTAAAAAGCAGTAAAAAGCCTACTCCTCCTGGGATTCATGAGCAATCTGTACAAAACTGTATACACATGAACTTTGGACCAATGCCGACAGACGTAACTTAGCGGATTTTCCATAAGTGAAAACGTTAAGCTTTTATAAGCCAATGAAAATTGCAGCTTTTTTTTAATTATTCATCTGCCCCTAACACATACATGCAGACTCACATTTGTTTGACACTTTGCAATATTGTAGAGGGTCCTTCCAAGTATCACTGAAACCAATCTTACTCCAATTGGTCAAAGGGGGGCGCTATAGCAATTTTTTGAAAATGCAAACTTTAAACAGGCAAAAGTCATGCCTCGTTTGGCCGACAGCCGTTAAACCTGCTTACACATGTGCCTTGACTCATGAGGAACACATGTATCACTTTGACCAGTAAGCTCTGCCCTTAGATTGTCTGCAATTTTGAGCAGTTTGAAAAACATTTAAATCCAGGATTTCTGAGCAATTTGCATGAAACTGTGTCAAATACATGTTTGAGGCCCTTTTTCACAGGTTCAGGTGTGTTGGTTCAATAGCTTGATCGCTTAATCATCTGCCTTGAAACCATAGGGTAGCCGGTTCGAATCCCACCTCAGGTAGACTTAATTATAATTGCATTGCACACAACATGACTATATCAATGAATACATGTGCAATGTTAAAGATGACGAGAAATGCATACTTGAAAGTAGTTATTTTCAATGTATGACGTACTTCATTCGCGCTTTTGTTTTGTTTTGTTGGATTCTCCCTTTTCACTGTCTAAGGCTGTGTATTGGATAGCTCCACCAGTAGAGTGTGAGTCTCATGTGCCGAAGGTCCCTGGTTCGAATCCCACTTATTACAGTTCACATTTAAATTGCATTGTACAAAACATGACCCTGTTAATTCAGACAAGTGCAATGTTTAGACAATAACACGAAATGCTTTTGAGAGTAGTTTTTTTTTATGTATGACATACTTTCTTGTGAAAATAGCCGATCTACAATCTCACACCTTTTTAGATAGCAACGCGTTGTGAGCTTGTAGATCGACTATTTTCCACTAGTTTCCATTCCGAAATATATTGAGCAGTTTGAAAAACATTTAAACCAAGGATTTCTGAGCAATTTGCGTGAAAGTGTGTCATGTGTGTAAACTCCCTTTTCACTAGTACAGGTCTGTTGGCCCAATGGCTTAATCATCTGCCTTGAAACCACAGGGTTCCTGGTTCGAATCCCACGTCATGTAGAATTCATTATAATTGCATTGCACACAACATGACTGTATCAATGAATGCATGTGCAATTGTTAACCAGTAAACTCCGCCCTTAGATTGTCTGCAATTTTGAGCAGTTTGAAAAACATTTAAATCCAGTATTTCTGAGCAATTTGCGTGAAAGTGTGTCATGTGTGTGAACTCCCTTTTCATCAGTTCGGGTCTGTTGGCCCAATGGCTTAATCATCTGCCTTGATACCAGAGCGTCGCCGGTTCAAATCTCACCTCATGCAGACCTCAACTCAATTGCATTACACACAACATGACTGTATCAATGAATAAACATGCAATTGTTAATTGAAACGCTTATTGAGAGTAGTTGTTTTCAATGTATGATGTACTTCATTCCCTCTTTTGTTTTGTTTTGTTTTGTTGGATTCTCCCTTCTCACTGACCAAGGCTGTGGATTGAATAGCTTGATCAATACAGTGTTAGTCTCATGTGCCAAAGGTCCACGGCTCAAACCCCACTTGTCACAGTTTACATTTAAATTGCATTATGCAAAACATGACCCTGTTAATTCAGACATGTGCACTTTGCTCTCTCTCTCTCTCTCTCTCTCTCTCTCTCTCTCTCTCTCTCTCTCTCTCTCTCTCTCTCTCTCTCTCTCTCTCTCTCACTCTGTCACAGTCTGTCTGTCTGCCTGTCTGCCACTCTGTCACTGTCTGTCTGTCTGCCAGTCTGCCACTCTGTCACTGTCTGTCTGTCTGTCTGTCTGCCAGTCTGCCACTCTGTCACTCTGTCACTCTGTCACTCTGTCACAGTCTGTCTGTCTGTCTGCCTGTCTGCCACTCTGTCACTGTCTGTCTGTCTGCCAGTCTGCCACTCTGTCACTGTCTGTCTGTCTGTCTGTCTGTCTGCCAGTCTGCCACTCTGTCACAGTCTGTCTGTCTGTCTGCCAGTCTGCCACTCTGTCACTGTCTGTCTGTCTGCCAGTCTGCCAGTCTGCCACAGTCTGTCTGTCTGCCAGTCTGCCACTCTGTCACTGTCTGTCTGTCTGCCAGTCTGCCACTCTGCCACTCTGTCACAGTCTGTCTGTTTGTCTGTCTGCCACTCTGTCACAGTCTGCCAGTCTGCCAGTCTGTCACAGTCTGCCAGTCTGCCACTCTGTCACTGTCTGTCTGTCTGCCACTCTGTCACAGTCTGCCAGTCTGCCAGTCTGTCACAGTCTGCCAGTCTGCCACTCTGTCACTGTCTGTCTGTCTGTCTGCCAGTCTGCCAGTCTGCCACAGTCTGTCTGTCTGCCAGTCTGCCAGTCTGCCACAGTCTGTCACAGTCTGCCAGTCTGCCAGTCTGCCACTCTGTCACAGTCTGCCAGTCTGCCACTCTGTCAAAGTCTGCCAGTCTGCCAGTCTGCCAGTCTGCCACTCTGTCAAAGTCTGCCAGTCTGCCAGTCTGCCACTCTTGTCACAGTCTGCCAGTCTGCCATTATTCTCGAAACCGCTAATTGCTGCTTGCAGCTATATTTTTTTCTTTGATATTTGGATTTATTTTCTTCTTTTTAATTCCCTGCATCTCAGAGGAGAAAAAAATTGTGTTGTTTTCAAACATATCCAGTCCTGCATTACTTTGTCACTGCGACCATAAGGAAATTGCAAATTCCTTGTTATGAACACTCCCACATGCCAACGCACTCCAAATTCCTGCCGCTTATGCTAATCACACTGATGGCTACAAACAGTCCTTTAGTCAAAACAGGGTCTGTTTACGTTCAATAAATGGTGATATTTGCCTGTTCTGTCCTGTCAGCGCCCTCTCATTAAATGTTTTATTCATCCGGACCAATTACACCAAATAACCCAGTTACGGGACGTCTTGCTAACGATGCCAAGCACAAACCCCCCCACTCCCCACATCAGACCCGGCTTTCAATTTTCCGCTGTGCTCGCTCGCTCGCTTCACTCCCAAAAAAACTCGTAGGTCATGCTTAATGAAACGGAGAGAGGATAAAAAAAAACAGAGGAGCTGTTAAAACTTTCAAATTTTACTTTGAAAAGGCAAAGAGGAGGACATTTCCTCCCGGTGGCTTTTATTTATTATTATTTTGCAGCGCATGAGATGTCGAGATGAAGATGTGGCCCCTATATGGTCTAACGAATACAAAAAAAAAAGATGGTGTGGGATTCGTGGGGTGGTTCCTTTTCATTGGGTTTGATTTTCAATAACGGCAGGTATATATTCCATGGCCCGTGGCTCCGTTCGGCGCGCGCTTCAAATGCATGAGAGAAAACTAATAAAGGCCGGCTTTATGTCCTGTGAAATTAAGTCTAGTTTACAGCCGCGCGGTATATTCATTCTCTCTCTGTTTGTTGCGACGTGATCATCCTGCTTCATCACTTCTCTGTTGTGTTGCACTGTGTTCCTTCCCTCTTACGGGAACGCAGATCCATCAGAAATGCACCTCAGGATTACTTCATTCGCCCGCCTGCCTGTTCTTTTATGATGTATTCAACGGCTTTCAGGAGCCGTGCAGAAAGGGAGCTGCTGGTCGGAGCTGGTTGTTGCTGGCAGAGTCTTCCAATAAGTCATTAGCTGGGGATGAAAGTAATCAGATAGCTGTCTCTGAGGGCGATACAAACTGCTTGCAGAACTGCTCTCTCACTCTCTCACTCTCTCTCTCTCTCTCTCTCTCTCTAGTGTCTCTTATCTCAGTGGTTCTCAAACTTTTTCATGTCAATTAAGGACCCACAAAGTGAGCTTGTAGATCTACTATTTTTGAATAGCCAACGTACAGTATAAATGGATAAAGTGGTTCAAATGATTGGGATGCCAGTTAACCACTTTTGCTGGGGAACCCCCGGAACTCCCCCAAAGACCCCTGGGGGTTCCCCGGACCCCACTTTTGAGAACCAATGTCTTACCTCACTCTGCCTCTCATACTTTGTCGCACGATGTTGTCGCTCGGCGACAACATCGTGCAAGCTCGCGATGGGACGTAGAGATCGGCGTAGAGATCGGCTTGAAGATCGGCTATTTTCAAAGTTCAAATCAGGCTCTAGCGCATCTCATGTTGTGGAGGAGGATTTTGCAGGAGCTGATGGTTGTTGCTGTTTTGTTGTTGTTCACTCCGTGTCCTCATCTTCTCTTTCTCTCTCTCTCTCTGTCTCTCTCTCACTTTAAATGAGTTTTTGCTGCTGTTCGGTATACGATGCAGCAGCAGTCTGTTTATGAACTACTGTACTGTACAACTGTGAGACAAATGTGTCTCTCGTCTTGTCTCGTCTCTGGAGTCTATCCGTGATTTGGAGAGCAAGGGCATTATTATGACAGCTTGTTTGATGGTATAAATCTCTCATGCATATATGCAGTACACACTCACATTCTTAAACACTCACGCACGCACGCACGCACGCACGCATGCACGCACACGCACACACGACTAACCTTAACCCTTACCCTTAGATTATCTTTACCCTTATCTTAACCTTACATCTGAGGACTGCATTTATATAGCGCCTTTCTAGTCTTTCCGACCCTTCGAAGTACTTTACAATGTACTTCACATTCCCCCATTTTTCACACACATGGCAGAGGAAACCACGCAAGGCCGCATTCATGAGAACTGCTGTGTTAATCGACTTCCTCAATGACTTAGTTTTCAAGACGCCATGCTTGCCGTCTGGTCTAAACTTAACTGGCTATAACCTTAACCTTGACCCTAATGGATACTGTAAACTTATGAAACTGCAGTCAAATTAAAAATGGGGACACCAATTCTGTCCCCAATTTGACATCTGTGTCCCCATTCAACTGGTTTGATGTTAAAACCGTGCACACACATACGCACGCACGCAAGCATGCACGCACGCACACGCACACACACACGCACACGCACCGCACACGCATGCAGGTCACACTCATACTTTCATAGACCTCTGTCTGAGAGTTGAACTGATGGGGGTGAGGTGGTTCAGCTCCATCTGCAATCACAAATTAGATTAACCTGATCAAACAAATGAGATTAGTTTTTAAATCCACTGGTTTAAACTGCCCGGCTTCTTCAAGTCAAGGTCTAGTTTCAGCTGAATTATAGCGGAGCAGATAGCATCTTTAATAACTCCCTGTCCTGCTTGTATCTCCCTCTGTCCTCCACTCTCTCCAAATTACTTTCATTAGAAATAAAGTCTGTCCAAAGTGCATGTCCTGAGAACTGCTGATGTGCACTTCAAAAGTCAAAAGAATTATTTTGGTTTACTCTGTTGCTGAAACAATTAAAGTGCATTAGTAATTTGGGCATATCTGGACTGGAGGGGATATTATATATTCACTGAATGATTAACACATCTTACAACATATTGTAGTATCTTGCAACAGCAAATGCTGTTGAGTCTAAGGTCAAATAAAACAGTACAATCATTTAAAGACAAAATCTATAAAGTGCCTTTTGGTCTAGCGGTGACCCTAGACTAAAGCAGCCATACCCAACCTACTGGTGGGCCGTGAGGACATTGCAAGTGGGCCCTCAAATAATTGGCAAAACCCTTAAGTTTTAATTATAATGTCACATTAATAGAATTTTTAAAAAGTGTTCTGTTTTCATTATGATACCGATACATTTACTTAAAGTATACTATGTTAGTTCCATTAATCCAAACAAATCGATTGATTGGCTATTAAAATGCTCTGAAAATGCACATCCTCTGAACACTACTTAACACGCCCACCTGTTCACTTAGGGCTAAGTGGTCAGATGGGTGGGCCGCGATTGCCTTAGATTCTCAAATGGGCCCTGCTCCAGAAAACTTCAACTTTTTTGTCTAAGCTTTTTTTTTTAAATCTTTTGAAATATATATATATATATATTTTAAATGTAGGAAACAGAAAACGGACGCATAAAAATTGGTCCGCTACCCAAACATGGGTCCCGACCCACTGCTTGGGAAACTCTAGAGGAAAGGACATGTCAGATGTATTCTCCTGGGAACATCAGTGCTCTCAGCACGTTTCATGGCAATCCGCATATTAGATTTAGAGGTATATTGTGTTCTACTGGCAACTTCATTTCATGTACTGGAGACTGGAGGCGATTTTCCAGCACCTGGCTTTAAAACCAATCTCGGCACGGAACACACAGGGAAGTGCTATGCCACATTTTCTCACCTCCTTTTCACATTGTCACAACAATAGCACAATAGGATTCAGGTCACTTTAGTTTTGAGAGGATAGATGAAACCTTTGGGCCGGTGCTGACTTTTTGACGCTGACATCAGGGCCAAAGCACAAGTCACGCTAACATAAACAGCTAAGAGCCACGACCAAATCGCACCCATCACTTGGTGCCTGCTGTAGCGTGCAAGCTTCCCTTACTGCCAGCCTGCAAGCATGATTATTAGCTGTCAAACAACCAAATAGAAGATGGATATCAGGGAAATCCTCAGTATACTCTCTCTCTCTCTCTCTCTCTCTCTCTCTCTCTTTCTCTCTCTCTCTCTCTGTGTCTCTCTGTCTCTCTCTGTCTCTCTCTCTAAACTGTTGGAATGGCATGATAAATAGCTATGAGCTCTGATCTGGTGTGTGTAATTCCTGCAGACAATATGTTGTTAAGCTGCTTTCCAGAGACACCAAAAAACAACAACTACAAACTAAACGTTGGCTTTCATTTGATGCCTCGCTGTTGCATTCAAGTGTAGCCTTTGAAGTTGACTAAACGCTACACAACAGTGATTCTCAAAGTCGGGCCTGCAGGGACCTTGAGGGGGTTCCAGTGGGTCCTCAGCAAAATCACTTTAACCAGCTGTAAACATACTGTATATACTGTACATCACAATGCAGCGCGATGCTTTGCATTGTGAGCTTGCAGATCTGCTATCTTCAAAACGTATTTAAAAAAGGGTGTACGCGGACAAATAAATATTAATGTGGGCATGAAAATGTTTAGATAACCTATACATAATGCATCATCTATTGCAGCCTTTTTCCAAAAGACAATATTAACTTTGCCAAACTTCTCGCTTCGCACTTCCTCCCGAGGGGACACAGGTGGGAGAGAAGTTTGCAACTCTGAAATCTTCTGCAACTTTCATAAGTGAGGTCATGCTGGGCATAGACAAGTATTCTCTTAAACTCCTCACCGTCTATAACCTTTTCCTTTTCTGCTGATCAAAGTCTTGCTTTTATACTTAGCGGGACGGTTTTTAGCTGTCCTCGCTTTCTCTCTCTCTCTCTCTCTCTCTTTGGGGTCTTGAGCTAATCTTCAGGCACTCGCTCTTCTAGAAACGCCTGACAAGAACTGTCTTGGGACTCAGGAGACTTGAACAGCACTTGAAAAGAGTTTGACGATCAAACACATATAAGTGAAGTGTTTTATTTTTTATTTTTTCCTCCTGCTCATTTACATTTCTTCATTTTTTTTCACAGTCCCATGCAGACACATTAGCACCTACAGATGATTCATTCTGTCAGCGCACGGCAACTAATTACGCCGTTGTTTGGCAAGGTGATATGAAAATGCGACGCCATCAATCAATATTAGAGGCACGAGCGTGGAAATTGAAAATCCGCTCATTGCTCGGCCTGGTGTCGATTGTTATCATTCAACATTGGACACGTACGTGCGCTACATCATCGCCGCTGTGCCATTAGTACAGCCCCCTTTATGGCTTCCATGACGTTATTAATGGCTCCGAGTTTGTTTACTCAGCTCATCTAAACATCCCAATTAACAAGTCTCTGCCTGCAACTGTGATGCCGTAATTTGTTGTCCTTCATGGCCAATTCTCCTCACTTTGCAGATATCATTAGCGCTGTCATTATCCCCCTAAAGCTCTATAGTGGGCAAAACTGTGCTCTGTGTGTGTGCGTGTGCGTGTGCGTGTGCGTGTGCGTGTGTGTGCGTGTGTGTGTGCGCGTGTGGTTGCATGGGTGCATATGTATACGTGTGTGTGTGCTTGCCAGTCGGGCAGTGCCGCTCTGCAATGACTCCCCACAGTGGAGACATTAAATTCTATTGTCATGGAGAATCGCCATGGCTCAGCCCATGTGCCCATGACCTGCAGGAGCCACACACACGCACACAATTGCACGCATGCGTCCAACCTGACCAAGTACGGGTAGGAATTCAAGGATGAGACAACGCCATGTTGCAACTGTTTGGCTGTGTAGCCTCAGCAGGCTTGGTCTATAAAGAGATATGGGCAGGTTTTAAGACCCCTCCAGTCAGCCAGTGCATTGGGAACACATTGATATCAGTTCCCAGTTAAATGGACCATGGATATTCATACTGATCTCTCTGGGCTCTGTCCTCTCTGAGCTCGTCAACAGGGGCTGGCCAAAAGCCACTTCAATTTCCCTCAACATCTCGCAAAGGGCACGTGTAGCACAGATGCTGCAGGTCCCTGAACGACAACAGCCATGGTTGAGATCGTCGCTGTCGGTCAGAACCTCTTATCTCCATGTTTTAACGTTTTGTGTGTTTTTTCATAAATGAACGCTGTACTTGATCATACTACAGCTTGACACAAAAGCACCAAAAGTAACAAATAGTATGAAGCATAGCGTTAGTTATTGCAGGACGTGGGAGTCATATACACCTCAGCTGTAATCGGTTGTCAGTCAGCTGATTGTTTTCAATCAGCCTAGCTTCCTACTCTCCATTCACAGCTCTGCTGTCAGGCTATTATACACTCCAATCAAAGCTCACAATCTAACAGAGCGGCTCCTTTAAATATGGCTTCTCCATTCACTAGATCTCTGCTTCTCTTGCTGCTTGCTACACTTCTGCTGCTGCTTTAGCTGCCTCCTCCACCCCAGCCTCCACCTTTTGATCAGAGTCTGGCATAGGCTCAAATACTATGATTTATGTCAATCTATCAATGTATTGCGATGCTTAGGCCTGCTCTTGTATACCTATGGGAGTTTTACTTAGCGTTCCCTGATTTTGCTTAGCATGCTCTTTAAGCTAAATAAGTGCAGAGCCATTAATGCCAAGTTTAACAGCATTCCAATGTGGAAGAAGTAGCCTACTCCACACTGTAGAAATATTCTGTTATAAGTGAAAGTCCTGTATTCAAAATCTGACTTGAGTAAAAGTACAAAAGTATTTGTGTCAAAAGGACAAGAGTAAACATAGTCGAATGCACAATGTTTTTTCAGAAGTTTTCAAAATGTGTGAAAATCTTTTGAAATAGCTGTTGGAGTGTAGTGGAGTAAAAAGTAGAATATTTGCCTCCCAGTTGTAGTCGAGTAGAAGTATAAAGTGAAGTTAAGTATTGAAAAAGGGATCAGCATACTCAATCAAGTAAATAAAAAGTCAAAGTAAAAAGTGTATTAACTTTCAAATTCCACCACTGGTTAGCTTTAAGTGTGCCCTCTCTGGCCAAGCATTTTGTGACCCGGTCTGTTGACACCGACTGAATGTGTGGAATATGAAAAATTGGTCTCAGCTATGAAGTGTCCAGTTTAGGAAAAAGGGGAAAGAAGAAGAGGAGGAACGTGCAAAAGATAAAGGCATGCAGCATTGCATGTCATCTCTTTATTGTATTATGCTATGCATGTACTGATATAGGCTAACACTTATTTGTTATAGATTTAGTTGCTATGTTGGTTGCTATGCTATTGCACACACACACACACACACACACACACACACACACACACACACACACACACACACACACACACACACACACACACACACACACACACACACACACACACACACACACACACACACACACACACACACATGCACACCACCTGCCTCACAGATGTAAAAACGCAGATGCAAAAGAACTTTCTCAAACTCAACTGCAACAAATAGACATCATCATTGATGATCCCTCACCTGATCCACCCAGGCTTTCTCACTCAGCATTGACAGCTCCATTCTCACCGCCTCCACCTAAGTTTGCAAATCGTCCTCGACCCCACCCTTTCATTCCTCACCCACGCACATGTTTTTGCGTGGGTGAGGAATGATGTCTGGTGTCCAAAAAACCCCTAAAATTTCCGGGTTTTTTTTTTCATCTATGGAATATTGCCCGCCCCCGGCCCTCTCTGTCTTTCTCCGCTGATGGAAAACTCATTCACGCCTTCATTACATCCCAGCTCGACCACCTCAACAGCATCCTTCATGGCATCACCTCTAAGTCCCCAATAAACTCCAATCTGTTCATAACTCAGCTGCTCGCTTACTCACCAGTGCCCACTCCAGAGACTGCCATCCTACAACAATGCCCTCAAAACACATCACCTCTTCAGAATGTTTGGATTTAGACAGATGATGTTTGATTTCACCAAAAAGAAAATCATACTTGCCATGGCTTTGACAATCATTGTGAATATTTTTGTGATGGTGCCATTGTCTGTTTCACTTCGAATGTATCGTTTTTGATCTTAAATTGCTGACAGCCTCAGTGCTGGCACTTTACTTAAAGCTCACAAAGTCAAGTCTTAGTTATTGATGTTTATAAGACAAGACATTTATAATTTGAGCTAAAAGTGTTATAATATATTAGAACAGTTCTCTGAGTCTTTATGACCTTTACAACTTTATAAACTTTGTTATAATTCATGCGTGATTATAAACATTTATAAAGAGTGTTATGAAGCCTTATAAGTGTATTGCATTGTCTCATTTTGCATGCTGCATGACTATGATGCATTATAGACATGGCCTTCATAGAAAATGTTACCACACATTTTACTGTGCCCCCCCCCCAATCCATTATTTAATACAAAGTATATATTATAATTAGTTTGATTAACTGTCCAACCATCCATGACCTGAAGAAGACCTTGCAGTGCATTCAAAACTTTTAAACGTTGTTCTGGCAACTTAACTATTTAGCTTGTTTTACCCCTCTCCCCGGTGAACACTGAATTACCCTGGCACTTTAATTTGAGCAGCAGTTTTACTCATTTACAAGATGTATTACCAGTGGACTCTTTAAGTTTCAGAGCTTACTGAGTCTTGTTTTCTTTGTCTTGCCTTTATGATGCTGCGGGGTCCAGTTCACCTGATTTACACTTGGTTGTCGTATCTCTCACCAAAAATAGGCAATCTACAAGCTCACAACGCGTCGCAGTGCGATCTGTTGTGAGCTTGTCGATCGGCCATTTTAAGGTGATAACATTTTGACGTCATTCAGAACTTCTGATGTGGATTTTTTTTTCCAGACGTTCCTGCACCCTCAGACGTCTGAATTAGTTCAGACGGGTTCCTTCAGCCCGTCTGAAATGACCGTTGGAAGGAGCAACTGTGTATTGATTGTAGTTGTTTTGACAACTATATTATGTCCCACAAAATTATAAATTGCTTACATGTTTAAGCAATAACAATCATCCCTCCATAATTGTATTACTATGTATAGGAGTTTCATTCAGGCCTTTGCCAAGGCACAAAGGCAGAACTCCACTCAAATCGAAGACTGGCCAATCACATCGCTCCTCACCAGACATAGAGACTCTTGGGTGATGAAGTCAAAGACGTTGCTTGGCTGCCATATTATGTGTGTCCAAAGTGGCCACTGATAGTGAGCCCATCTATAGTGCTGCTTTCAGTAACGAATCAGCCGTTCTTGGTGAGGTGACTAAGCTCCTTTATCCAACATATGACTGACATCAACGTTATTTCAATGCCAGGGCTCTTGATATCCAACAACAAGCATATCATTTCCGTGCACAAAAATGATAGATTTTTGCCATGGTCCAGGAATCACATCTATTCCACAAAGATGTCAAGTTTTGCAAATAGGTTTTATCACACTATTGCTTTTTTATGGTCTCGGGTCAAGGACATGATGGTAGTCTGTAGGCGGCCACGCGCTGACGTTTGATTTATCAAATTCCTTAGTGGTTTTAAATGGGCTGATTGCCCTTTATTATTAGATTTGGTTACATTACATTGATTTCTGCCTGCACTCCAAACAATGTTGATGCTGGTTTCTATGACCAATTAACCAAAAGCCTTTTGGATCTCACAGGTTTCTGTCTGGTTCTGGGTGCAGATTTCAAAGCAGTATGGGATAGTAACATATTTATAGAATGGGCAGGACTGAGATACCTTTTCTCTTTGCGTCCAAATATCTATTTAGAAATGTTCAAAATACAGGCCCTCCAGGGTTATGATCACACACCAAATTGTTGTGCTGTCACCATGAGGGCTTCAAGCTTGTAAATGGCATTTTAATTCCTCGCTGCTTCATGATGAAACGTTTTGGTTTCTGACTGAAGTATTCTGTGGGAGGCAGAAGAGCTTTGTTAGAGGTAACACTACACTGTACGCATCAATCAGAAGAGTACAGTACAGCCACATTAGAAGCACTACAATGAAGGTATGCTGCTCAAGGTGCTATTTCACCTCGCGATTATAGTGATTCTGTTTCTCTCCAAAACAGCTGGTTACAAAGGAAATTCATTTTCTTCAAAAGCACCGTTCTGAATTTCTCATGCGCAGAACCAGACAGACTTCCACTCGGCAAGGCCAGGCCATTTGTTGGCCCTGAAGCCCCAGATCAACTAACATTTATTTAATATATCTAACATCACGTCTAAAGATGTTACTTGGTTTACCGATCCCAAGTGTGAACATTCGCTTCTTTTTAAAAGGATCTGTGCAGCTCGGAGATTGGTTTGATAATCTGCATGTAAATATATATATATATATATATATATATATATATATATATATATATATATATATATATATATGATTTACGCTTAAGAGTTAAAGATCTATAAGGGTCCATTTGGTTACCAACTCTTCCATCATTTAGCTGGGGACCACCTGGAACCCCGTTAGGGTACCCAGACCACTGGTTGAGAACCACTGCTCTAGGAGATACGTATGTATCCTCCTATAATTTGACTAACCTCTGTTTGTCTGTAGTCGTCTCATGGTGAAGCTGCCCGGTTCCCCTCACTGGCTGGAGCAATTGCTCTGATTTTGCACACAGCCATTGACCATTACCATCTGCTGCGAAGCCCCTTTTTCACTTTCATCAAATCTCAGCTTCTTATTAGCGTTTATGTGTCAAAGAATGGGAGATAACGTTGCCAGGTTTCGCGTGTGAAACAAGTAGCAAGATCTATGAAAACAACGCCAAACGAAGCAAGCCCTACAAGCAACAAGGTCTATGAAAAGAAGGCCAAACGAAGCGCCTTCACACATATACATTGCCTCTTGGAAAACAGCCGATCTACAAGCTCAGAACGCGTACCCACACCCACCTGCACTTTCACAAACAACGCCAAAAACACACTACCACCAATATTGGCCCTAAACCGCTTACAATAAGCGAACATGGCAACACCGAGACACATTCCATTCACTGCGTTCCGTTCACCGCAGCACACCAACTGCACAACAGAAACACGGCATAATTTACGCACGTTTACACAGAAAACATTCTTACAGATCTGTGTGTGTGTGTGTGTGTGTGTGTGTGTGTGTGTGTGTGTGTGTGTGTGTGTGTGTGTGTGTGTGTGTGTGCGTGTGCGTGCGTGCGTGTGAGAGAGAGAGAGAGAGAGAGAGAGAGAGGCTGAAGAGATGGCTGAAGTTGATTGTCGAGGTGGAAGGTTGTGTTTTTTGTGAGCTCCTGAGCCTTGGATACTGGAATACTTTTTAAAGACTTTTGTGAAATACTTTTAACACTTTTCACAAAGACCAAAAAGGATCTACCAAGGACAACAAGGACAAGACAATAAGGAATAAAACAACGTTTTTACCACTCAACAAAACATTTGGAGTTAAAACTCGCTCTTTACCAGAAAAGACACAAAGAACTTGAGTAAGTACGCCTGCAGTTTGGAGATACATTGCAGAACTCTAGTCTAGAGACACTGAAGTGTAGAAAGACTGTAGTAAGATTGTAGTAAAATAGAATACTGTAGAAATCATAGTAAACTGCATGGGAACAGTTTAAACATTTAAACATTTAAACACATATACTAGTAGCAGTAACAATAGTAGTAGCAGTGCAGTAGTAGCATAACAAAGGAAGGTATCGGGGGAGGGGTGTTAGACAGGGGCCAGGTAGATAGGCGTGAAGCTAGGTGAGCAAGGTGTGAACCTGAAAAATGGCAACCATGGTAACTGAGACACTAGCTACAGCACACACACACACAACACCAATTGCAATTGAATACCCAACCCAAGCAAAATCCATTAAAGAAAAGGATATTTACAAGACTGAATTCCTGAAAAATAACAGAGAGACACTTTACGCAGACTGTACCGCAAAGAAGGTTATAACAAACCTAATCTTTTTCACACATAGACCTCAGGCATGGATTGAAGCCACACAAGAACACTACACAGAGATAAAAAAGGCACATTTGCCTGAGGGATGTAGCCTTAAAATGCACTCAGAGGACGGAACCACCACTGTAAACTTTTTCAACTCTGGAAAAGTAACAATCCAGGGGAACAGAACACCCATAGAAAATGACTTCACCAAAATCAGAGAGATGGCACAAAAAAATGGCACTCCAAACAGTACACACATAGCCACACCCACACATCCAGCCACAGTAGAGAGCCCACCCCCACCCCCACAAACCAGTACCACAAAAGGTCACACCATAGAGCCAAACCTGCTTAACAAGTTGGCCGAACAATTCCACAGCTTAGAATATAGACAGGTACAGATGGAACAACAGTTATCAGAGTACAGGCAAGAACAGACAGCTCCCAGGGCCAGTAACAGAAAGGAACAGGAAGAGAGTGAGCTTAAAGCAAAGGTGAAAAGGTTCCAAGACAGTGAGTTGGAACTCAAACAGGAGTTGGTACAGCTACAAGAACATATGGGAAAGGAGATAAGACAGCTAAAGGAAGACATGGGAAAGGAGCTAGAAATGCTAAGAGAAAGACAGGAAAAGGAAATAGGGGCACTCAGGAGAGAGATAGAAAGGCTTGAAAGGGAAGCAACTCCAACCAGCTATCAGCAGGGAGAAATAGCAGATAACCTTGACCAATCAGCGGGACGTCAAAGCCAAGCACTCTCCCAAGAGATCGTTCTCACCCCAACTCAAGAGGACTCACCCCAACCCTCCCCCACTGCCACACCTCCAGGAAACAGCCAGCCACAAAACCCAGAAATTGTACTCCTGACTGACTCAAATGGGAAGTACATTGATGCAAAAAAACTCTTCCCAAAGCACAGAGTTGAACACATCAGATGTCGAAACACAGCACGTGCAATGGAGCTATTGACAAGGGACCGGCTGGGCTCCCCCAGCCACATAATAATCCACACCGGCACAAACAACATATGGTTTCAGGAAGACCACGAGATGGTTACGTCCACCAAGGGAATGATAGAAAAAGCCACCTCAACATTTCCCAACGCAGAAGTAGTCATCTCGGCACTGCTACACAGAGGCGACGTCGAATACGACTACATCAACGCAATCAACACACAGACTTCCAGAATCTGTGCAAGGAAGAATAAGGTCCACTTTGCAGAACACCCAACCCTGGACAAGGGAAGCCTACACGACCAGGTACACATCCGCAAGGCTGACATTCCAACATTTGCAAAGAGCCTGAAGGACATTGCACTCGACCGCAACCATCCTACAGACACAACACCCTACAAACGCAACCAGCGTGGACAACATCCTACACCCAGAGGACACCGCACTGCACACAGAGGACACTCTACTAGGCGTCACCACCCCTATCAACCTAGCAGACCCTCTCTTAGACACCCCTCCGCTCCATCCAGACCCCATGCCACACAACAAAGCGGCCCACCCACACCCCTGATGCCTATCTTCACTGCTCCACCCAGACCTCATCCCACACACAGCGCACCCACACCACTGATGTCCATTCCATACACTCCTACATCAGCCTCACCACCGCCCACTCTCCCCCTCCCTCTCCAACCATACACATATGCACAGGCGGTGACCAGAGCCATCCCCAGCACACACAGCATAGAGCAGATGTTCAGGGATTTCTACACAGCATGGGCCCAGGGCAGAACCCCTGGAATGTAACAACAATGTGAACAATGGAGTACAAAGCACTCACTATATCATCCTGGAATATACAAGGTTTGAGGTCAACTGCCCTTGGCATCAAAAGCAGAACCCCAGACTTTGCCAAAGAGATTGCAAACATAGACATCATTGTTCTACAAGAAACATGGCACAGAGGGGACAGCCCCACTGGCTGTCCTACTGGCTACAGAGAACTTGTGGTACCATCTACAAAGCTAGCAGGAGTCACCCAGGGAAGGGACTCTGGAGGTATGCTAATATGGTACAAATCAGAACTAGTCCACGCCATTAAGCTAGTCAAAACTGGAACATCTTCCATCTGGCTAGAAATAAACAAGGAACTTACCACAACCGAAAAAAAATGTCTACCTGTGTGCCACCTACATCCCCCCAATTGAATCCCCTTACTATACAGAGGACTTTTTCCCCACACTAGAAGAGGATATCAGCCGTTTCCAGGCACACGGTCACATTGTAATTTGTGGAGACCTAAATGCCAGAACAGGACAAGGGCCTGACACCCTCAACACACAGGGAAACAAACACCTACCAGGAGGGGGAAACATCAGCTCCCCAACATGTCCCCCGAGATACAATCACGACAAAACAACGAACAAACATGGGTCACAACTGCTACAGCTCTGTCGCTCACTGGGTCTGTACATTGTTAACGGTAGACTCCGAGGGGACTCCTTCGGTAGATATACATACAGCTCATCCCAGGGAAACAGCTCGGTAGATTACTTTATCACGGACATAAACCTAGCATCGCTCAGAGCCTTCACAGTCAGCCCGCAAACACCCCTGTCAGACCACAACAGAATCACAGCCTATCTAAACAGATCAACACACAGACACAAAGAACAAACGCCAAACAAACTACATACTATAAGAAAACGTTACAAATGGAATGAACATAGCGCAGAAGCTTTCCAAAATGCTATTAGGCAAAAACAAGTCCAATCACAACTGGATCATTTCCTAGAAAAAACCTTTGAAGAAAACAGTGAAAGTGTAAACAGGGCAGTAGAAGGCCTCAATCATATATTTGAACTAACAGCCTCACTAGCAAACTTAAAAGTATCAAACAGGAAAGCCAGAAAAAACGTTGAGAATGACAAATGGTACGATAATGACTGCAATAATCTCAGGAAAAAATTAAGGAAACTATCAAACCAAAAACACAGAGACCCAGACAACCACAACATACGTCTCCAATATGGGGAAACACTGAAACAATACAAAAATACAGTAAGAGAAAAAAGAAATCAACATGTTAGAAACCAACTGCAAGATATCGAAGATTCCATACAGACAAACAGCTTCTGGGAAAACTGGAACAGACTTAATAAGCTAAAACAGGACGAACTACCCATCCAAAATGGAGATATATGGGTGAATCATTTTTCTAGCCTCTTTGGCCCAATCGAGAAGAACAAAGAACAAAAACAAATAAAAGATAAACTACAAAACCTAGAGTCAGCCGTAAAAGACTACCAGAATCCACTAGATTCCCAAATCAACCTAAAAGAACTACAAGACAAAATAAAAACACTTAAAACCAAGAAGGCCTGTGGGGCAGACGGTATTCTAAATGAAATGATAAAATTCACCGACCTCAAATTCCAAATGGCCATACTAAAACTCCTAAATATAGTGCTCAGCTCTGGGATCTTCCCTAGCACATGGAATCAAGGGCTGATAACGCCACTCCACAAAAGTGGAGACAAATATGACCCAAATAACTACCGTGGGATCTGTGTAAACAGCAACCTCGGAAAGATCCTCTGCATGATCCTCAACCACAGAATCCTAAACTTCCTCACAGAAAGCAATGTCCTGAGCAAATCACAAATTGGCTTTCTACCAAAATATCGCACAACAGACCACATTTACACTCTAAACACCCTAATTGACAACCAAATAAACAAAAACAAAAGCAAATTATTCTCCTGCTTTGTCGACTTCAAAAAAGCATTCGATTCAATTTGGCATGAGGGTCTGATGTACAAACTATTGGAAAGTGGCATAGGGGGGAAAACCTATGACATCATAAAATCAATGTACACAAACAACAAATGCGCAGTTAAAATAGGCGAAAATCACACAGACTTTTTCCCCCAAAGCCGAGGAGTTAGACAGGGATGCAGCCTGAGTCCAACACTCTTCAACATATATATCAACGAGTTAGCAAAAACGTTAGAACAGTCTACAGCTCCAGGCATCCCCTTGGCAAACACAGAAATCAAATGCTTACTTTTCGCAGATGACCTGCTGCTGCTGTCTCCAACCAAGGAAGGACTACAGCAGCAACTTGATCTCCTACACAAATTCTCGCAGACATGGGCCCTGACAGTGAACCTAACTAAGACTAAAATCATGATATTTCAAAAAAGATCCAGCCGCCAAAACCATCAATTTTTCCTAAATACGATCCCACTAGAACAAACAAAAAACTATACCTACCTTGGCCTAAACATCAGCAGCACAGGGAACTACAACCAAGCTGTAAAGGACCTGAGAGACAAGGCAAGAAGGGCATTCTATGCTATCAAAAGAAACATCAAAATAGACATCCCAATTAAAACCTGGCTTAAAATACTGGACTCTGTGATAGAACCAATTTCCCTCTATGGTTGTGAGATCTGGGGACCATTAGCAAACCATGACCTTGAAAAATGGGATAAACACCAAACCGAGACCCTACACACAGAATTCTGCAAATCCATTCTCCGTACCCAGCGAAAAACACCAAATAATGCATGCAGGGCAGAACTAGGACGATACCCACTCATAATCAAAATAAAAAAGAGAGCACTTAAGTTCTACAACCACCTAAAAGAAAGCGACCTAAATGCACTCCATAACAAAGCACTCACACACAGCGAAACTCTAGAGAGATGCCCCCTCAGCCAGCTGGCCATGGAACTCCGGGCACAAACACAAACAGAGCCACGAGATAGAAAACCCATCGGACCAAACAAAATTATAAAACAGCAAAAGGAAAACTACCTGACACATTGGAAAGAAGCAACACAAAAGCAGAGTAAACTAGAATGCTATCTGGCCCTAAACAGAGAATACACAGTGGCAGAATACCTGAGCACCGTGACCGACCCAAAACAAAGAAAAATCTTAACTAGATACAGACTCAGTGAGCACAGTCTTGCGATCGAGAAAGGTCGTCACAGGCAGACCTGTATCCCGAGAGAAGACAGACTATGCACCCACTGCACACAAAAGGAAGTGGAAACCGAGCTACACTTCCTAACCGTCTGTCCATTGTACCAAGACATCAGAGACACATACTTCCCACAGATTACAACCACACACAGAGACTTTGAAAACATGACCAACGACAAAAAACTCCCATATCTGCTGGGCGAAGTACAACAATGTGCAAACACAGCAGCAAGATTCGTGAGTTGTTGTGATAGGAGAAGGATATCGAACGGAACACAACCACCCTAAAGACTAATCATTGTGTATATTCCTGCACTATACCTGCACCCAGTGATCTTGGTACATAGAAATTGATCTATTGAAGATTCTGACTTTCAAATGTACATTTTTTGTTTTGATTGTATTGCTGTATTGTTGTATTGTGCTTTTTGCTTTGGCAATGTAAACGTATGTTTTCTCATGCCAATAAAGCCCTTTGAATTGAATTGAATTGAGAGAGAGAGAGAGTGCGTGTGCACTCACTCTCTGCAATCCTTTCGTGCAAAGATCTCTCCACCAGAAACACAAAAGTTAATCTACACCATTAGATTAACTGCACCATGTCGAGTCTCCGAAAATCTGTACAAGCTAACGATGCTGCCGTTTCACTCGCCCCTAAACACGGTCGCCCCGGATGGCACCGAACGGTCTGGGGTGAGCAATCTGCGCCTAATTGTCTCGCCCCTAAACACGGTCGCCCCGGATCGCAGCGAATGGTCTGGGGTGGACGATCTGCTTCTAAACAGGTGGAGAGCGTTTATTTGTTAAGGACGCCCATGCATTCTCCACTGTTGAACGTGCACCCTTTAAGTGCATATCTGCATGCACATAATTATATTGTTGTTAAGTTGAAATAATAGTTGTACAAGTTGTAACAACAGTGTTGTATAATTATTTTGCTGTAGTAATCAATTCATTATAATATAAGTACAATGAATGACAGAATATATAAATATATATATATATAGTGTGTGTGTGAGTGTGATTGTGAGTGTGTGTGTGTGTGTGTGTGTGTGTGTGTGTGTGTGTGTGTGTGTGTGTGTGTGTGTGTGTGTGTGTGTGTGTGTGTGTGTGTATGTAAATATATATATATATATATTATATATATTATATATATATATATATATATATATATATATATATATTTATATATTTATATATATATATATATATATATATATATATATATATATATATATATATATATATATATATATATATATATATATATATAGACCCCTTAACAGACGACGTCACACTGATAAGAACCAGTATGCGTGCAAACAGTATGCGCTAAATGAAACCCATTCTATCAGGTCTCGCCAGGACGTGCCACACTAGCCAACACACAAGAGGGGGTTGGGGTGTTCTGAAACTAGCGCACCCCGAAACAACAGGTTGGAAATTGATTGCGTGAAACAATCACCTGCGTATCCAGTCTCAATGTTAGTAAACAATTAATTGGTCTATATATACACATACAGTATATGACGGGACGGGACGTGCGGGGAGGACGCGCGACAGGACGTGCAATAACCCCACGTTTGCAACTACTTTTGCCTGCGCACTTCACCGGGTATGGTCTAGTTCCGAATAACTTAGGAGTTGAAGCCCCATAGACGAGGCGGTCTGAAGTTGTACTCAACCCACTCCGGCAGCATCTGCGTTGTCAACTGCACCGAGTGTATTGGCTCCGCCTTTCCCTCTGACTTTGGTGGTGACAAGGAGATGGGGGGCCTGTTGCCTAGGCAACAACACGTCCCTCAAAGACACTGCCCAGGCCACCGCATCACGTCTCTGTGATGACACCAACCATTGTCATTCATTTTTTAGAAATTAAATGGAAAAGAAATATCACAAAAAAGATTAGCACACAAATGAGTGTAAAAGTAATTACGTCAGTGTTTCAAAGACAGTGGCTAACTTGAGTTAAGACGTATGATAGAACCTTTGCAAACTCAATGAGATACTGAATGACGAAACTCGCGGTAATTATCTTTTTCCAAAATGGAAATATACAGCAATGTTTGGGAAAATAAGACTTCTGTTATGTTTAAATGAAGAAGCACTCAGTGGCAGGTCTCCGTCTCGTCGGAAGCAAAACAAACAGCAAAAGAAATTAATTTTGACACTGACAGCTTTTTCCCCTCAAAACAAATAGTGTATTTGTATGTGTGCGTGGGTGCGTGTGTGCGTGGGTGCGTGCATGTGTGTGCGTGTGTGTGCGTGTGTGTGCGTGTGTGTGCGTGTGTGTGTGTGTGTGCGTGTGTGTGGCTTTACACCAGAACAGTTTAATGACTTCAGCGTACTGTAAACACTGGCTAAGTGATTCAAGGGTCATGGGTTCGAGTCCCACCAGGGTTGTATTAAAGTGTTGCATTTGCCTTGTTTCAAAACCTGTCCATGGCCTAGCGGTTAGTGCACCTGCTCACCGTTGTAGAGCAGAGTCAACAACAACCACAGTCCTCTCTGGTATTTCAGCTGATGGGGGTCCTGCGTTACGAAAGTCCAGTGTTGGTCTACATTCACATTAGGATGTTAGAAGTCCTCTCTCATAACCGTTATAAGTTTTAAAAACCTCTGGATCAAGCTGTCCAATGTCTTTAGGTCAACATCGACGGTAGTTTCAGCGCAAAGTGTTCTGGAGAGCAGATACGACTGACTACAAAGAAAAAAGTAAACCTTGCACTGTGCGTAGGCCAATGCACCAAATCTTGAATTCAGCCCAATTCAGTTTTTTTTTAAATACTGTAGACCATTGGTTCCAAACCTTTCCTGAATCAGGGCCCACTTGAAAATCTCGAAAGCATTCAGTTAGGGTAAGGGTTATACAATTATCCATTCGGCTGCCACGTTAAGTGGTCAGATGGGTGGGGCCGCGTGCATTTTCAGAGCATGTTTATTTTAACGATTTTCTCAGAATTGCCTCCTCCCCTGCTGTTTGCAAAAGCATTGCCTACTACAGAAATTGACGTTTTCTGAATGTCTAAGAGAAAACATCCCCATTCATCCGTCAAGCTCCTCTCATGCAGGTCGTTGAAGTTCAGTGGACCTGACGTTGCCAATTGGCACTTATGTTTGAATAGCTGCCTAAACATGTGTTGCTTTGAACCACTTAACCACAATTTCTTTCCAACACCAACAAGCTGCTTAGTGCTTACCCGCCTGAATAATTTTCCAGGCAAAGTTTTGAAAAGAAACGTGATATTTACTTGAAGCCATATTGCCCATGCAGCCCTCCTTCACAGCACTGCTGTTTCAGCTTAAGTCATATACCGGCCGCTATCGGTAAAGTGCATGTGATTTGATGAAACAGTGCTGTTTCCATTCATCTTTCTCTCGAGTGAAGATACGCTTTGCTCTCGCACAGATATGGACGAGTGAGACAGGATGTAACTTATCAGTGTCAGGGTGATATTTTCATTCAGTCGAGATGGGTCTCGAGTGAAAACTCAGGCATGATTTGATTCGTTCACAGCATGTGATTGATGGGGAGCCTCGATAGCCAGGAATTAACTCGGCGTTCCGTGCTCTTTTATTCAGTCAAATTAGATACTGTTGTGGGCTGACGGTGACGGCCACAAAGGCAGATGGAAGAGATGGGTTTTTCCCCAGTTCCTCTGCTGCAGATAATGAAACGGGTAGATAATGACGGCACATGAGACATGGACATGCACATTCATGTGCTCAGACACATGCACACAAATTGTAGATCACTGGCTTCCTTTAAAACAGCCCTGAAAATTCACCTTTCAGGATGCCAAAGGGGGACAGGCGATCCCCCCTCCCCTTTCTTTATCCCCCCCCCCACACACACACACACTTTTTTTCCTCTACTCTGTACATGTAGTGTTTTATATTTGTGATGATATTGAATGTTTGGTGCTATTTTGTGTCTTGGTGAATTGAATACGTAGGACCCCAATGGAAACAAGACCGCAAGGACTTTTTTGGAGTTATCCTTTTAGACCAAGTGTTTGACTGTACTCGTGCTGTTTTTACATTTCTGTCTAATACATTATTCAATCAATCAATCAATCAAACAAACGCACGCACACGCGCTTTATCTCCTCTGCAAGCTGTCTGCCACTCCAGACGTTTCCCTTATTGGTTTCGGTGTGTGATACTACACACAGCTAAAGACATTCCACATGAAGTAGTTGGCGTGTTATTGCTATACGCATGACATCTCAAAGTAACCACAAACGACTTTCAGAGAGAGAGAGGGAATGAACATGTGATGCCTCTCAGAGTTAATTTGAAGTGATGGTGCGCATGTGAGAACTTGTGCATCCATTATCTCTGACACGCAGGCAGGAAGACATACAGTACTGCTGAGACGCGTGCTTTTACATGCATGATTCACACTGTGGCTAATTGTGCCGTACACATGCCTGAGGGAGGATGAGTCAAATATACTGCGATACACTCACTTCAGTTGCAACATTGCCGTCCATCTTGCTCATTGTAATATCCTCCGGATAAAAAATATAATCTCTACTGAAATTTAAAGAAAACGCCAAAGGTCACGGTTGTACCTGTTGTCAGAGTACCCGTTGTACCCATCTGTCTGTCTGTGTCCCTTTTATGCCCATAGAGATTTCTGTATCTCTGTATATGGAGTTCCGTGTCAGGCATGCCCGAATACAAAAATAGCAGATCTACAATCGGCATTACTATGACGTCATATTGATGACAACAGGGTACTTCATATGTGATTTGCAGGTTTATCGATATTATTTGGAGATCCCCTGATCCGACCGACTTCCCACTCGGCGCATCACTCGGCTCGGGTCCTCTGCAATAAGTCGATTGATCCCATATATGGGCATGCCCATTATGATGTCATGACTTAATACACTTCATACATGTCACTGCCCGGTTAAAGAAATATTTTTAAGCTCATGAGCCGGTTTCGGCCAATGGGATATGAGGTAACAAGTTTGACTACTCATGCATGTAGTGAAGGCAAGACTCGCAGAGTTGCAGGCTGGTTACGTTTACTTTCACAGACACAGCTGTTTGCTTTGCAAATGAGACAGCATCACCACCCCAAAATGATAATACAAATACACCTGTCCAATCATTGACACGATTGATTGCACAACCATACAGCAAATTAGTCAACCTTATTGTTTAAAAGACAGTGGGTTAACTGTATCATAACTCTTTTTACAAACTCAATGAGATACTGAATGATGAAACTTGCGGTAATTATCTTTTCCCCAAATGGAAATATAGAGTGGTGGGAAATAATGTCTTTTGGTGTTAAAATGAAAAAGTAGTCGGTGTCAGTGTCTGTCAGGTCTGAACGTGTTTTCTCTGAGGCAAAACAAACTTAAAAAGAGATGAAACCTTGAGGCTGACAGCTTTGTCTCCCCTAAGAAATATTTACAGTAGTGTGTATATTCCTTCTTGTGAGGGGCTCATTGCGTGGGTGGAAATAATCTCAATCTCAATCTCAAATGCAAATGCATGTGTGTGTGTGTGTGTGTGTGTGTGTGTCACTGTGTCAATGAGGACAGTTTTTTTTCCTCCTCTCAAACAAAAGCTTATGGTGTTAAAACGTCCATGTGCCGACTGGAGTCTGTGATTGAAAACAGCCCCTTGCGGCAGAGGAAGGGGGAAAATTGCCATCCTCAGGCCCCACATATCAATCAGAAAAGGGGCCACAGCTGGTAAACGGACGGTTTCACAACCGCCTGGCACAATCACCACCCCTACAATAAGTCGTTTTCCTTCATGGAGAAGTGTAACTTTAATCAAGGGTAAAGGATGGAAGGTGCATCGCGCTGAAAACCACATTGACATTAGTCCCTGCTCTAATGAGGCCTATTCATGATGGAAGCAGCTGGCTGTTGTTTTGATAATGTGTCAATGTGTCTGGAGAGATGTTTTCATGTACTGGGTTGCTGTGTCAGCGTACAGGTGAGAGGACAGAACAATGACAAAAACTAAGCGCACAGACTACTATCACAATTAGTGTGTGTGAGTGTGTGTGGGGGGGATTGGTGCATGTATTTGTATATCCTCGCTGCTGGGCAGAAACCTCTTATCTCCATATTTTAACCTTTTGTGTTTATTCGTAAATGAACGCCCTACTAGATCATACTGCAGCGTCACACAAAAGCATCAAAAGTAGCAGATCCACAAGCTCGAAACGCGCCTCAAAACGCGGCGCAAAGCGACTCGTTTTGTGCTTGTGGATCTGCTGCTTTTGCCGTTTTTGAAGCTCACAATACAAGCTCACAACATCCTGAAAAGTAACCCATTTGGTTTCCACCCGACAGCGGCCATATTTGTGTGTCAGTGTGTTTGTGTGATCCAGCCAGATGTATGCACAGCAGAACATTGAGGTAACATGGTGTGGAATACTAATCCATTCGGCAAGATTAGCTGCAGTATAGTGTTCCAGGAGCACACTGGTTAAAACCCAGATTAGAATTACAGTCTGACAACCATATCAGTACTGCCATAGCAATTATCATCCTTAACACGCACGCGCGCGCACACACACACACACACACACACACACACACACACACACACACACACACACACACACACACACACACACACACACACACACACACACACTGGCTTCCAGTTCAAAACGCTTGTGACGAGTGCCAGCAAGGCAATCAAGGTCATGGCAACCACTTACGTTCAGGATATGATCCACTCCTACGACCCTTCCCACACACTTACTGTAGATCAGCTAAAACATGACTTGTGTCCCTCGCTTCCCTTCGACACCCTGGCCGAGCACAGTCTGAAAACTCACCTCTTTAGTCTTTATGTTTATTTATAAAGACCATAGTGTCATTTGGCAGCAGGCTTTCTGTGGGTGCTTTGCTTTCCTTGGGTGCTGCTCTGCTGAAGTCACGACTTATAATAATTATAATAAGTCGTGATAATTTAAAAGTTTTTCACTATAGGAGCTGTACATGTGAAATGAAGGAAGATTGGGCAACTACATCATTCAAGTCATTTACAAAAAAGCTGCCAGAGGTGAGATTTGAGCGCCTGCAACACTCATGATGTAGCTGTGTGCTTTGCTGCTGGGTTACAGCTGGCCACTTTGATCCACTGATCACCACTAGCTCTTGCTGGCCATGAGCTAGACACACCAAGGGCGTATCGTCATAGAGGCCAATGGGGCCATGGCCCGGTCTGGAAAACTCTGCTCCCCCACTGCCCCCAGGGGAAAAAAAACAAAAAATCTACATAACAACATTAGCACGCCTTTGTTTTCAAATCGGGCTTATTTGCATTCGGCCGGATAGTTAATGGGTGGCCATTAAAAAACGGTTTCCCCGTCAAACCGGTTCTCTTGCCAGGTAAACAGTTGTTTTATTAGTTTTATTGTGTTTTATTCACGTCTCTCTCTTGCATTAACGCTGATGGTAATTCTCAATAGACTGTCACTTATCAGCCGTCGTTGCGCGAGCCCCCCCCGCGAGGGGGCGGGGGCGGGCGGTTTAAGAATCTGGCCCGGTCCACGTTAGAACCCACCATACGCTAGTGAGACACACACTCAGACAACACCACTTACAACCGACAGAAACAAACTGCTGCCTGTATGCACATAAACGTTTTAAACAAGCAGGTGTAGATGGATAGACAGACAACTACAAAACACACCTAAACAATCGGGGCCATGCTCTGGTAACGGGTCTCCTGCATCTCTAGCAGCCTGTGTGTGTGTGTGTGTGTGTGTGTGTGTGTGTGTGTGTGTGTGTGTGTGTATGTGCGCGGCGCGCGTGTGTGTGTGTGTGTGTGTGTGTCCATGTTGTCCTCATGTATGTCCAGTAGGTCAGTAGCAGAGGCCCAGATAGGAAGTGACCCAGAGAGTTGTCTGAGCGCCGTGGGGTCGTCCCGCGGTCCCACGAGCGTTGGCCCATATCTCTGTTTAGCCTGAGCCTGGAGAAGACCCTGGACCAAACTCAGGACGGGACACAGGATTTCTGGGGGAATTCTCAGATCATGTCGGTCAGTAATGATACCAAAGAATCTACACACATACACACTTATCCTCTTGAACCCTAGAGTCCCTATTCTGGGACGAACTTTCGGCCAAAATACAAGCTCAAAACGCATCGCAACACGATGCAGGGACTGGTATTGAGCCCTGAGGGACTCCGGTCAAATAAGTATATTAGGTTTGAATTTGTTGTGGAAACTCACACGTGTGCTCACACACATGGCCGTGCATGACACAACATGTGCACACACACACACACACACACACACACATGCACACGCACACGCACACGCACATGCACACATGCACACATGCACACATGCACGTACACTCACACAGACTCTCTCACACGCATGGCTACACGGACAGTACGCTTACACACATCCCCCATTATGGTTTTTCAAGTCACTTTGAATGAAACTGTGGTCCACTTAATCATGTCCATGACCTAAATTAGCACAATTACAGTATATGCTTTTTTTCCCTTTTTCTTTTTACAGTAAGTCATTTGTCATCGGTTTGGTGGTTTCACACAAAATGTTAATGTGCAGCACATTTTTGCAAACCAGCAAAGACAATTCCTTACAAACTTCAAAGGACACCACAATCTATGGAGTAAATCATGTCAAACTAAACTGACTTAACAAGTTAAGTGGTCGCCTGCATTTTCAGAGTATGTTTGTTTTAATGATCAATTAAGCGATTGTGTTCCGTCTTGAATCAATGGAACTAACATACTTTAAGTTCCTGGTATCACATATGAAAACTACTTTTTCGAGGTTGTAAAGAAAAAGTTCTGTGACATTTTGTTTCACAATCATTTTTTTATATTAATGTTATAGCCTATTATCATTAAAGTAGTGGTGTTTGGCCAATTATTTGGGGAATCGCCGGGCCTTTCGTAGCATTGTGTTTGTCTGTCCTGTGTGATCATGTTCCAGTGCACTGCGTTGAAGCTGCCGGCATCAACAGCAGCTTATTTCATGGCGTTTGTTCTCCATCCGTCTGTCACTAAGGACACCGTATCATGAAATGAAATAAGCCTTAATTAGTTGACAGAGGGCTTGTTGCGTTGTGTCGTCTTTTGTTGTTTTGTTTGCTTGCTTTACAGCACTGGTTCCCAAACAATGGCTTGGGACCCCCCAAAAATATATATATTTTTAAATGTTTCATACAATTTTGTAATTATTTCAAAAGCTAACAAATCTAGCATTTTTCATAAGAATGTCTGGAATTTTAATACAATAATAAATAAATAAAGGACTTAGAAGAAATAGCGAAAATAGTAGATCCACAAGCTTGTAGATCTGCTATTTTCACTATTAAATAGGGCTTGAGTGATTCATTTATAATGTATTTATGTACATTTGGGTCACATCGTGGAGACACCAAATTAATCAGAGCTGAACGTTTTGGGAACCCCTGGTTCACAGTAATGGGAGATAGATAGGTAGGGTTCACATGAAGACAGAATGCGCTCCGGGTTTGAAGACACATTTTATAGACCCAAAATCCCATCCTAATGTCTTTATTCATTTTTAGCAGAGTCTGTGCTGAAGCAAAAAGATTCCTTCTTAGCGGTGGGATTCACATGCTGCCTTCAACGATGTGTCAGAGGGTAGGATAGGGGAGGGATGGAGGGGATTTAAAGTCCATTTCACACTTGGCTTAAAAAATGGGTGCTGGTGTTTGGGTGCTGATAGACCCGCTCTGTTGCAACCGTAACCCTGTCTGCTCTGCACCACTCAAGCCCTGTTTATACTTTGTCGTATGACGGTCTCGCACGGCGTACATAGCCGACCGCTTTCCTAGGGAGAGCGGGGAACATAGGACCTACTGTAACCTAAACCTAACCCAACCCTAACCCTAGTGGGGGAACATAGAACCCACCCGGAGAACATAGGGATGACCCCGTTGTGGACTTGTACTTCGGCTATGTACGACGAAGCATAAATCAGGCGTCACACTCCTCACAAAGAGGGAATGTAGGATTTAGAGGAAATGTGCTTTTCCTCACTCCATTTCTCTCTCTCTGTGTTGATTTATACCTCTGCCCATAGGCGCCGGTCAGAAGGGCCTGAACGCCACCCCACTATTTAGCAATCGACTTGACGATCTCGCCGACCGCTGGTCTATTCATTCTTTAGTGGTCTATAGCACCCCACTGTTCCCATTGTGAACTGGCTGTTTGGTTGCCTCTCACTGCAGTGACCGTTCTGTTACTGACTACGTGCAGTTGCTCTCTCAACTCGATCTACTAGGTGCCAGACGAGGTAATACACAACAAATCGTTGTTCTTTGTATGCTGGCTGTGGGTGTGAAAGATGCCGATGCCCGTGGGGCTCGGGCTGCAAGAATCAAATGCTGCTATGACTGACTGACTGACCAGGGATGTCAGTCAGTCTGAAAGTTGTTCCCCTGTCAGTTAAAGTCAGAGCCGAGAGCGCACGCACAAAGCACGTCAAACCTCTGTGGAATCAAAGTGCACCGTGTGATCATGGATTCCTTATTCATCGAGGTGAATGTCTCTTATTGTAGGCTGCTACAGTTAGGCTAGATTGTATGTCGTCTGGGTGCGTCTTTCTTTTTTCTTTTTTTATGTTGGCTCCACTCGGATCTCGGTACCAATTTCAGGGGTCCATTAGGGTTTGGATCTGTCATTTTGAACCCGTGAAGAGCTCTTTTTTTTTTTTTTTGTTCTTTATTTACCCAGGGTTGTAGCTGAGCACAAGTGCTCATTTTCAGCAACGCCCTGCACATAGAAACACACAGACAGACAGACACATTAAAACCTGGGAGCTGACTAGTACAACCACAGTCTTATACTGTTGGCCACTACGCACCTCCACTGGAGCAGTTGGGGTTCAGTGCCTTGCTCAAGGGCACTTCAGTGGTGTTGGGGAAGTGGTGAACATTCACCAGACTTTTCCTGCCGGTCCGGGGATTCGAACCGGCAACCTTCCGGCAACGAGGGCGCTCCTCTAACCTTTAGGCCACCACTGCACAACATATGTGTATAATATCTAATCACATACGTTCACTATTTATTCTGACTTCTTTATTTCTAAGTGATGTTTATTGAAACATGTAACAATTGTTTCATGTAGTTCTTCTAACTTTTACTATAGAGTTCAGTAAGCTAAGCTTGAATTTCCCTTAAATAGAAAGTCTGAAAATTACTTGGACTTGTTGTCCATTTCGTTACTCTTCAGAACTACACCAAAACTGACAGTGAACGTCATGACGCCGTAAACAGTGAACCAACACATCCAGACACTGACTGAACCAACAAGGGACAGATTAAAATATGACATACACAAATGCATAATAAATTTCCTTACTGGCAGGCCAGTCAGTCACTTCATTAAAAACTGAGCTGAGCTGAACAGAGCTCGACTGATTAAAGTCCTATTCTCTTTGTGTAAGCAATACTATCCAGATTGACATGCCAATAGCCTCTGTGTTTGTATGCATGCGTGTGTGTGCGAGTGAGCGCCAGACAGTCTGGCTACGTCTTCTCATCCACCAGCTGTGCAACATAAGCAGCACAAAAATTGTTTTCTCAGACTATAGTGAAAGTACAAGTCTGGGTGTGATATTATTGCAGACCCTATGGTGCCTTAAGGATCTGGAGGCCCATTTCAAGAGCTAATATGAGGCCCCCACATACAACCCCCCCGCCCGCTGCCGCCGCGGGGGAACAGGTAAAAAAATAATGGTTGCGGACTGAAGTTGGTTTACTTCCATAATGGTGCATTTTCAAACTAAATGAATTTGAATATTTGCTTTTCAACCATGGACAGACAGCTAAAACAACTCACTCACATTAAATTAACAAACGTAATATTGCTTTGCCATTGTCATAACATGATTCACTTTCTTTCTTTCAAAAATAATCAGCGATTCATTTAGATGAGCCCTGATTAAATCGGATCCACCTCCTGTTTACTCCACATGATATTAGACTGTTTCTGACATCCACAAATAAACCAACAGTTTTATTATGATAAGCTACTCGCGGCACTTCTGTTATTAAATAAACGGGCAAAGAGACGAGTCCATGAACACACCAAAACACATCACCGCCACAGATTCACAGAAGGTCTGACTCTGCGAGTCTGCGACGGAGACTGCCGTTCCAAAGAACTAAACTCTAAAGCTAAATTCTGTTATTTAGAATGGAAAATAATCATAATAACTGACAGTCAGTCGGAGGCCCCCCCTGAGGGTGGAGGCCCGTTTCAATTGAAACGGGTGAAACATAGCAAAGGCCGCCACTGTGTCCTGCAAGACAGATGACAAGTTTGAGAAAGTGAAACTGCATTTTGTTCCAAATGGGCAGTTTAATTTAGTGTAAGGCCTAGAACACTATAAATGCAAACAACCAAACCAAATTTAAAATGAATAGTGCAATGGGTGGAAACCTCACACAAACTGTTACTTTTCAGGATGAAAATAAAAAAAACTGCAAAAGTAGCAGATCGGCATGATCAAAACGCGTTTCTTCGCGCCGCGTTTCGAACTTGTGGATCTACTACTTTTGAGTGACGCTGTATTATGATCAAGTAGGGCGTTAATTTACGAAAAAACATACAAAGTTAAAATATGGAGATTAGAGGTTTCAGCCCGACAGCAACGATACATGTGGGAGCATGGAGTTGAGAGTATGGCTCCCGTGAAACCATGAAGCAGCATATAGCTGCTCCATTAAGTCACATTTGAGCCCTAGAATAACGTGATTGTGTCTTTAGACTGACTTGTTAAACTGCAGACAATATGGTTACATGCTGTGTGAGAGAATGATATATATCGTCGCTGTCGGGTGGAAACCTAATATATCCAAAACTGTTACTTTTCAGGAAATGGAAAAAATGGCCTGTGTTTCAATGGAGCCCATGTAATTATGATTTAGTCACAAGCTCTTGTTAATACTTTTAATTATGTAGCGCTACCCCTTTAAGAGGTGTACATAAAAGGGGTGACCAGGTTTGCGGCCTTCTGTTTGGCCAGAAGCCAGCATTTGGGTGTTTGGTGAAAGACTTGGAGGCTTGAGGTTATTCAGCCTAATACTGGGTAAGGAAACTTGTGAACCAATGTTAATCCTTTTGTAATTCATTATGGCAATGGTGACACCTTTTAGTGCATGGCATTCTATATCTATTGCCCCTTTACCGAATTCAGCAAGTGTGACATGTTATGAGGGGGAGCTGGGACACTGCCGGAATCGGTAAAGGGTAGAGGGATGGGTTTTTAAGAGGATGCTTGATATCAATGCTAGGCCTGCTTTTAGCCTAATTTACTTTATGTATTTCGAGAGCCTCCAGGTCCTTTCTATGGTTAACTCCATTCTATCCTGGATGTGGGCATTTATCAGTGGGAGCCTTAAGGATAATGTTGACTGGGTATGTTGTGTTATTTGGGTATGTTGTGTTATTTTGCTGGCAAAGATTTACAACATTTCTCAAAACTTTTACGGATCTTTTGAAAATAGCAAATCTACAAGCTCACAACGCATTGCCACCCGTTGTGAGCTTGTGGATCACCTATTTTCACTATTTTTGTGCGACACTTTCATATGACAAAGTGCAGTATAAAACAGGGCATTATTTCATGAAAAAACATGAGAAGCTGACAATGGAGATACAAGTTTTCTGCCTCACAGCGACAATGTGACATATCTAATCTGTGTGTTTCTTGTGTTCATGGAAACACGGAAGCTGTCAATCAATAGCAAACATCAACCTGGGATGTTAATTGGATGGCCTGATAAATACTTTATCTCAGCTCGTTAATGCCCATGGACATTTAATCTCTACAGGGTTAATGTGATCACGTCACATTTGGCCATAATCCGTCTGACAGAAAGCATGCTCTTACAGTATGTGGAGATTGCATTAATTGATAGTCGATAATAATGCCTTTAACACTGCTGACATATCGTTGTTGTCGGGCAGAAATCTTCATATCTATCTCCATATTTCAATGTTTTATGTTTTGTTTTACTGTAACTTAATGCCCTACTTCTCCATACTACACACTAAAGTAGCTAAAATAGCCGATCTACTGTACCAGTTCACAATGCGTTGCATCGTGAGCTTAAACATGCTATTTTCACTAGTAATTTTGAAAGTGAAGGTTAAGTCTGCCTATATTAAACCAATGAAAAGTATTAACAATCTTAGATCCATTAGAACACTGAATAGTAACAGTTTTGGACATATTTCCACCCGACAGTGACGATGTATTGCAAGTACTATGACTGTGTATGTAAGGAATTCTAAACAGTCCAATCTACCTGTGAGGGATAGATTAATGTAGAGATGGCACACAAAATAATGAGCTGTCTGGTTTAATGAGATAATGTTCACTTGGGTTGATTAATTTGGGCTTCCCCGAGGCGTCATATTAGTCAAAATGTCTAAAAAATTAAATGTATTCCTGATTTTCTTTTTACCAAATGTCCCCACGTGTATTAGAATTGGAGATGTGGGAAAATTATTCATGGGGGCGGGGGGGCTAGCACTTCATGGGCATAACAGTCTGAGCGATCCATGGTCTTTCGTGTTCTCTGAAAAAGAACATTGAACTTCACTAAACTGTTTCCTCAACACGCCATGAATGTCAATGGTTTTCCTGGCCTGATGTCTGCTTCAGGCTATAGGAATTATTTTGCTGTGCTGTTGTTGCTCCTCAGAAGTAGCCACATTCATCTCCAAACCAGTTTACATCGACGCTGTCGGGCAGAAACCTTGAATATGTTTTTTTATGTTTATGTCACTAAAAGGTTGCAATCGAGTAGTGGTTCCCAAGCAATGATAGTCCTAAATGTATTCAGGCTACTACACCAGTGGTTCTCAACCTTTTCAGGCCGTGACCCCCCAAAATAATCATATTTGAACTGGGGACCCCCCATTTTGTTTGACTCCCTTCTATAGGATAAATATTGTGAAAATAGCAGATCTACAAGCTCATTACGCCTCACGTTGCAAGGCGTTGTGAGCTTGTAGATAAGATATTTTCACTATTATACTTTCTTTTGTCTCTTTCATATATATATATATATATATATATATATATATATATATATATATATATATATATATATATATATATATATATATATATATATACATTTTGTTTTAAATTTGTTTTTTAATACTTTTTTCTGTTCTTTTTTTGTTGTCGTCTTAAAAGTCCTTAAATTGTCACTTTACTATCATCTGGGGACCCAGGTTGAGAACCACTGTACTACACAACAATATGAGTGGACATATAATGTAGATCTGATAGGAAACTGAAACTGTGTTGATGTTGATGATGATGATGATGGAACTGTCTTTAGTGTGTCTGTCTGCTGCTTTCTTGTCATAGTTTGAGCCACAACTACTGCAGACTGCAGAGAGAAAGACAGCAACGGCAACAGATCAGCTAGTTTCACTATTTTAGAAATAGGGCTTGAGTGATTAATTCATAATGTATGTTTGTAAGTTTGGGTCACGGGGGAGAGCTGGAAATGTTTGGGAAGCCCTCACAGTCAGCATGTAATGGAACCTGCAACTGTATCTGCATGGATACAACAATCGTCTTTCCATTACACATCAGTGTAATGGAAACAGTAATAAGAATTATTTAGAACTAACCAACACAATTGAAATGCAAGGAATTATTATCATTATATTCTATGCGCAAATTAATCGCACATTTGCAAAAACTTTGCACATATATCACAAGTGGTGAAAATAGCTTAAAAAAAGGGGTGGCCTAATAGCACCACCTACAACATTTCAAAGTTGAAGCCCCACAATACGGTTTCACGTACATTTACGAAAATTGGTACGCACCTGTATCATGTCCTGACTTACAAAAAAATCTCTTGGAGCCATGACCTAAACTCAACAGGAAGCCATTTTTTTTACACGGTTTATAAACTCCTCTTAGGAGGATAATCAGTTCCACCCCAAACTTAAAGACCGCAACAATGTAAAGTTGTCAAAAGTGTGAGTTTTGGGAAAACAGTATGAACATGTTCCATGTTTCTCTGCTAAACAGGAAGGGAAAATAGGCAATCTATAAGGTCAAGTTTTTCTTTTTTCTATGTAACTTATGAACTGATTGCCATACAGACATGTGGGTGACCTCATTGGACTTGGTTCAGAATCATTGTCTTTCATTGGTTTTACATAGCCCCTCCCTCTTTTCTGATTGGTCGATATTTGATAGTTCCTGATAGTTGACCTGCTTGTCGTGTCGTAGTCATTTGCGACCTCATGTGACCTCCAAATGTATGATAACTGAAAATAGTTAACATACATGTTCCTGTAATCCACAATTTTCTAAATGTCTTATATTTACAAAATCTTCTGCAACACAGAAACAGGACGAAACCATTAGAGTAATGGAGGTCGTCAGAGCAGTTAAAGTCAAGCTGAAATGAAAAATGTGTTTCTAACGATATTAGAAACTCCTCCTTCTCCGGGGTGCTACATCCTCTCGGTAGGGACTCCTCCTCACTGGCAGGTGAGCCAGTAGGGTACAATAGTGGAAAAACACATAGCACATGTGGGGAGGGGTAATTGGCATGACGACAAAAAATATATAAACAGAAAAAAAAACATCCTCAGTCATTATTGTGCAAAACAACGTTTTTTTTTTCCAGAGGTGAGTGGTTTCGAACGGTGCGTGTGTGTGTGTGTGTTTGTCCGGGGATAATTTTGCAAACTGCTGGACTGATCAGTGCAAAATGAAAAAAAGAAAGTGATTTATTAAATTTGCTTGTACTTTTAGAACGTAAATTATATACTGGAAGTCAGTTGAAGTTGGATTGGGCTGAAACCTTGTGTAAACATGGAGTTGACTGACACCATAGTATTGACATAGAATGGACACATGACACCCGAGATCCATGGAAGTCATGCCATTATTAGACCCCATTCAAATCAGCGATTCCCAAAAGCCATTTGAATTCAAAACCCCATCCCCATCGCTGTGACTGGCAGAGATGCGTGCAGCTCTCCGTTAAATGTCCTGCCTCCCTATCCTTTTTCAGTTGAAAATACACGATTACAGAAGTTAGATACAGTACCTGCAAAATACCATTTGAGCTTGATTTTGGGCTGAGTGAGTGGTTCTCACTGGTGCTCTGGGGAAAGTGGAAGGCTGTTCCTTTTTAAAGGTCTTCAGGTTTCTGGTTACAGCTAGTGCACACCCTTACAGGGTGGTCCCAGCCCCACGAAGGAACTGCTCGACGGTCCGGGGAGCAGTCATCACACACGCCTTGCCCGCAGGCGCGACAGTGGTGCTTGGACAGCACGGCACTGAAGTTGCGTTGGCAGTTGTGGCAGCACAGGATATCCTGGTCAGGCACCCAGTATGCCGGACGGGCAGCGTCCTTCACCAGGCCAAGGGGGACGTCAATAGCAGTGACCACAGCCCCTAACGTGTTGGTCACTGCTTCTCCAACCCGCCTCGCCAGCGTTCCACCCTCCTCTTTCTTAAGCTTAACCTCCAGAAGTTCTGCCTGTGAAGCTCTCTGCTCAAAGCAGACATCACAGATTCTAACAGGGCCCAGACCCCACCCTTTCTCAGGGATGGGCGTGGCTTTAGAAGAGCAGCCATCGCAAAAGCCCTCCCCGCACGCCCGGCAGTGATGCTTAGTGTCATTGCCCTGGAAGACTGCATCACACTTATGGCACACCAAGATGAGGGAGTTGGGTTTCCAGTAAGCCGGGGCGATCTGATCCGTCAGCCAGGAGGTTACGGCCTTGGCTGGCTTTACACTGATCTCCGATACAGACTGGGCCACAAAGTTGACTTCATCCAAAAGACGCTGCGCTGCATTGTTATTGTCCTTCAAGAAGCCATTAAACCCTGGCCATATGTGCTGGATCTCAGTGCGGACGGCTGTCTCCACAGGGTCTTGGTTTCCATACCAGAACTGACGGCTTCGATAGATCACTCCACAGTTTGGACATTCAACTACATACCCAGACCAGGCATACTTGGCGAGGCCCATCCATGGAGAGTCACAGGAGGCTGAGGTCTTGGATACCACCACAACGTCCTTTCCTTTTTCATAGCAAGCCTTGCAAGTGTAAATGCAATTGTCATGCTGTGCAGAGTAGTGGCAGCGCTGCTTGGTGTTGTGGCATATTCCTTCCTCTAAGTGGTTCGTGCTGTTCTGGCAGCCAGCACCACAACTGAGGCAAACGCTTGAACAAGTGAAATACTCATCAGGGAAGAAGCAACTGCGGGCTACAAGGCCATCTGCGATCTCCCCATTGAAGCGCTCACTCAGGGCCTGAAGGACTTCGAAGATGACACCAGGGGTGCGAGGGGAGCGGGTAGCGATGTTGTCCAGGAGCTGCTCTAGGTTGTTCCGCAGGCCACAGAAGTCAGTGGGAGGGCTGATGGTTTGTGTACCCTGGTACTGAACAGAACTAAAGGCCTTTGGGAAATGACCAAGCTTCTTAAAGCGCTCCAATAGTAGCCGAACCACTGACTCAGATGGATTATCTGAACCAAGTAGCTTGGTGTGGACCGTTTCATGAAAGATGATCACCGCAGGGCCGAGGGTGGACACAGGGAAGTGCTTCAGGTAGGCATGAGACGCGTCACCAAGGAACTTAAAGAGGTCGTCATGGAGGCGGTCGGTGTACGTGCGGTAGATGATAAGATCAGAAATTGCGAGTATCTTGAGTAAGATGCGAGTCCTCTGGCCCTGTTTGGAGCTGTTCCCCTGCAGACCCTCTGTATCAATGACCACCACTTTGTGGAGAGGGTCAAATGCGGCCCACACCCCAACTGTGCAAGACTCTTGTGTCGGCGAGGTCTTGAACACCTCCCTGCCCATGAAGAACGTGTGGTTCAGGGTGTGGGACTTGCCTTCTCCTGTGTTGCCAAAGATGGACACCACCTTCAGCAATTGGTCAGGCTCACAGTTCAGTTTCTTCAGGAACGCTGCTTCATCCCTTATCTGCATTTCGTCCTTCTCGTCGACCAGGAGAAAACTGGACACATGCTCCAACAGTTTTTCTCCCCGAGCTTTGGTCTCATCGGCTGCTTGAGCGGAAGAGGGTGGTGCCGAGTCGACCTCAGCGGGTTTCTCTGGCGAAGGATACGAGGTGAGCCGGTGTTTCTTTTCTTTATCTCCACTGTGGGTACCTTTCTGACAGTCTTGGCACAAGCTCACCGTACAGTTGTGGCAGCAGCCCACAGATGTATGCCGTTTGTCATTGTCCAAGCTTCCATTACCTCCCTTGCAGTTGTCACAATGGGGGACATGGCCAGGCCATGCCTGAACCTTCTCATGGTTCTTCAGATGCTCCTGGTTATGGGGCTCAAACTCACAGTGAACGCACTGCGAGGTCTTACATTCAAACCAAGCCTCCTCAGAACCATCACACACATAAAGTTCTTGACATATTAGACCAGTATTGAGTCCCTTTTCTGAAGATAAGCCGTGTCCACTCATCTTTTCTCACAAGAGAAATTTGTACACAGCTTTGGCTACAACAATAATCCAAGACAAATTAATTTAACATATGCTCGCCACGTGGGAATACTGTCTGCACTGTCTGTGCTCTACAAAATAATACTGTAATCAGTGGAAAAACAACAGCTTTGTAGATTCAGCAAGTTATGAACAGATGAAATTACCAACTTCTTAATAATGAAAATATGCAAATAAACAATTAGGCCAAATTAACACAAAGCCAACTTAATCTTTCAGCAAGGTATTTCGTCACCTATTTGTTTGTGAAATGATGAATACTAACAGTCTGCAGCTGCCACATGTAAATAATTAGAGATATTGTTGGATATTGTAAAATCTGGCCAGTACTACACCATCAAAACAATGAACTCTCCCTGAAGATGAATGTGCAAATGTTAACAGATCTGCAAACGGCTCTAGCTCGCCAGATTATTCTCAGCAGATGTACAGCTTTTGGCTACAAATTTAAATTGATTAGCAGGCCAACAAGCACCAACAGTTCTCTCATGTCCTATAGAGGAAACTCAACAATAACAACAATACAGACAAATTCTCACTTATCACCTATCTGCAGGTTCTTTTCTTCAATAAATGAGGTAAACAAGGGAAATGTGCACAAATTGAGTTTGAAGGGCATCCAAAGAATAATGTTGCATCAAAGTCTTTCCGAGCAGGACCGTTGTGTTCAGTAGCTCTGTCCCTGTCCAGTTAGCTAAGTTCATGGCCAGTCTATGTCTTTAGTCACCTATGACATATCTATGACGTATCTTTGACGTATGACCCCATATTTGGGAAAATGTTCAGCTTGATCTGACCACCAATGAGCCCCATTTAAAGACTTTAAACATGCATGGAAGTACTTCCTTGGCCTACCAGCAGTGACAGTTTGGAAGATTAGCCACAGACAGACAAACCATTAAGATATTATGCCTCTTACAGCAGTGATTCTCAAAGTGGGGTCCGGGGACCCCAAGGAGTCCTTGAGGGGGTTCCAGGCTGTCCCCAACAAAATCAGTTAATAAAACATCAAAATAAGTGTAACCACCTTAACCCTATACATCAGCTATTTGAGAATAGAAGATCTACAAGCTCAAATATTTTCAGATGGGGGTCAGCAACCAAATACATCATAATGTCTTGACAAGAAAAGGCTTAAAAACAAACAAATGAATGAATGAATAATTGCACGGTTCCATGTGGATCTCTGATGTCAATATAATATAATATAATGGCGATGCCATATTGATGACGCCAGTCTTTGCCAAATATGCAGCGACGGCAGGATGATGGATCTGAGATTATGAATTCACACAATGTGAAATAAATGAACACATTATTCACAATATCTGAAAAAGAAATATTCTGGGATGTATCTCCTTAGCCTATACAGGCAGCATGCACAAGACATGCAGTGCTGATCGGTTTCGGAGATTAGCCGACAGACAGACTGACTCTTCTAGACCTCTACGAGCCATGCTGTAATACTGTAGTACTGTAAACTACATAATGACTGGTATCTTGGGAGATATTTCCTCTTCATTTTTATTTATTTTTAAACTTTTTGTCATTTTGTTTGAGTTTCCACAAACTGTGCGTGCGTGCGTGTGTGTACAGAGCAGATAAAATGTTTTCAGGCCTCAGCAGGAGCAGCCGCTCAGACGTGTTGTAGGGCAGGAGGACACAGAGATATGCTCCCATAATCACATGACCATGGCTGTCCACCAGGGAGGTGCTCTGAGGACAACACAGGAAATGATGTCCTGAGAGAACCACAGAGTATATATAAGAACTAGAGAACGGACGGCCTGGGGGCTGCATTAACTGTGGCCCTGGCCAGACGGTGAAGTCACAAAGTTTTGGTTTACTGTAGCGCCGAAGAGTTTATTGGGTTCTAACCCAATGGACTCCTCTGAGTTTAATCCTATATTAAAATTGGCTTATGGGAGGACCAGCCAGCGGGCCGGCGGGCGGACCTCTGACGTCATGCTCATGTCACCATGACTCAGCCATAACCATATAAGGAGTTCCCTATGCAGCTACGCCCAAATAAGGAGTGTACCTCAATGTGTCATTATGGCATCAGCACACCAATCAGTCAGCTCCATGTATGTGCACAAAAAGAGGGCATGCCCATATGAGCATACACTGATGACATCAGGGATCTCCATATATCGTCATAAAAGGGACAAGCACTGATGGATACAGAGATCTCCACATATGGGCTTATCAGCATGCACATATTAGTATGGGCATATACTGATGACATCAGGGATCTCCATATATGGGCATAAAAGGGACAATGACTGACAGATACAGAGATCTCCATAATATGCATATTAGTGAGATCGGCGGTGCGACGTAGGTGTGAGGGCCGCGTAGCAGCCTGAACTTCTAGTTAACTATAAGCATTCTAATGTTCTGTTGAATGACAATTGTAAGTATAGCTCTGGATAAAGTGAATGCAAATGTACTTTTCTGATGCGTACACTTACCCTTTTTACCCATTTATGTCCCTCATCTCATCCACTATTAAATTAAAGTTATAATGCCTAGCACCTGTGATATTGGATATGCAGCGTATTATCAGTTAATTCAAGATGTCATAGAAAAAGAACAGCTGGACATGAATAGCTAACGAATGGTTCCATTTGTAAACTCTCAGTTACAGACCTGTAAGGGTCCATTTGGTTCCTAACTATCAATCATTTAGCTGGGGACCCCCTTGAATCCCCTCAATTATCCCCTGGGGGTCCCAGACCCCACTTTGAGAACCACTGACGTACTGTAAGAGGCAAGGTGTCTACTAAATGGTTCTGTCCGTTTGTCTGTCCGTGGCTAATCTTACAAACCATTGGAATTATAAGTGCCAATTTATTTGTAGTTATTTATGTTAAATATAAAATGTAACGTTCATTTAAAAATGGGATAATCATTATGATTGTGTATCCAACTGTTCTTGTGGCTGTCCGCGATCGACAGGCATTGCTTCCAGTTATTCACGCCATTAATATGTTTTCCCTTCCACATTTTGCGAAGTTGATCAAAGATTTGAGTCCTATGGCCTGTCAGTCTGGTCGCCAGTTGATCACGGCTTCAGCGGAGAAACAGAATGGTCGGTGAGAGCAGGCAGTACACAACCATTTGTGCACAAAGACCGGGGGAATCGTATAATATCTCCAGAAACCCCCTGACAGGGGTGTACGCACGCACGCACGCACGCACGCACGCACGCACGCACGCACGCACGTACATACATACACACAAATAAGTACAGTAAGCCAGTGATTCTCAAACCCAGTTTGTTATGCATTAGGCCAAGGACCCCTAATTGATATAATTTTCTATATCTGGGGCCCCAATCTATATTATAAAACGCTAACTCAGAAAGCGTACAAATCAAACCAAATCCAATTGGTTCTATTTGTACGCGCTCAGAGTTACAGACCCGTAACTCCTCAAGGACCCCTGGGGGTCCCTGGACCCCACTTTGAGAACCACTGCAGTAAGCAAGCAAATCTACACTCCTGAATTTGTCATGTCAGTAATGACCCTCCATTTACCCCACCACTCCCACTCTTAATATTTACTGGCGTAGGATTTATACCAGCGACCTCTTCCTGCTAATGCAGCCAGCCCTCCTTAACGAACACCTCTAATATATGCTTCAGTATTATGGCCTGCTGTTGAATATTTTAGGCCCACCTGATGAATTCAAGCAATCATACAGTATACGGTGGGAACAGACATACTGTTAATGTGTTCACCGAGCATCGCTTCACATTTGTCTCCTTTTTTATATCATGTAAAATGAACCCAACGATGCCATCTTACTGCATTAGCCCATTAAGACCTGAGGCCGATTCTACAGAATGTCTTCTAAATCAGTGGTTCTCAAACTTTTTTGCGCCAAGGACCCCCAAAATTATATGTATTTGGCCACGGACCCCCACATCTGAAAGTCTTTTGTGCCAGGGATCCCCAGGAGAGAAGTTTTGTGTTAAAATTATTCAAAGTTTTTCAGAAATGTTCAAAAATAGCAGATGTACTTATAAGCTTGCATCGTGCCGCACTGCGAGCTGGCTTGTATCTGCTATTTTTGAGAACCGCTATTCTAAATCCTAAGAGTTTTCTGAAAGACTTATGTTACTATAGCTACAATCTAAAACGACAGATGCTTTTCCGGTTTTAATGGGTTAGAGTAGCTGAACAGAAATAAAATGAGGTATGCGGGCGTGCAATTTGCATTTATATCCACGATTACAGTCAGAGTGATGAGTCATTGTCAGGCAGAGAAGAAAGCAGCGCCATAATTCCGGCATGGCATCGCCGAGGCCCCCCATTCATTTCCTCTAATAAACTCTTTGGGTTTCAAAAGTAATTCCTCCCAAAGGGGGCATGAAATGACGATCGGTACGCCCTCCTGCCAACAGTTGCAACCTGTGCAGCACCTTTTCATTTCGTTGCGTAAATTAAAGCCCTACTTGATCATACTACAGTGTCACACAAAAGCATCAAAAGTAGCAGATCCACAGGCTCGAGCTTGTAGATCTGCTTTTTTAATTTGAATCCTGAAAAGTAACAGTTTTGGACATTGGTTACACCGTCTGTCTTTGCTTTTCCTTTCTCTCATCATGTCATCAATAATGCAAGGTCATATTTCTAATGAGGTGTGTGTGTGTGTGTGTGTGTGTGTGTGTGTGTGTGTGTGTGTGTGTGTGTGTGTGTGTGTGTGTGTGTGTGTGTGTGTGTGTGTGTGTGTGTGTGTGTGTGTGTGTGTGTGTGTGTGTGTGTGTGTGTGTGTGTGTGTGTGTGTGTGTGTGTGTGTGTGGATGGATTGTACAGCCATCATAGCAACCTCTCTAAGGGACGGACAGACAGACTCTTTTCATTTGCAAGTCCAACATTATCAGCTCTGACCATGTCATTTCAGCAAAGAAATAGGCCTAAAGGAAAAAGAAAAAAAAAGCATAAACAAACAAACAAGAAAGTCACAGAAAGTCTTTTTGTATATTGTGTACATATTTGTGCAAAAAACATACTGCATATGTGGGGGCAAGGTCTTTACACACCGGGAGTGTCACAAACTATTACATTGGTGATGCTTCATACAGTCGCAGTTTTATTCGCAGTGGAAAATAGGCCTCAATTAAAAAAAGTAATTACTTTGCTTTATCGCCAGGTAATATTCACCTTCTGTGTGGATGTCCTCATGACACAAACAGCAGTTTAAATTAATGCAAAAATAATCACTCAAAATAAACGCGGTGTCTAAGGACCTTCACACATTATTTTTTAACTATACGGTAAAGACAATTTTAATATTATCCATGGCGGCAAACATTTTTAATTCATATAGTTATAAAATATGTAATTGAGTGGATAGCACAGGCCTTGGAAATAGTCAATGTGATATGTGTGTAATATTTGCAGCTAGAACAGCTTCTTAATGAGAAGGGGAATGAGGGGGTTCTAGGGCGTATTTGAAAATAACCGATCAACAAGCTCACAAGTCACAATGCGACTGCGACGAGTTGTGAGACTGTACATCAGGTATATTCTGAACATTTTGAAATCCAAATTTTGAATACAGAAAAGCTAAGAGCATCTATATATCCTATATATATACATATATAAATATCTTGAAAAGTTGAAGTTGTGAGCATTTTTTACCAATTAGAGAAGACACAAATCTTCTCTAATTGGGTGTCCATGACACATCATAATTTCAAATGGTGGTCTGCACGTTTGAGAACCACTGTTCTGAATCACTGATTCTACAAGCTCAGAATCAGTCCGTCGGCTTGCACTAGACTGAATGCTAACTTTAAAAAAAACTAAGCCAGCATAAGGTGCTAAAGTTCAGCAGTCTTTCTTCTTAGACTTGAGGAAGGGCTGGTGGAGCACGTCGTACAGACATCTGGCTTTTTGCGGTCCTAAGCCTGGACAGAGGCCCAGGTCTTCTTTAGAAGCGCTGACGATCCCCTCTACAGAAGAGAAGGTAGACAGGAGCGTAATGGCATCGGTCTTGTTGATGGACCTCACAGTAGTCAGGCAGTCAGTCACCGTGGACAAATAGTCTTTCTCCACATGTTCCTTCAGGAGATCAGCGGGCTTCTTCTCGTAGGACTTGTACGTCTCCAGGTAGCGTCCCGCCTCCTCCGGGCTCCAGGCCAAGATGAGAGTGCAGTCGGCCATGATGCAGATGCAGGCGAGCTCCTTCAGCGAGTGGTGGGGGTCCTTCACGTCCACCTGAACCAGTAGCACTCGCAGAGTGAAGCCGCGTCCCAGCTGTTTGAGGCGCTCGTGGATGTAGTTGGGGTTGAGGTTGTGGTACCTGAGGCTGAGGAAGAGGGCACACGTCGTCTGTCCCATGACGTAGTCCGGTACGACGTCGCCGAACTCCCACGGGACGCTCCGTACGAACTTCAGAATGGGGTTTCCTCTCTGTCGGGGGCTGACGACCATGCTACTACTTCCTGAGCCCACTGGCTTGTTCCCCAGGCTGATCCCTGGGTCTGACCATTGACCGTCTACGTGTGTCTGGCCGCTGTCACTCATCTGAGTTTCCTGTTTGTGCTTCAAGCCTGATGATCCAGAGAGAGAGAGAGAATTGAAGATGATAGATGATTATGAAGATGACTGTTGGTGGAAACGTCATAAATCCATAACGGTTACTTTTCAGGAAATGTAAAAATAGAACCTGTTTCCCAATCAATTGATCCAGTGTAATTATTATTTATAGTAACAAGCTCTTTTCATACTCTTTCAAATACTTTTCATTGGTTAAATGTGTACGTTTGTGCGTCACAAAAAGCGTGATTATGGAGATACAAGAGGGAATGATCAAATTCTTCCCATTGCTGACATTGTTTGTTAAGAGATGCCTTATATACTGTAAATGGATACGTCATCATTGTCATCATCATCATCATCATCATCATCATCGCCATTGATGTCGTCTTCATCTTTACTGCACCAAATAGTACCTTTGATTTGCATGCCGCCACTAAAATAAAAAATCACACCTGTGTGAAGGTAGCGGCGCCTTTGATACATTTTGTCATCAATAAGTGTTTATAATGTGTTTATAGCCACGTGTCACGTGAAGCTTGACCAATCACTTTGTTGACGTGTCTGACCAATCAGAACGTTGACGCAAAAGCCAGGTATAGAGGGCTACCGCTCTATACCTAAAGGTAGAGCGGCTAGCGCCGCTAAAAATAAAAATGTGCTCACAATCCACAAATGAGACGTTAAATGATCCCATAAAAAGAACACATTATAAGCCATTAATAAATGACTAATATAAATGTTTACAGGTCAAAACAAATGACGTAGGAAATGGAGGAGCAGAAGGACGTGACAGTTTTTAAAAAGTCAATAAATTGAGTTTTACGTTGCTGCTAAAATGTAACTATATAAGCTAAATATTTCAATGCATTGTACTTCAATTGACCATATACGGTAGGCCTACATACAGTACACCATAAACACTACACTACAGACTGTATGTCTCCCAAAGGAATGAACAAGCACTTTCCAATCAACTGCTTTTCATAATGTTACCATTTATAACTCTTGATTCCAAAGATTAAGTTACCTGAATATTTAAATTCTATTTAAATTCTGTTTTCTATAGATTTTATTAATCATGCTGTCCATTTGTGTCCACTGTTGTTTTGTGGGTATGCAGAACACTGTATCTATTTGATTTTTTGACCTGATTACCCTGTTGTGTTCCACCCACTGATTGATACCATGACCTGTGGGTGTCTATTTAAGTGGGTGAGATACACACATCTCGAGTGTGACCCAATGAAGAGCCTTGGCTCGAAACGTTGTCAATAAATTACGTTGGAGCAGATGAGTGTGCAGGTTTATTATGTTACTTTCCAACTCAGCACCTCAACCGTGCGTATTCTATTAGCTTTTTTACATACAGTACATAGGCTATACATATAGGGTACATGTATATACAGTACACGGCAGCCATTTTTCTTTTACTTCATACTCTTTGTGGGGGTGGCTTAATGCACTGTCAGGTGCGGGTATCGCAGCGTGATAGACCTTTATGGGTCTGTAACTCTGAGAGTGTAAAAACACTCTCAGAGTGACACTTTACAGTGTAGACTGAGGATTTTACAGCGTAGGCTGGGGTCCCAGAGATGAAAAGTGGTTTCAAATGGGGGTCTGTGGCCTAATGCATATTGAACTGGGGGTCCTTAATGTTAATTTAACTCTGAGAGTGTACAAATGGAACCGAACGGTTGGTTCCATTTGTACACTCTTGGAGTCAAAGGACCGTATAGGGTCCATTTGGACCGCTGGTGGTCCCCGGACCCAACATTAAGAAACCGTTAACGATACGATACGATAATACTTTATTGTCAGTTCACACTGAAATTTGTCTTGCGACCCAGCAGCCATGTATGCAACACATAAACAGTACACACATTTGACATGACACAAAAAAGTAAAACAAAAATACATACATAAAGACAAAGACAAGAGCAATGTCCACCACTCAGCCTACCCCTAGCCTAATCTCCTGATTAAGCCTCAATGTCGTCTGATGGACAAAGGACCTCTTCAGTTTGACCTTATTGTATGTATCTCCTTCCTGAAGGCAGCAACATATATTCTCCATACAAAACATGGCTAGTGTTTGAAGTGATATTCCCTGCCAACCTTAGCATACTGTTATTAACACTGCTATTACTGCAGCCAGCTATACCCAATTTTATTTCATTAGTTTATTTTCGAACCTTTATTTGAACGTAAATTCAAAGCCTGCTGGAGCTTTTCAGCTGTATCTTCCCCTTCGCTGTCCGCATGCAGAACACAGTGCTGTCCTGCTTTGCAAAATGGGATTTGAACGCGACGGGGGAGCTGCCTGCTATAATGTCATTCTGTATTCGCCGTCTGTTCCGCCACCATCTGCCCGTAGTTAAGCAAACACGAGGGAGCTCTCACCTGTGAAATTGTACTTCCCCGGCACCTTTTGTACTCGACAACAACCCCCAGAAAGAAAAAAAGGTGAAAAAATCCCCCATAACTCATGAACAGATTGCATTATGTAACATTTAATTACTTAGGTAATGAGAATCCAGTTCAGAGACCATACCTCATTCCTGTTAACGGGGGCAGTCTTTTCGTGCTGCTGATTCCAAACACTGCTTATTGCTTGATGTTCACTGATGCAGGTGCTCCAGTCAGTTAACCACTTATACCTCTATATATATGTTTTACTTTATTGATCGGGGTCCCCCAGGGGTATGTACTGTACTTGGTGGCCTATTTTTTCCCCCTCTACACTGACCTCTTCACTGAAAATCGCTCATCTACAAGCTCACAATGCGTTGTGTACTCGTGTTGCAATGAGTTGTGAGATTTTCACCTATTATGACATGACGCAAAGGTTCGTAAGGTTACTATTGTTACTGCCATTTTGGGGGCTTATTTGTTGCTACAATGTCAAACAGCCGAAACCCATTCATTTGGGATTTTTGTGAGCTTGTAGATCAGCAAATTTCTATACTTTAATTACGTTTTTTATGTTTTTCTTTATACATTTTTAGACATTTTCATTTCATTTTCACATGGCCAAAATAGGGATGCTAGGTTGAAAGTGGTCTGTGGGTTTTATATTATTTGACCAATGAAAAGTATTAACAAAAGTTTAGGATTAAATAATAACTTGGATCCACCGTGCAGTGGTGGAAGACGTACTCGGATGTTTTACTTAAGTATAAGCAGCAATTTCTTTCAGCTTCCCACAGCATAATGATGCGTTGCAGTTCTAGTCATGAACATGAAAACAGAACAGCTATGTACCTGTTGAGGCCTGGAACCAGCCAATGTTTCGTTGCGGCCCGTTTCGTTGTCAAGGCCTCTACCGTCCATCCAGGCAAGCCAATATCCTTGGCTTGGCTGGATGTTTTTCATAAATTAACGCCATACTTTATCATACTACATGCAGCGTCACATAAAAGTATCAAAAGTAGCAGATCTGCAAGCTCGAAGCGCTACGCCTTTTGAGCTTGTAGACCCGCATTTTTTTATTTGAATCCTGAAAACAGGACATATGAGGTATGGAGATACGAGATTTCTCCTCGACGGTATCAGAGGAGGTGGCTTTCTCTCACTCTCTCTCTTTCTATCTCTCTCTATCTCTCTTTCTTTCTGTCTCTGCCTCTGTCTCTGTCTGTCTGTCTGTATCTCCCCCTCTGCACCAGTGATCATAACACAGTAGAATACGTTGGCTCTCAGCCCAAGGGCCAGGGGCATTTGTTACCCGTGATCATATTATTTATTCACCCTACGCCCGGGGATAGAGAGAGAGAAAGAGAGAGCATGTTCTTGGCTGTGCCTCCCTCACTTCCTTTTTTTGGTCTCATTTTCTCTCACTTTTCTATCTCTCTGTCCTTCACTCCCTCCATCTCCTCTGCCAATCTCTCCCTGAGTTCATTTATGAGGAAATGCTCTCTCTCTCTCGTGTGTGTGTGTGTGTGTGTGTGTGTGTGTGTGTGTGTGTGTGTGTGTGTGCGTGTGCGTGTGCGTGATCAAGGGAAGAGGATGGAGTCAGGAAGCAAGGCCCTGGGTTAGGAGAGAGAAGCCAGTCACACAGCTGTGAAGTTACTTTAATAATAATGAGTGTGTGGTGCCTGGTGGCTCAGCCAACGCACAGACCATATGCTTCTAGCGAGCGAGAGGAACAGGGTTCCAATCCGACCCCCGTCTTGCATGTCTCTCCCTCTCTCTCTCTCTGCCCATGGCTTCCTGTATGAAATAAAACAGAAAAGTAGCACAAATAAATCCTGGGGAAAAAAATATATATATATTGAATGAGAGCTACAGGATGAAAGAGGCTAACATCGTGTTGGGTCTCTGCTTCGGCTGTAGCCATGTTTCGTGGTCTGTTTCTCTCCTCAGGTATTAGGCCTTCCTCCCACCCTGTCAGTGAGCTGTGTGGTTTGAGTTTGATTGAACACACCAGGGTTCAGTCAACTCATCAGAGTGTGGCTGCTAAAAGCCTGAGGTAGCTGAACAGACAGTGGGACACTGAGCCATTCGGCAGCGTGGTGCTGTCTTTTAGACTCTAGTAGTAGACAACTAACTGTGGGTGTTTACTTCAACTTGTAAGAGAATGTGTTTCTGTGTAAAGTGTTTGCCACAACCTAGGTAACTTCTTAAAAGTGTAGTCTTCAGTGGCCTCTCTCTTTTTAAGTGGGTGTGGTGTTGTGTGTTTGTCATGTTCTGTGTCTGTGCCGGCTTTTTAAACTGTGTTACACACCCTGCATCCCCTAGACAAACTTGGGATCGTATTCGTTACAGTCTCACAACCCTGCATATCGCGGTACCTTCTTCTTAAGACTGGGCGGGGGGTCCTGGGATCCCTGGGGTCCGGGCCATAGATCACAGTGGCCTGTGAGGCCGGGTCTGTTTGGAGGTAGTTCAACATTTTTACTTTAACTGAGCGAACTCCCACATTAAATCTGAGGAAGGCTAGCAGCAGGGTGAAACGTCAATTCATAAAACTGCATAATGGAGCCATGAGTGTGCAACACTTTTCCCCTCTCTTTAAGTTTGTTCCCAGTGATTAGCACCTCAGCACAGGCCTTTCCTACTAAACTCCCACATTTAACATCATTGTGAAAAAAAGAAAAACATGAAATTGTTCCACTTTCAATCTGGCATCCTTATTTATGGTATGACATATTTTGAAAAAAGTTTCGAAAACTGTGAAAATGGAAGTATAGGGCTTAAGTGGTTAACATAATGCACATATGGGGGCTCAGCTTTTGTCAGATGTAAGAAGTATGGGGGGTGGGGGGAACCAACGAGTTTGAGCGTCTATGTATCGTCTGATATGTCTCGAGTCAAACCGGGACAATAGGCGATTATACAACCTCCAGCCTACTTCCCAAGGCCCTTCTGTCTGCTCCTCCTATGAGTCACATTGGGAGATTTCCTGCTTATTATCCAAGATGGCAGACAGTTCTGTCAGTGCAACAGAGGCGGTCAGTAGTGCTGCCAAATTGTCTTGGAGAATCCAGCAACGGAATCAATTTGACGCCCACCATATGGTGGAGAGACGGGGGCTAACTAAGGCCCTGTGAAAGCCAGGGGCCAGAAGCGTCTCCTGCCTACGGTACAAGGCGTCGTGCTCGTATATACGCTGCACATGTGGGTGGACATATGGCTTGCTGGAGGGTTTGGAAGTGGGAGGGACTCTTGTAATGTCCAGAACTGTGCCTCGTGAGTCATGAGACTTGTGGATAATAGAATGCCACAGAGCCATATGCCAGTGTTTCTGAAAGGACCCCCCAAATGGGTTTGGCCGCCCCCAAATGTATTTGGCCGCGGATTTTGTCACAAATAAAAATCCTGTACTTGAGTAAAAGTACTAAAGTATTGACCACCAAAAAGATGGCTACTAAAGTAGCCGAATAATGGTAGATCGGCTATTTTCAAATACACAAAGTATAACATAGCGCTTATACAGTACATGTTTGGAAATTATAATCTAAACAATAATCTCTACAACCGCATACTTAAATAATTGTAGTGGAGTAAAAAGTACAATATTTGCCTAGTGGAGTAGAAAGAACACATTTGAATACCCGAGTAAAGCAAAAGTACCTCAAAATTGTACCTGCATACACCATTCGAGTAAATTTGTACTTTTCACTTTCCACCATCGCACGTCTGACGCTATATTAGCATGCAGTTAAAATGGCCAACGATGCGATGATAGCTCAGTTTAAAACCTGGAAATACACGAGATGACAATCATACAGCTTTTTTTTTTTTTGATGAAACTTTTCCATATCTCTGTTTGCCCTGGAACCTCCGCCCCCCCCCCCCCCTCCACTCCTCCCCAAATACTACGGTGGAGAGAGAGGGAGAGAGAGCACAACGCACAACGTGTATTTTTAGGCAATTAATGCAGTGGGTGCTGCATTGTCACCCAGCCGCTGCTGAGCTGTCAGGGGAGCTGCTGCTCAAAATAGTGCCTGTTTCCACACTAACTGTCGCCGCGACGACGCGCTCAACAATGACAACAATGGAATTCCACATGCATGCCTCCTCCTCCAGCTGCCACCTAGGCTCCGGTTAGATTAAATTAAACTTTGTTAAAAATAAATAAATCCCTGCCCTGCCAGTGACACATCAGATATCGTCGCTGTCGGGCAGAAACCTCTTAACTCCGTATTCTAACTTTTTGTGTTTTTTTTTCCCCGTAAATGAATGCCCTACTACGTGATCATAACAAAGCGTCATACAAAATCAAAAGTAGCAAATCCACAAGCTCGAAACACGGCTCAAGTTTGACGATCTGCTACTTAAGCTGTTTTTTTTATTTGAATCCTGAAAAGTAACAGTTTTCGACGTGAGGTTTCCACCCGACAGAGACAATAATAATATAATGAATAAATAAACAAACTAAAAAAGCTTGTAGATTGGCTATTATTGCTATTGAAAATGTTTTGAAAATAAAAATGGTAAGTCCATTCAGTCACAAGCTCTTGTTAATACATTTCGTTGGTTCAAAATTTATATTGAACCAACGAAATGTATTAACAAGAGCTTGTGACTGAATAATAACTACATTGGGTCCATTGGAACAGGTTATTTCCCCCCTTTTTACCTAAAAGGGATTAGGTTCCTGAAAACAGTTTTGGACTAACAAGGTTTCCACCTGACAGCGACAATATGATTACCGAGATGCAAGCAGTGCTCTCACCTGATTTAGTGGGTGAACTTATGCCGTCTCTAATGCTTAACTCTCTGATGCCGTTTTTTGGGCTGTTTGCAAGGCTGCCAAGTGGATCGATTGAGTGTCGTGTGTAACAGTGATCTCAAAGAGGGGTCCAGGGACCTCCAGGGGGGTCCAGGGCAGGGGATCCCAAGCAAAATTACTTAATAATATAGTAACATAATAATACTTTAATGCACTTTAAACATATATAAATCTGCCTATTTAAAAGAAACGTTTTATGGGGGTCCTTATCACAACATTATTCTCAGATATATGGGGGTCCTTGATTTGAGAACGACTGCCCCATGCATCCATGGCACAGAACACTCGCTGTTTTAAATAACACCGTCAGATAAATGCCTAAAGAGGGAAATCCTGTGGAATACAGGTTTCAAAGGCGATGTCTTAACCTGTTGCTCTTCTCTAAAAGGCAGAGGATTTTCTATGCTCTCATCCGGAGAGTCTGCTCTTCATCAAGACTCACAGACTCACAGACAGACAGACAGACATGCATGTGTCTTGAGCCCTGTCGCAGACAGAGACAGGCTTGTGTTTGTGTCCAAGTCTCGTCTCAGACAAGACATGCCTGCCGTCTCTCTGCCTTGTCTCGTGCCTTAATATATTCATTCACCTGTATGAATGAACCATTGTAAAGCGCTTTGAGCACTTGAAAAGCGCTATAAAAATGCAATTCATTATTATTATTATTATGTTAATTTATGCCCAGAGAATAGCAAAACGCATGTTGTGATCTTGTAGGTCTGCTGTTCTCGCATCAGGCTTCACACCGGCCTGCTGTCTCCAAGTCTTGTCTCAGACAGACAAGACAGGCTGTCTCTGAATCTTGTAGACAGCCATGCCTAGCTGTGTCTGTCTCTGAATCTCGTCGCAGACAGACATGCCTAACTGTCTCTATCTCTGAATCTCGTCGCAGACAGACAGACCTAGATGTCTGTCTCTGAATCTCGTCTCAGACAGACATGCGTAGCTGTCTCTGTCTCTGAATCTCGTCTCAGACAGACATGCGTAGCTGTCTCTGTCTCTGAATCTCGTCGCAGACAAACAGGCCGAGCCACCGTGGTCCCTCATTTTGGCCTTTCTGCCCCTCAAAAAAATATATTGTTGCTGTCGGGCAGAAACCTCTTATCTCCATACCATATTTTAGCTTTTTGTGTTTTTTCATAAACTAATGCCCTACTTGATCATACTACAGCGTCACACAAAAGCATCATAATTAGCAGATCTACAAGCTAGAAACGTGTTTCGAGCTTGTGGATCTGCTACTTTTGCTGTTTTTCAATTAAAATCCTGAAAAGTAACAGTTTTGGACATATGAGGTTTCCCACCCTACAGAGACAATGCTCTGAGGCCACAATGGCCTTTATGCCCCACCCACACTACTGGGGGTCCGTGGTACAAAATATTTTCAGATGGGGGGGTTCACGGCCAAATACATATTCATTTGGCAGTCCTTCACATGAAAATGTTTGATAACCACTGCAGTATGCACACATACTGTACACGGTCTCTGAGGGATTAGGTTGAAGTCTGCTCGCTGGATGCCACAGGTGTGTGTGTGTGTGTGTGTGTGTGTGTGTGTGTGTGTGTGTGTGTGTGTGTGTGTGTGTGTGTGTGTGTGTGTGTGTGTGTGTGTGTGTGTGTGTGTGTGTGTGTGTGTGTGTGTGTGTGTGTGTGTGTGTGTGTGTGTGTGTGTGTGTGTGTGTGTAAAATCAGATTAGTGCAGGTTGAAGAGGATTTCTAATGTGCTTGGCACAAAGTACATGTAAATCCTGGGCAAACACATTCAGATCCTGTAGGACCTACATGAGTGTGTGTGTGTGTGTGTGTGTGTGTGTGTGTGCGTACACACACACACACACACACACACACACACACACACACACACACACACACACACACACACACACACACAGACACGTCCATCTCAGTGTCAGTAATGAAATGGGGAACAAGGTATTGGTATTCTTGTCATGTAGGACAGGCGCGCTCCAAATCAGGCTCAGTCATTGGGAGGAAAATCTCTTCTCCTCCTGGCTTAGCTGTCACAGTCAGTTAGCCAACTGCATGCTGGGAAAACACAGATATAAAGATTACAGTGGCTTCTGTCCAGTTCAAGAGCCTCCGCAATAACACACGCACATACTGATTCAAATAATCTTTTCCCCCCATTTTCTCTCAGTTAAAGGCGCAGTACAGATACAGTATGTTTCTGTCAAAATAAGTAATAGCGAGCTCTATATTCCCATAGCAATCATTGCTATAGAGCATTTGTTCTGTAACATTTCAGGACGGGAACCAACTTTATTGTCATATCACAGGTTTACAGGTGTGAAGAAGTGGGTGAAATTAGTTTTTGTGCGAGCTCCATCGTTTGTTGTTTTCAGGAAGAGAAAACAAAAATTAATGGGGCAGACAGGGAGAGCGAAAAAGTAATCAAAACAGAAACATGTCAAGGTCAGGCAAAAAAAATCTAAGATATACACATTGCATAATGCAGCTGGTACAGTATAGAAATGTCAAAATCTGACCTTCCTCTCACCAACTCCGCCCTTTCAGAGACACTTGCTGCCAGTACACAAAATATCCCACCACGTTTTTGTTTCAGTTACCTTGGAAACCACAATGCGGTGAAGCCACACGCGGTGGCTCCCTCCCATCTGTATGAGTGTGTTTGGGCCTTCATTCTCCCTGTGTGAGTGATATGGGTCTTCATTCTCCCTGTATGATAACTGAGCTTTGTCTCCTCTGACGTCAATGTGACTCACGTCCTCCTCTCACTCTGCACTGAGCAGTGGGCATGCAGGAGGGGAATAAGAAAGAGGGCGTTTTGTACCAAAAGGAAAAGGTGTCTCATTAGACGCTCGCCTTGCTATCAGCAAAGCACAGGCTCAGTGTGAGGGCTCCTGGCCGTACATCCGGCCATGCAGAGAGTCTCTGATGGCACATGGAGGTGTTTTGTAGGAGCGTTGGTCAGTGTCACTGGTGGTAGATAGTGACAAAGTACATTACTTGAGTACTGTACTTAAGTACATTTGTTGAGTATTTTGGGGACTTCATGTGTTGTCTATTATTATCTGTACTTTACTTTACTTGAGTATCCATTTAAACGTGTACTTCTGAAATACTTGAGTATCACATTTTTAAAAGCAAGTACTCCAGTACTTTAACTCAGGACAAGTTGAACCGATCAACTTTCACTTGCAGTAGAGTAATATTTGACCAGCATGCTTTGACTCAAGTACTAGGTTGAGTACTTTGTGGTCAGTGGTCTCATGCTGTTTTTACTGAAATTACATTACATTACATTTATGAGTCTATTCAGGACATTGTCAGAACATACTGTATAGGACTCAAAAGGAGACACACAGAGGCAGAGAAAAAAAATGAAAACAAATATCTTGTTTATTAACCACTTCAACCATACATACTTCATTGACCAGTGTCCCATATGGCTCTCTACTCACAGCGCGCCAAACTACTATCTCACAAAGGGCTTCAATGTGACACTGCATGGGTCAACCATACGCATTGGTCAACCATAAGCATGGGGCAACCATAATAGTCCATGAGCCAGAGCCCCAAAATAGAGCAATGATTATCGAAAGAGTGTGCAAAACCATACCTATATTAAATTGTTTATAGGGTCAATATAAGTAAATAAATATATGATAACCTTTCCACAGGAGCAGCTTTTTCATATTTATCACACATTTTGTTATTTTCCCCATACCTACATGACAGGTGAAAAAATGACAACATTTTAAAAATAGTTATCATAATGAAACTTCCCCAGTTGATTACTTACATGAAGACAATGATTTATCGTAAGTTTTCTGAAATTGTATATTTAAATATGCAAATTAGGCATTTAGTCCATGAGCCAGAGCCCCAAAATTGAGCCAGATATTGAATATTCCCTCGTTAAAAACCTTTGACTCCAACATCTTAACAAAATGAAATAAGAATGTTGACCCTGGCTTTGTCCATGTTCCAATGTTGATTCTTGAAAGTTATGCAAATTCGGGCATATTTTCCTAATGCCTAATTTGCATATTTAAATATACAATTTCAGAAAACGTGTAATACGTTAAATCATTGTCTTCATGTAAGTAATCAACTGGGGAAGTTTCATTATGATAACTATTTTTCAAATGTTGTCATTTTTTTACCTGTCATGTAGGTATGGGGAAAATAACAAAATGTGTGATAAATATGAAAAAGCTGCTCCTGTGGAAAGGTTATCATATATTTATTTACTTATATTGACCATATAAACAATTTAATATAGGTATGGTTTTGCCCACTCTTTCGATAATGAAATCTTGCCTGGCTCATGGACTATAAGCTACCTTGTATGTCAAGGCCTGAGGAGAGGACTGATGACTTACATTCAAGTCATCTCAGGTCAAACTTCAGACTTTACATGAAAAAGAAAAACACTTAAGACCCAACTTATACTTAGGCATATTAATGAATTGAGACTTGAAGTAACTTGTGACTTTATAAGACTATACAGTACGACTGAAATGCCTCTGGCCAGCTGTGGGCAGAGTTCGTCCGGGAAACAGAAGGTCCCAGGTTTGGTTCTCAGCCCCGGCGGCAATGTGTCGAGGTTTCCTTGAGCAATACATTTAACCCCTAACTGCCTGACCACTTGGGCAGCAATCAGCTGGGTGAAGCTGAAAACTGAACTGTGTGTAATACATGACACATACCAGGCTAAATGAACTCCAAATGAACTCTGTCCAACCTGAGCAAAATAAAGTGTCCACTTCATTCTATCTGTTTTCTTTCTTTCTTTCTTTCTTTCTTTCTTTCTTTCTGCGCTAGGAAGATATTGTTTGGTGGTGTTACCTCTTATTGCCTCTGGACCAGCTGTCTTCACTTGTAGAAAGCTAAAACACATTTTCATTAATTAGATCCCAGTTGTCATGATTGTTTTTAAATTACGGCAGAAAGGCGTTAATTAGCCTTCAACTTGTCTAAGATGCGCTGTGCTCAGGTCTGTTGTGGGGTATTTTACACATTCTAGATTGATCAAGAGTTTGGGGAACAACAATAGTTGAAACTTCTGAGCAGGTTCAATGAAAGACCAAAGACTTTAACTTATGAGATACAGAATGAGGTCTGAGATCACATCTTGGGTGGAAACCGTGTATGTCCAAAACCGTAACTTTTCAGGAAATGCAAAAATAACCTGTGTTCCAATGGATCCAGTGTAGTTATTATTAAATAATAAAAGTATATGAAAAGTATTAACAAGAGCCTGTGACTACATTTTAGTCACAAGCTCTTAATACTTTTTCACTTTAACTTTCAATGTTTTTTTCTTAAATTGCAAAAGTAGCCGATCTACAGGATCACTTGTGAACTTGTACAGTAGATCGGATATTTTTTGCTACTTTTGGGTGACGATGTAGTATGACAACAAAGCACGGCATTAATTTACTGAAGAAAAAATATGTTGAAATATGGAGATACGAGGTTTTCTGCCCGACAGAAAAGGACAACCTGATAAGGTTGTCTATGATGGCTTCAAACTTTAAAGGATGAGGACTAATTGATGACATTTAACAGGCTAAATATCGGGCAGAAACCTTTACAGACCTGGTGCCTCCCTATGATCCATCCCGCAGCCTGAGATCCTCAGGGGAGGCCCTTCTACAGGTCCCCAAGACACGCCTAGTCACAAAGGGTGATCAGGCTTTTGCCGTCCAAGCGCCTAGGCTATGGAACGCCCTACCCTTGTCAAACAGAAAAGTCAATTCCCAGGGGTCTTTTAAATCACTTCTAAAAACACATCTGTTCAGGAAAGCCTTCCCCTAGGTCACCTCGTCTGCATAATTGTGCTGCGTATGTCTGTATCTGTTTGTTTGTTGATGTGGGCAACAAGAGCATAGTTTTTTTTGTCTCCTTTTAGCTTGATTGTTTAACTGTGTTTTTCTTTATTGCTTGTCAGAATTTACTTGTTAACTATGTTATTACCTGATGCTTCTAAACGTGTATGTTTTATTTGACCTTACTTATTAAAGGACGACTTCACCACTTTTCAACATATCTTCATATAATAGGTCCTCACTAATGCTCATGATAGGGTGCATTTCTCCTTTCCGACATGTCGCCTTTCCGACGTTGACGAACCCTATACCTAACCCTAACCCTAACCTTAACCGCACGCGGAAGCCACTAGTCGGAGTGGTGAGATGTCGGAATGGAGAGTGAACACCCTCATGATATAATGGTACAATTTTTTTCTAATCAGTCTGTGTCTCAGAGGAGGGCTGTAGACAGTTCAGAAACCCGTCTACCAGTGACATCATCGATGGGGAATCCAAGCTAATAGAAACTGCAGGCTTTGTATTCCTGGAAAGTTGCAATGCAATAATAGATCCCATTGTTCTCGTCTTAATAAAAATCAGAATACATTTTTTTAAATCTTTTTGGAAAAAAGAATCCTGCCTAACGATGATGTCACTGGTAGACAGGTTTCTGGACTGTCCACAGCCCTCCTATGAGACACAGACCAAGTAGAAAAAAATTGCATCATTTTATCATGAGCATTAGTGAGGACCTATTATATGAAGATATGTTGAAAAGTGGTGAAGTCGTCCTTTAAGGTTCATGCTCCAACTGCTGCTCAGCACTTTGTAACTCATGTTTTGAAAAGTTATTATTAGTTATTATTGTATCTCCAACTTTTGATGTTTTTTCGTAAATGAATGCCGTACTTCTTCATACATGTCACACAAAAGAAGCAGATCTACAAGCTCAAAATGAGTCGCATCGTGCCACGTTGTGATCTTGAGCTTGTGAGCTTGTGGGTTTTATAACTTTAACCAATGAAAAGTGTTTAAAAGGGCTTATAACTAAACAATAACCACATTGGATCCGTTGGAACACAGACTATTCATTTTTTTTCCATTTCCTGAAAAGTAACAGTTTTGGCCATACAAGGTTTCTGACAGAAACAATATGTCACTAAGAAAAAGAACCGGAGAGAAATAGATTTCTTTTTATTTTGAGAAGGGTTTTTTATGCATAATTAATCACAATATTGTTATCATAACGTGATGAAAACATCTCTCCCCTGTCAAACAACTCTCTCCCATGCAGCTCAGGCGAGAGCCATGACTGTGGGCTATGAGCTCACTCTGAAACAAAATGAGAACAAGAAGACATTTCCTTTTTTGTTTGCCTCTGTTGTGGAGTCACGTGTCGGGTGTATTATATAGGCTCCTGACAGCTGTCATTTTGAAAGAGCATATCGTCGCTGTCAGGTGGAAACCTTGTATGTCCAAAACCGTTTGCTTTTCAGAAAATGGAAACGAAATGCTCCAATGGATCGGCTATTTTTGCTACTTTTGTGTGACACTGTAGTGTGACAGAGTAGGACATTCATTTACAAAATTGAATATGGAGATGAGAGGTTTCTGCGTGTCAGCAACGATATGTTATATCGTCTGAAAGTTTGACTTATGAGATACAGAATGAGGTCTGAGATCACATCTTGATATCTATTATGTCGGCGCTGTCGGGTGAAAACCTTGTATGTCCAAGACCGTCACTTTTCAGGAAATGGGGGTTTCTGCCCGTCAGCGACGATATGTTATTAGCTGAACTGGCAGCAGGGTAGAACGGTGTGGGAATAGATGGCTGTCCTAGGTGGGCCTGCATGGGTTCAAAGCAGCGTGTCTGCCATGCTGAAGTGTCTCCAAGCCGGGCACTGCATCAACGGCGTGTCATTCGGTGCCCGGCCATGCGCTTGTACCTCCGCTCCCAAGGCAAGGTCCTTGGGGGGGGGGGGGGTCCCTGCTAGGGGGCTGGACTGTATTACTATGTATTGGGGAGACAATGAGTTTAATCCTGGCATTTGCCAAAGCACCAAGGCAGAACTACCAGTCAAAGCGAAGACTTCGCCGGACATGCTTGACGAGACTCTTGGGTAATGAAGTCAAAGACGTTGGCTGCCATGTTATTTGTGTCCAAAGTGGCCCCAAACTACATAGTGCTGCTTTAAGCCCTACTATTCTTTAACCACTTAAGCCCTATATACTTATGTAACCCAGGTCCAGAAATGGGTTAAAATAGACTGAATCACCCTTTACAATAAATAGATAAATAGTGAGTTAAAAGTGGATTAAATCATCCTTCAATATGATTAAATAAATAACTGTTAAAAAGTCATCAGGTGACAATTCATTCAGTCATTCCCTCACTACAGTAAAAGATACACAGAAACCCCCTCAGATCAGTTCATTGTATCAGCTTCATTGGCATTAAGCTGTGGCCCAATTAGATGAGACAACGCCCTGTCTGAACAAGGGCCTGTTGCCTGTGTGTGCAGAGAGAGCAGGTGGAACAAATTCCAGCTAATCAGAGTGAGAGGAGAGAGGAGTCACTTCAGCAAACTTTTGCATGAGAACAGTCTCCTTGTCTCTTGCACAGAAAAACGTCAGTTTAAGAAAATATAGAATCATAATATCAGTTGTGTAAACCAGAACACAACATTAATGACTTTAGCTTGTTGTGAGAAGCAACATTGAGTCATCTAGACAGCACTGGTGTGCTGATTTCATTTGCAAACCTTGGTGAGTGACAAACAGTGTTTGGATGCATGAGCTGCTAGGTAGCTAACATGTTAAGAGTGAAGTCCCAGCACTGCTGGTGACTAGGCTGTTTGTTTAATGAACAGCAATTTAAAGTTTATTTTGTGTTCAGCTAAAAAACGTTTTGCACCAAGTGTATTATAATTTCATTTCAAATCAAAAGAATGTGTTCTCAATGTCACTCATTTTTTATTTATAGTGGCTCACTCACATGGTATTTTGCTGGACCCTGCTGTTACTAATTTGAGTGTAAGGAATAGTACACCACCATCGGTGAGAGGAAGTTTTATTTTGTTTTGTTTGAACTATTGTTGAATTGTAATTATTATATGAATGTGAATTTGAAAGGTTTAATGTATTTATTTTCAATAAGTATTTTGAAGTGAAACCTTATATGCAGTATTGTGTTTATGGTACATTAACACAGAGATGCCTCTGGCCTTGCTTATGCAGGTCAGGTTTTTTGTTTGGATACATTTGTTCTGATTCAGCCCGACTCTGGTCCACCATCCTTGGTAAAGCTTTGCTTTACCAAGGATGGCGAGCTAACCTAACCCATGAAGATTGGAAGAACCCAGAACGTGATAGATATCTCCTTGGACAGACCCAGAGCCGTAGCCTTGTTCCCAGTGTGGTAGGAAATTGTCACACACACACTGCCCTGCAAGGAGCAGTGCAGTATTGAGCGGTGATACACACATACAGAACCACACACACTATCTTCTGCCCTGCCAGTAGTGCAGAACTGGACATTGACACACGCATACTCACCACACCCTCTGCCCTGTGAGGAACAGTGCAGGACTGGACAATTAGCACCAACACACTCACACACAACTCTCTGCCCTGCAAGGAGCAGTGCAGGTCTTGCCAGTGAACACTTATACACACACTAAGGGTCAGACACTTTGTGTCTTTGGGACTATTCTGTAGCCACTTAGTGGTGTATGAGTTAACTGTCAGTGAATGTGTGTTTTGATTTATTGTCCTGGTTTATTGTGAATGTGAAGTGCATTATTTTTGGATTCAAGTCCAGATTGTTTATTTGATTTGGAAATATTGGAAACTGAACTGGTTTAATACTGCAACTAAGTTGCATACTGTTGTCAGTCAGAGTTGAGAGATCAATTGATACCTCATTTATTGCCTGTTGTCCTACTGTATGTTTGTGCGCATTGTTATATGTTTATCTTTATTACCTACTTCATTCAATATAAAATTGAGCCGGCCAACTCAAAGTGATCTGCATCTGGTCTCATCATTTACCCCTCTGGCTCCAGTAGACGAACCTATAGAGTAACTAGTCCAACTTCTAACCCTCCATTGTAATTAGGTAATTGTATTACACTACCTTTTCGACACAGGTGTTACACTTACAACAAATTATTATCTCAAGAATTACGTTCTTGAAAATGTTCAATAATTTGTTTTATCATTGGAAATTTGTGAACGTTTTGACCAAATGTTGGTCGTTGTTCCCTGCACTGGCTCCCCGTAGCGGCTCGCATTCAGTTTAAAACCTTGGTGCTAGCCTATAGGGCAGTGAAAGGAACAGCTCCCTCTTACCTCCGGGTATTGGTCAATGCCCACAACCCTTCCCGACCACTCCGGTCGGCCACCAAGGGGCGACTGACTCCCCCGCCACTCAACGGTCCTTCTGGTCGATCGACACGGTCACGACTTTTTTCTGTTCTGGCCCCACAGTGGTGGAATGAACTTCCCACTGATGTCAGGACAGCAGAGTCACTGCCCATCTTTCGCCGCAGGCTGAAAACCCACCTCTTCAGGAAACACTACCCTTCCTCTTTGCCTGGCCTACTTGTTGTTAACTAGTTTAGGAACTATTGTTGTATTGGATTGATTAGCTCGTGCTCACTTGATTTGGCTATTTTATCTCATGTGCTTGAAAGTAGATAGCTGATATATTGCACTTTTACCTTAGCGCTAGGTATACTCTTGGTTGCTTGTTTTTACAGGAAATACACTTAAGACCTCTGGTGATTAGTAGTTTCGTTCCCTACCTATGTTGAATACACTTATTGTAAGTCGCTTTGGATAAAAGCGTCTGCTAAATGACTGTAATGTAATGTAATGTAATGTAAAAATGCCAAAATGAGCGATGCCAGGCTGAAAGTGGTTAACTACTTCTCTCTCAGTTGTTGCTTTGCTGTGGTTATTTTCAGTAATGTTATTTGATAGCTTTAGCCTTAGTTGACCAACTACATTTTCAGAGTAGCTTCCCCAACACTGATTGTACCCGTCCGTCCGTCCGTCCATCTGTCCATCTCCTGTCTGGCAGGGTGCCTACTATTCTGCCATTATGTTTTGTAGCCTCAACATCTAAAAGTGGTCCCCTCGTTTGTGAGCCTTTCAAAGGTTCCTTCCTTTCTTTTCCCATCCAGGGTTTTTATTTGGTGTTTATCCATGCCTGATCGAGGGTCTAAGGACAGGGAGGGCTCCTTTCTTTCATCGTTAAGCGCGGGCCTTTGAAAGCACTCTGAAGAGCGTATAACGGTTGATAAGTTCCTGATAAATTAGGATTGGAGAGGAGGAACTTTATTGACTCAAGGGGAAGCAAGGGACAAAGCCACAGCCACCATACACAATAAGTAAAGAGCACAGTAAATAACACCAAGGCAGAATCATTGAAGGCTACTGTAAGTGCATAGTTCTATTGTAATAACAATGTGCTGTAAAAAAAAGTACAGTAAATAAGTTACAGTAAAGAAGAGTGCAACCAATGTAAATGGGATGCACGTGTCGGCAACAATGCTACTCTCACCATAATCTCTCAAGAACAGATTCCGACCTGCGGTGGAATCTGTCGGAGCGGTTCGTCCTAACCAGTGCGCATTGGCTAAAAGTGGGCGTGCCTTCAGATCAGGAAGTGGGCCGCGCTTTACCCAATCAAATGTAGTGGGCGGGATTCACGTGTCCATCCACCATGATCCACCCCCCCCCCCTCGAAACTAGCCGAAACTAATTTAACAATAGCGTCCTCGGAGCGGACAAAACCACGGAAAGATATTCACATTTTAAATTACTCTTTCATCATAGAAACAAGTGGGCTTATAACCAAAACCATCCATGTTCTCTGGGAGAAGTGGTGTTAGTGTTCCGTGTAGAAATATTGTTAGTGGGAATGAAAACATGGTCGCACCAACCGGAAGTGATGCGCTATAGGCAGACATGAAACCGGTGTTTCCCTGCGCTCTAGTCTAACATTATACTCCTGCCAGACTCCACAGAATATCAGAAAAGCAGAGGTCGCTGTTTTTCATTTTCTGTGGGGTCTGGCTACGCGAGACTACTCTCACCAATACAGTATACTGTTGCTGTCAGGCAGAAACCTCGTACTGTATCTCCATCTCTCAACTTTTTATGTTTTTTTTGTAAATAAATGCTCTACTTCAAGAGTGTCGCACAAAAGTTGTGAAAATAGCGAATTTACAAGCTCACCCACACAAACACACGATATGGAGATTTCGAGCTTGTCGATCTGCTACTTTCGCAATTTTTAAATTTGATATATTTTTAGGGTATGCAATTTGCCCCTGTACTGGGAAAAGAATGCGTACCCGTTGTACAGATTTTTCATAGTCAATTCATAACTTTTTGTATAGTTGTGTACAGTATATTGCAATTATAATGTGTGGTTGACCCAAAATCCCAAGGCACACCTGCATGAAGCCACTGGCATACACCGCACACTGTTGTTTTCTCCCCCACATACCCTTATCACATCTGTAGCTCCAACTGGAATGAGTGACCCAGAGACACACACACATACATACGCACGTGCACACGCACACCATCACATCATTGTGACGCCGTGGTGACAAGCACCTTTGACACGACTTCCTGTCGGGGACGGAGCACGCTGCATGACAGCTGTTATCTAGGGGCCGAGGGGGGCCGATGGGGGCCAGGGCCACGGCGCTATCCGAACAGTCAGGAAGTCAGATAAGGTCCCATCAGCCCCAGGGAAGAGGCTGGCTGGGTTTCATAATCCATGGATGATCACATTCTATGACTGTCTGTCTGGCCGCACGCACGCACGCACGCACGCAGTTATTACTATACTTGTGAGGACATCAACGTTTTAGGGCCGCAATTTTCCAAAATGCTTTTTGGGCCATTTTTTTTACCCTAACCCTGCAGCCTGAGCTGTACTTAATGTAGTTGCGCTCCAGTGTTGTGCACTGAACGTATCCGATCTACAAGCTCACAATGTATAGCACTGCGACACGTCATGAGCTTGTAGATCTGCTATTTTTTTTGGTGGCCAACACTGGCATGCAACTAGGTATAAATCAGGCATATAACTCTAATCCTATAACCCCTAAATCTAACAAATAAATGCCCAACCCCTACCTGAATATCTTCCCAATTAATCCAACTCTAAAGCTAATTTTAAACCATAAAACAACCATTTCTCATGTGTGAGGAGCAGGAGAATGGTTCTAAATGTCTATTTCTCAAATTCTACCATACTTGTGGGGACATTTGGCCCATACACGTATAATAATAAAAGTGCACACACACACACACACACACACATTCCCACCCGCCCGCATCACATGCAGGGAGTCAAAACAACCACAGCTAAAAGGTGGTGAAACAAATAGCCCTCTTGTTGTGGAATTTCCCCACATGAGCTCACCTCGCTGCACCGTGGCTTGTTTGAGACCCCAGAACCTTACAGCAGGAGACTGGACTGATCTAGATGATGATAAAAAAAAAATACAACACTCGCAATGAAATGAATTAACGTCACATTCAATTGGCAGGAAACCACACCGTCAATATTTATGTTGAAGTTGTTTAGAGGGTTTGAGCACCTGATTCGGATGCTATCAATGCATAGAATGGGAGATTATCACGTTCTATCAGACCATTGAATGGGCGAAGTAGGCGACCTACCGTCTACCCCGCGATTTATCAGACCATTCAGTGGGCGTAATCAGGAGCTACTGACCTACCGACGGAGATGACTTAAATACTTTAGTTTCGGTTTTGGTTTTGGTTGTTTCGGTTTCGGACCATGACGGAGGCGCGCAGTCTCAGGCGAGGTGGAGCCCCGCGACGGGCCACCGAAGGAGCTAAGGCGACTGAGTTGCCGTCCGGAGCGGTGCGACCCTCGCCTGTGCCTACTCAGCGCCGTTCGAGTTATGTACCGATATGGACAGAATCGTAAATATTGTTGTGGGGACTGCTCCGCCTCCGTCGGTAGGTCAGTAGCTCCTGATTACGCCCAATGAATGGTCTGACAAATCGCGGGGTAGACGGTAGCTCGCCTACTTCGCCCATTCAATGGTCTGATAAAACGTGATAATCTCCCATTCAATGCATTGATAGCATTCGAAGCCGGTGGTTTGAGAGGGAGAGAGGGGGGACTGGGTCAGGTTTTAGCTAGAACCCAGGATCGGTGAGCGAGGATACATCTCTAATGAGAATGGTTCCCTGCCTCCTGAATTGTTTTTTATTTCAGTTCAATTCAACTCGTAACATTATTGTGCCAGTTTCGCAAATAGTGAAAATAGCAGACAAGCTCAAAATGTAATTGTTGGGCTGTGTTCGTTATACAACAAAGTATAAATAGTGTTGCCGGGAGAGGGAAGTCTGGAGCTCTCTGCTGGAACTATTTGCCCCCACGACACGACTGTGAATAAGCTGTTGAATATGGACGGATGGATATTTGTCATACGACAAAGTACGTAGTGTTTAAATGTTTACATTTACTTATTGTTGCTGTCTGGTGGAAACCTTGTATGTCCAAAACCGTTCCTTTATTCATTATTTAAAAAAACATTTAAGAATAGTGAAAATAGCCCACAACGCACCGCGATGCAACGAAATGCGTGAAGAAATGCGTGAAGCGATGCGTTTTGAGCTTGCCGATATGCTTCTTTTCATACTTTTGTGTGACACTGTAGTATGATCAAGTAGGGCATTCATTTAGGAAAAAAACACAGAGTTAAAGTATGGAGATACAGTAAGAGGTTTCTGCCCGACAGCAACAATATATATTCAAAACTTTTTTCTATTAGTAAATAGACTAAACACTGATACACATTTATAGAGTGATAACACGTGTTGTAGAGACTATTTTGTAGGGATATGAATAAGCTACCGCAGGGGTGGATCTACAATTGAAACGCCCCACTGTAGGACATTGATGAAAACTCCCTCTCAAGCCTGGATTCCACCGTATTCCAGCCATGACACGGCAGCTGTGTCATGGCGGTTAGTACCCTCTCAGAGTTACAAATGGATAAATAAACAATTTACTGTGTAGCAAGACAGGGTTTAATCGGAGGCTGGTCTTGGTACAGTGCTCGTAGACCATGAAACCAGGTCTTATACCACTACACACACTGCCGCCACTGGGAACCAGCATGCAGCAGTTCAATGACCACCCTGGAAGCAACCAGCTTGATGCTAGTGTGACACATGCTGAATTACAGTAATGGTCTTTTCTTTATGTCCTGTTCCAAACTGCCAAGAGCCTGGGGAGTGGTCCTGGACAGTCAGCTATAGCTGGGCTTCGAAGTGCTTCTCAAATGATGGTTCTGTTAGCACCCATTGGGTGAGGTACTTTGGGGTACAGAAAGAGAAAACAGAATGCCCACAACACTCCAATTAAACACACCACAGAGAGGCTTTAGGAGCATGGCCCAAAAGTATGATAACAAGAGAAAGCAGCCAACACCCAGTAATGTCCTTTTCAACTATTTATTGTTGCCGGTACACACAACGGACGTGTTTTGACTTGGTCAGTCCTCCTCAGCGAGGAAGACTGACCATGTCAAAATGCGTTTTTCTGTCTGATATTGGTTATGAACAATTTATTGAACATTCATTAAAATGGAGCATTGTGGTAGTTTGGGCAGGCATGGTACTGTAAGTAAAGCCGGTCCCACACTCATCCACATGCACCATTCATCCATCACATACAACCATGATCCAATAGCTCAATCTATCATCCACCTATATGCAGACTGACATTCACTCTTACACGCTCAACACCTCTTACTGCTAAAAACAAATGACAGCTTGTCAGTAACCAAACTCCCTCCACCTCCCCAGCCTCCTCCTGTAGTAGCATTTAGGCCTTTACTATGCTGGCATGCCATTCAATGTGGGTTCATATGTATTGTATTGGTGTTCTTTTCATTTCTGAACAAGGTTCTACCCTATAGGGGTTCTTTATGTCAATGTAATAACCGTGTATTGATTGATTGATCGAGGTATTTATTAAATGAAATGCCTGATACAATGCAATTATACACATACAATCTCAAACAACAAAGCCTGAAGGCTCTGTATTAGCACAGGAGCAGAGCCACACCGCCAAATACAATATAATTGTAATATATATGATTTCAAGCGTGTCTGACTAAATTCTGACTAAAATAAGTTAAACCTGGAAACTACTGTATCATATGAGTGTGAATATTTTTTTTATATAGCCTACCATATATTTTTCAACATCACCCACACGACATTGAAAAAACATTGCTGCATTGATGTTTGACCTGACCTCAGTCAGTAGAGAATATGAAAGCCAAACAAAATAAGTAAAAAAAGGTGGATAAGTGAACAAAAAACAAAACAAAAAAACGCTAATACAAAAAAATCCATAAGTATCTTGTAGAATGTTTTGTGCTGGTGAAATTGGTAGTCAGCAGGAAACATATTGTTAGTAAAGAAAGTTTGAGAAACACTACCTCAAGGCACACATCACTCCATCCAGTCAATATGTGGCTTGACCCAGTGAAAATTGGAAATCATAATCGGTAAAGATTTTCATTATACTGTATAGAGCAGCGATTCCTTGACCTGTGGGCCAAGGCCCACTGGTGAGCCTTGAAGCAGTCTTTCTTTTCTGTGTTGGACTATGGAAATGTCATTTATGGAAATGCTGCTCCTTCTGTCCTCAAGCCCTTGGATACAGTTTATCATTCTGCTTTGCGTTTTATATCTGGTGAACATTATAGGACTCATCACTGCATCCTATATGTTAGTGGATATAGGACTCATCACTGCATCCTATATGTTAGTGGATATAGGACTCATCACTGCATCCTATATGTTAGAGTGGATTGGCTCTGAAAATACACGCCATGCACTTCCAAGTGGTCACTGATCCATAAAAGGTTAAGAACCACTGACTTAGAAGATCAATTCAGGGTTTTGAAATATGGGTATTTCATGTCTCGGTGTCATACAAAGAAGCATGTATCCCTGCTTCTGAACATACTATTTTCATATATATATATATATATATATATTTATAATAAAACGTGTGCACACACTTGCATTCATGCACACTCAGACGTTTTCCCTTCAAGCCGAGATCTGTTGAAGTCTCTCCATCTCTTTGATAAACAAAAAAAAATCGTTTTCAGGTAGGTTGCAAAATTTCAGCCAATCAGGAGAGAGTAACCATTTGTCAGCTTAATTCTTTTGCGTTCCAGTTCCAATTTTGTCTGCTCATTTATTTGTGTCATCACTTCCAATTTCACTTGTTTATCTGTATCCTGTTCTCTATCGTGATTGGATACAATATGAAAATGCATTTTCTGTTAAATGAAGAACTAGAGAGAAATGGGGACACCTGTTACTGAACAAACACTCTATAGCAGTAAGTAATGTCAGAAAATAGAGCTATTTAACACTTATTTTAACCACAGAAAATCATTTACCCTACCTTTGGTATTGGGATATGAACTTTCAGATCAGCGGTCCAGCCAGCCTGTAGCAAGACGTGGCAGTCAGGACTGCAGACTCACTCCCCATTGTTTTGAAAACTCACCACTTCAGACTCTGTACCTCAACACCTACTGTAGCAGGCCTACTCCCTTTTCCTTGTATCAATTCGTGTTGCCAGTTTTGTTTCTATCTTTCTTTCATAAATGGTACTGTATGTAGTTATACTATGCAGAGATGTAGCCGGTTACTTCTTCACGTTATGTTATAGTATTTAGATACTGTGTGCTTGACCACAAATGCCACAACAAACAACAATGTATTTAGATAGGATAGGATAGTAGGATGTTTAGACAGATGCAGATGGGCACAAGACCCTTGAGCACCAATCTCAGACAGTTCTTATAGTGTCCACTCTCAGAGATGCTATTCTAAATGGTCTTACTAAAGATATGAGACACACAAATAGTCACAGAAGTACAGATTATAATTATGCTGACACAGAGAGTAGGAGTATAAGCATCCTTAGGTGGGGATCAGCTGTTAAGATTAACAGCTGCCGTCGAGTTAGAATGAGTTACATTGGTGTGAAAAGTGGCTGACTAGCATTGAATGAGATTGAATGGCAAACAAATACACAATAACACATCTATAAATTCAGCCACCACAGGTTCATGGACTTTTCTCAGATTTGACACTTTGTACGCTGTGGATAAGCTCTGGATCTGCTAAAAGCTTTATTGTTCAATCTATTCAGCTCCATTACGCTTTGAAGACATCAACATCAGCATCTCGTACCGCCATAGACGATGCAATGCCATCAAGCCTCCCACATGTTGCATCAACCTGAATGATAATACCCGTTCGAAAACCATGAAACGATACACATCAGCACAGAACAATAGCGGTAATAATGACACAAAGTCCTCTGCATTAAAGTCCTGCGGTCATTGGGACTATTAACAGCAGATACAATGCCACTAGTCACATCTATGACCTGCTAGCATCATGTCCAGGGGGGGTACTTGTACATCAAGCTGCCTCACACTATTATGGAAACAGGAGATAAGCTGACCTATGGGGTCACATGGCTCACTGGCTCAGGAACTGTTGGTTCCCAAGTACTTACTTACTTACAGTACTTACTGGCAGTGGTGGAAAATAATTAAGCACATCTACTCAAAAGCCTACTGTACAATTCTGAGGTACTTTTACTTCATTGTTTTGAATACTTTATACTTCTACGGTTATTGCATCTCAGTTATTGTACTTTTTATTCCACTGCAATTATTTGACAGCTTTAGTCACTTAATTTATTTTTGCAAATTATTATTGCAAAACATACATTTATACGCTCCCATTTTATACTTTGACTGTTGAAAAATTGCCAATCTACAAAACAGGTTGTAGATGTAAAAAGTTCGACACATTTCCTTTTAAATGTTTTACTTTTACTTTGGTACTTCAAGTATACAGCATTTTAATGCCAATACTTTTATACTTTTACTCAAGTCAAATTTTGAACGTTTTTACTTAACTTTTACTTAACTAGCATCCCTATTCTGGGGTGAACGTTCTCCAAAAATTGCCGATCTACAAGATCTCAAGATCGGCTATTTTTGCCGAAGAGGTTTGATGTAGAGTAGAGGGAGTACAGGGCCTTGAAGGTTAAGTAAAAAAGTACTTTTTCCGGCACTACAGGTCACGTCTGGCGTTAGAGAGACGCACAGCTCTACAACGTCACTCGCAAGCAGACTTTCTGTTCCAAAACGGACTCACACTGTAAGACCGGGCTGGAAGAATGCTGTTGTTTTGGACCAGTGCTGTGGACCGGGCCTTTAAGGATAAAGAAAAGTGAAGTTCAGTGCAGTACATTTCTAAGTGATTTAGCCTACGCTAGGTGCATTTTTCTTATCAGACTCTGCAGTCTATAGCCTGGGGCTGTACTTTCTTAAAGCAGACTTTCCTGACTACCACATTTAAAGAAAAAAAAGAGTGACCTCTTTAATAATACAGAGCCATTTAGTTACCATCATAAAACTTGCTAAATCAGCAGAACCCAAACACATTCAGACTGCTCGGAAAGTTTTTCAACATTTCTATTAGACTCCACAGGCACGCACACTCGTACTGTATTATTATTACTGTGTGTGTGTGTGTGTGTGTGTGTGTGTGTGTGTGTGTGTGTGTGTGCCTACTGTACACACATGCATGCACAAACCCATGCAAGTACAGTACAGGCACGTGCACAAATATCTGTGATTCAGCCACCAACACGCACGCAGCCATGCATGCACACACACACACACACACACACACACACACACACACACACACACACACACACACACACACACACACACACACACACACACACACACACACACACACACACACACACACACACACACACACACACACAAACTACATTTTTATGTTCATCAACATTTTAGGATGCCGGTTTTATGAATGCCACTTAATCTTTCTTTTCTTCATTTTCTTCATTTTATAAGCCTACTTCTATAAGCCAATAATAGCTCTGCGACGTGTTGTGAGCTTGCAGATCAGTCATTGTCGGTGTGCGACAGCAGCGCGCAACAAAACATAAGTCACTCATAACTCTGTAATGGCTGGTGAATGTGTGTGACCCAAGCACACAGCAAGATGAGACGTAAGTTTAGGTGAAGCCCGTGGGCGTATTTATTCAAGGTTTGTGGGGAAAAGGTAGTGGAGGTGGTGTGGGTTGGTGGCTCCGTGGTGGCACAGCTCAGCTGGGGATCCGGAAGACTGGAGAGGAGAGGAGAGGCAGGTTTAGTGAAAAATAACCACCACAGGAGAACAACAGAAGGCTGGGGCTGTACTGTAACTGCGTAAAGTTGAACAGCTTGGCAAATAGCAGTGTAAGACTAAACAGTCTGGGACAACTGGGAAAAGCTAACTGTAGGCTGGCCTGTACTTTACTGTACGTGAATGACAGGTGAAGCTCTGGCGAGGAGTGAAGTGCAGACTAGAATGGAAGGCAGGAGATTGGTGAGGGAGAGCAGGTGCTCTCCCTCCCACGGAGCCAGGGTGTAGTCAGAGAGGGGGGAGGAGCTGTGAATGTGAAGGTGAGGAGGACTGAGCCGTAACAACTCCAACCCTAAACCTTAAAACCTATAAATATGTCCTGATATGTTTCCCAATTGTAATCCATAACTCAAAAAAATCCTTTAACCATAAAACAACCATTTATCTTGTGAGGACCAGGACAATGGTCCTCACAATCAAAACACTACTTGTGGGGGGACATTTTGTGCTCACAAGTATAGTAATGCAAGCGCACACGCACGCACCCGCACATTATCAGTAATTCAGCGGTGTGTACAGGTGGCGGTGTGTGTGAGCTGTGTCATCGCTTCCTCCTCACCGTACTTGACAGTGATTGGCAGTTGGGCCCAATTACGGCGGCAAACAGCTGACACACACCCGGGTCATCAAAATTCCCCCATTCGGACTCCCAGCTGTCAAAAAGTCCCATTGATCCGCGAAGCTGCACGTCGGCGCCGAAACCTTGTATGTCCAAAACCGTTCCTTTTTTAAATGATAATTGTAAAGATATTCAAAAGTAGCGAAGATAGCCGATCCACGAGCTCACAACGCGTCGCATCGCGATGCGTTGTGAGCTTGTAGATCTGCTATTTTCGCTGCTTTTGTGCGACGCTCTTGCATGATGAAGTACGGCGTTAAAATATGAAAAAACATAAAAAGTTGAAATATGGAGATATGAGGTTTCTGTCCGACAGCGACGCACATCCATAGGAAGCTGACTAAGTACTGTTACTGTCTAGGTCAGGCTAGACAACGTCTGGGGTTGCATCAATTAATGATGCATCATGGGAGATTGACGGGATTATGGTAAATGTGGCCTGGGTGCGGGCGGCGCTCGGCGGTGCTATTATGCTCTGTCTGTCTCTGTGTGAATGCATATGCATGTGTGCATACTGTATGTGTGTGTGTGTGTGTGTGTGTGTGTTTATACATATGCATGTATGCAAATGTGGTTGCATTTTTTGTGTGTATGTTATGTATGTTATTTATGTATTGCATTTATGTGCGTGCGTGCGTGCGTGCGTGCGTGCGTGCGTGCGTGCGTGCGTGCGTGCGTGCGTGCGTGCGTGTGAGAGAGAGAGAGTATGTGCATTAAAGGAGTAGTTCACCCAAAAAAAACGTATTTTCTATCCATTACACATTCCATGAAGCCTTGGACTCATGGAGGAGAGAGAGAGAGAGAGAGAGAGAGAGAGAGAGAGAGAGAGAGAGAGAGAGAGAGAGAGAGAGAGAGAGAGAGAGAGAGAGAGAGAGAGAGAGAGAGAGAGAGAGAGAGAGAGAGAGAGAGAGAGAGAGAGAGAGAGAGAGAGAGAGAGAGAGAGAGAGAGAGAGAGAGAGAGAGAGAGAGAGAGAGAGAGAGAGTGAGTCTGGGTCCGATAGTCAAAGCATTTAAGCGTTTGGCAATCTGAAAAGCAAAGCAAAAATAACTGGCACATTGTGCAGCTGAAAAGTAGGCAACGGGACGTAATGAGCTTATATAAATATTATGAAAATTCATTGCTCCATGTAATCTGCTTCTGTTCCATTAAACGCTCTCCGTCTTTCTTTGATTCATAATGCCACTCATTAATACCATATATAATAGGATAAAATGAGTGGGTTCACACCAAAAAAAAAGAAAAATAAAATCCATAATGATGCCCTAGAGGTTTGGCTGCAGCCTAAGGGGGTTTCCAACCTATAGCAGCTGGGAACATCTGGTTGGATTATGTGAATGAGTGATGCTTTAGGCCTCAAGGTGCCCAAGAGCAAGGCACTTAACCCTGCAGGCCAGTGGGCACCGATGGGGAACTGTGGGTGCAGGTGTGAATGTTAACTAAGGTTCTCTTTATTTGAAAAAGTACTAAAATGTTTTACTTAAGTAAAAGTATACTGCAATGTAGAAGTACTCTGTTACAAGTGAAAGTCTTGAGTAAAATAAAAATGTACTTAAAGTACCATTCAAATTACTTAAATTATTTGAAAATAGCAGATCTACAAGCTCAAGTAGTTTTCAAATAGTCTATGTACAAAATAGGGCTAAAGTGGTTAATGTATGTTTTATAATGTGGTCATTTATATCTGCGTGCAAAGTAACTAGAAACTAAAGTTTTCAAATAATTGTAGCAATATTTGTCTCTGAGATGTAGTGGAGTAAAAGTATACAATTGGAAATACTCTGGTAAAGTAAAAGTACCCCAATTGTACTCAAGTATAGTACTTGAGTGAATGCACTATACTTTACACCACTAACAGAGAGATGGACAGAGTGTGCTCTGCAAAGTACGGTGTGTGATTCTCAACACTTTTGAATTTCAAGGACCCCCAGTTTGATATACATTAGACCACGGACCCCCATTTGATCTCTGGGATCCTAATATGCACTATCAAATTGTAAGTGTGAAGAGTGTACAAATTCCATGTACAGCATACACTCTACTAGCCTGCAGACCTGCAAAGGGGACCCGCAAGGGTCAATTTGGACACATACATTATTTTTAAAATCTAAAATGTTCTGGGACGACCCGATAGCCGGTGGCACGTACGGTACCACGAATGGGTTCTAATGCCTGACAGTGAGTACTCGATATCTAACCGGCCGGACCATTATGCTCCCCTACTCTCTGTCACGATCCCTGTTGTGTTCTGTCCCCGTTGTGTTTTCTTGTGTTCCTTGTTTCTTAAGCTATCAGTGTTTTAGTTTACAGTTGTGTTGCTTTGGTTTCAGTTGGTGTTTTACTTTATTTTGTAGTGATGTCCTAGTGTTTTCCTGTTTTCCTTAGTTACTGTCACCTGTATGTCTCACCTCCTTGTGATTATTATTATCTCCACCTGTGTCCTGTTAGTCCCCTAGCCTGTACCTGTTTTGAGGGCCCTGGTGTGAATGTTCTCATGCCCGACCCTTGCACAGTGTTTGTGCCAAGTTTGGTGCGAATTGGAGCAACAGTGTACCTGTGGCCCATTCGGGTCTGGCTCCTGGGGGCCACACGTGGCCCCGGTGAGACTATTCTCATGGCAGACCTCTGGACAGTGTTTGTGCCAAGTTCGGTGCGGATTGGAACAGCGGTGCACCTCGCAAGTCCAGATGTTTAGCTTGTGACACCCACCGTCAACCCATAAGGCAATTTTAAAATAGGATAGGATAGGATAAAGCTTAAGGCCTACTGTTTATTTTCTCAGCCATTCAGTCCATAAAATGTTAAAATCACTCCCAAATGGATGTCTTGAAATAGCTTACTTACTGTATACAGATCAGCATGATTAACCATTGGTGTTTTGGTCATTAGATTTCCGATTGCATTGTTTTCTTCACTGACTTAACAGTCAGTTTTTGTTTTATTTTTCATTTTATGTGTATTCTGAATCAGGAGGTTCACATAACAGACTTGTGAATACCCTGGTTAGCAATACGTAATGAATGATTTATGAGCTTGTGAACATGCATAACTGCAGCCATGTGTTTGACATGCCTGCAGTTAAGTCAGATATGCATAATCCATTCATATACGGTACGTGTATGTATTTATGTATTAGTGTGTGTGTGTGTGTGTGTGTGTGTGTGTGTGTGTGTGTGTGTGTGTGTGTGTGTGTGTGTGTGTGTGTGTGTGTGTGTGTGTGTGTGTGTGTGTATGTGTGTGTGTGTGTGTGTGTGTGTGTGTGTGTGTGTGTGTGTGTGTGTGTACCTGGCAACATTGGGGGGGGGGTTACACGTGTGTGTACAGCAGTTTAAAATGTTCCCCCGCAATAGCATGTGTGTGTGAGCGTGTGCATGCATGCATGTGCGCTGAGGTGCTTCTGAGGTGCTTCATTAATTTCATGTTCCTAGCTTCCACAGCAGTGCGGCCTTGAGGAAGATCCAACTCCTTTACTAGCTCATCTTAATGAGATGAATGAGCCAGGATGATATATTCCACTGATTCTCAACCTTTTTCATTTCAAGGATCCCACTTTGATAATGCATTAAGTCATTTCGTTAGTGTGTGTGTGTGTGTGTGTGTGTGTGTGTGTGTGTGTGTGTGTGTGTGTGTGCGCGTGTGTGCGTGTGCGCGTGCGCGTGCATGTGTGTGTATAATGAGTACTTTAAAGTATAATTTGAAGTAAAACATCTGAGTACTTCTTCCACTGCTGGTGTCACAGTGTGGAGCGGTGTATCCATCGGCCTCAGCACAGAATGAGGAAAATTGCTCAGATTTTCCCAGAATACCATATTCCACCCCACAGGTCACTCACTCAGAATACGCTGATCACATAATGCAGATATATAGAAGTTATCTCAAGACACTTTACATATAAAGCAGGTGGAGATATCCGTCTTCCAGCTACGTTCTATGATTTGCACTCAGACCAATTATATTTATCTTCGCTTTTTAACAACTTTCCACCCTATTCTGGGCTTATTATGGGTGAAAATTGTTAAACTCTGTCAAAAAAGTTCAGTTCAGTCCAACACCCTCACTGAAGAGCATTGTTGCTGTCGGGTGGAAACCTTGTGTGTCCAACACTGTTACTTTTTTATTATTATTATTATTATTATTATTTTAAACAACTACAAGCTCTCAAGCGTGTGATCTTGTAGATCTGCTATATTTTCACCACTTTTGTGTGACACTCAGGTTTCCATGTGTAAAATTTGTTTTTGTGCAGGCTCCATCGTTTTGATTCCAGAAAGAGAAAGAAAAGAAAGGGTAAGGGGAAAAAAATAAGGAATAAAAAAACGAGACAACAAGGTATCTACATAAATTTACACATAGCACATGTGCGTGAGGTTTAGAAATAAGGTGCGTGAGCACAGCAACTGGTATACTGTATAGCTTGTGAGCTTGTAGATCTGTTATTTTTGGCTAATATAAAGTGGTTAAGGTAAAACATTTTTATCATATCCCACAAAGATTTGGCGGCCCCCCTGTAGTAACTCTGAGGACCCCCTGTTGAAGACCCCAGCTGTATACTGTTCATATGTTGATACCAGGTGTCTGACCAACAGCAACGGTATAAAGGCTTACTATTTCCCACATTTAACTATATAGTCAAAATAGTACAATGATTTCCTGTAAGTCAAGTTTGTTCCACATTGTTCATTTGTTCTGTTTATTTAGGCACATCACTCACTCTAGACTTTGACAGAAAAATGATTTATTGCAAGGATGATGCAATGCAGCCAATTTCCTCCCCTCCCTGTTTCTTTGTTGTTGTCGGACTTGTCAGGATTACAAAGTAGAATCGATGCACATCAAGCATGAGTTCTGTTAACAACCTTCACTGTGCAAATAAACAAAACACAGCAGATGGAACATGGACTGTAACAACCTCCATTTTTCCCAGTGGTGGAAGAAGTACTCATAGTTTTTTTTATTATAAGGTAAATGTAGCAATACCACAATTTAAAAGGCGGTCTGTATTAAAATGTTTTAGTCCTACAATATCCACCTTATTCTTGGCCCTTATCCAGGGCAGCGCCATAAAACCATAAAACATTTGATTCTGTGTCAAATAATATTTGAAGGTAAGGTAAAAAAAAAGAAGGTATTTATTAAATATAGTATATAATATAATTAAATATTCATTATTTGTTTTGACACAGAATCAAATGTTTTATGGTCATGATTCGCCAGGAGCCTGGATGGCTTGGTTCCAGGCTTAAAATAATTTATATAAATATTTTCGGGTTTTCCATCTGTGGCCGTCACTGCTATGTCCTAATAGGCTGCAGGTGTAATGCCGGTAAACAGTGGGTTGCAAGATTTTGCAAGCGGACAGGTCCAAGAAAACAAGCCCAAAAGAAGCAACTGGGCTAAGTTTTATCACTTTACATTGGCTATATGAAAATAGCAGATGTACATGCTTACAGCGCGTCACATTGGAACACGTTGTGAGCTTGTAGATCTGCTATTTGTTTTTAAATAGGGGGAAAATGTATATATTTTTGTAAAATAGTATTGAAACATTTTAACAACACAAATCTTGTATGGGGTCCCTGGCACAAAATATTTTCAGATGGGGGTCCGAGGACAAATACATATTAATCTGGGGGTCCTTATAACATGAATAAATGTGGGAACCACTGTTTTAAAAAACATTAGGAAGCAAGCCCAAAGCAACTACACTTTAAAAAAAACATCCCAAAGTCGCTTATTACAAAGCAGACATGGCAACACTGGTAAACAGGAAACTCTTTGATATGTGTATTGGCATCAGAATATACAAACTGTACCAAAGTAAAAGTACTTTATCAAGCTCACAACGTGCCTCGATGCAACACGTTGTGAGCTTGTAGATCGACTATTTTCGATTAGCCAAATTGGTTAATGTATGTTTTGTAATAATAATCTAAAACTACAAAGTAACTTGTAACTATAACGTTTTCAATCAATTGTAGGGGAGTAAAAAGTACAATATTAGCACACAAACCATGTTTCCAACCCCCGGACACCACTGCAGCCATGGTTCACCAAGTAGTGAACCAGAGTGCATAACACATAAATAAGGCATAAATAAGTCCATCACGTAGCTGGCCTGTGGGTTCACTCAAATTCTTTACTGCATGCCCCCCCCGCTCCCCTCTCTCCTCTCCCCCATGTTTCCTGTCTCTCTGTTCACTCTGCCTTCGAATAAAACAGAAATGCCAAAACAATAATATTTAAAAGAAAACTGATTACCCCTCAGCGCACACCGTCACGGGTTAGTATACTTGAAACCAATTCAAACAACACAGAAGTCTTACTGCTTTTCACATCTCTCCACCACCCCCTTCACCCCTATTTTCCTCTGCAACGACCTTTACACCAAAGCGTCCAGGGTCAGCGACTGACCCCTCCCAGAACCGTGACCCCTTCCTTCACCACCCTCAGCACCACCTCTCTGACCACTGTCCCATTCTTTCAGTAAACAACCCTTTATGGTTGTGGTTAAACAACCTCAGTGTGGTTGTGTCTGCCTTAGTGAAATAAAAAGTAAATGAGCACACTGCTGAGCATTCATTACGGGGCTAGAGAATAAGGTTTTATTGCAAACGGGATGGACAAACAAACAATTCATCCGTCCAATGAGGTGTCGGAGGCGACAAGGATGGAGAACGGTCATTATTTCAAATGAGGCCATTTATTGCAGCCCATCCATAAGCGTGGAGGAGGACCGCTGCTCTACTTTTTTATTTGTCTTGTTGGAACACAGATGATGGGGAAGCACATATCACTGTCAAACTGCAATGTGATCTTATCCAGGTGACACAAATTGCTGCTTTGAAATGCGACGCTGTCTTGTCAAAGCACTTTTGTTTTGACATGGCAAATCAGCGGCTTTCAGTTTCACACATGCACTGCAACATACATTACCTGGAGTTGCTGCATGAGAGAGCACAAAATGTAATGTCCAGATCAGTTGGACCGGTCCAGATATGCAACAGACTTGATAATAAAACAATAATATTAATATATCATTATATCGTCTCTGTCGGGTGGAAACCTCATATGTCCAAAACTGTTACTTTTCAGGATTCAAATTCAACGGTAGCAAAAGTAGCAGATCTGCAAGCTCGAAAGAAACGCGTCGCGCCACGTTTTGAGCTTGGAGATCTGCTACTTCTGCTACGTTTGTGTGACGCTGTAGTAGGATTGTTAATTTATGAAAAAACTCAAACAATTAGAATTACGGAGATTTCTGCCCGACAACAGCGATATATTATTACTAACTAGGACGGCGGCCTCGGGACACATTTTGTGTGACACACACACACACACACACACACACACACACACACACACACACACACACACCACACACCACACACCACACACCACAAACATCACAGAACTTCACTGGTTCTGGAGTCAGGTCCTGAAGCCATAGCAGTGGAAAAGAGACAAAAGTGGACATTTGTGCCAGATGTAATTAAATTCCCTTCCGGTGAGATATTGCGTTTATGGGAATGGGAAGGTCGTGAGGTCACAGTCACACTGACCTTTGACCACTTTCTAATCAGTTCAATCTTGAGTCCAAGTGGACGTTTGAGCCTAATTTGAAGAACCTCCCTCAAGGCCTTCCTGAGATATCACGTTAGCAAGAATGGGACAGACAGACGGACAGCCACGGCTGACGCTGATGGATGCATACAAATGTATGAATGATGAAAATATGGTTTATGGGAATCATTCTGGTTTTACTTTACTGAATTCTCACATCAGCTGTAAACTCATATTAATCAGTAGTATTATATTATGTTGGGGCATTTATCCTTCTGTTCAAAACCTCTGAACCAAATTCTGTGCATGTGCGTGCCTGAGTGTGCACGTGTTCCTGCGTGCGTGCGTTGTATAATGAGGCTTGACCCTCATCCCAGTATCTATATATATAATCATATATAATAATACTTGCCCACTGTTAAGCTGTGTAAGCATACAGTATGTGTATCTGACACCATGTGCTTTCCTTAACCAAAATACTGCAGACCCAAGTATATACAGGATGTCACCCAGTTGACGTAACACTGTCATTTGCTTGCTGGAACATCATGTTTCTGTAGCTTACCTACTTCTGTATCCGTTATGACTCACGTACAGTTCTGTATCCTCCGGTCATATATATATATATATATATATATATATATATATATATATATATATATATATATATATATATATATATATATATATATATATACGTGTGTGTATGTAAACCCCTTGGTCAATTTCTTGTTAATACTAAAATAGGATTACAGCATGGAGATGGAGATACAAGGTTTTTCTGCCCGACATGGACGATATGAGACATAAGTGAGAGAGGAAGCCATGTGTTAGAGGGAAGGTTGTTCTGTGAGGTCTGCATGGGGTATTGTCAGTGGAGGGAGAGGTATGTGTAGCACAGGCTGACAATGAAATACCTCAGCTTGTAATTGCTTTGGGGCGAGCCAGGCGTTGCATTGGGTCCTCTGGCAACGGAACACTTTGCTTTGGTCAAAACCCAGAGGTTCACAAAGGAGAGAGAGAGAGAGACTGGAGAACTACTGTACAACTAACCTTTGGGCTGGGGCCATGAGGATATTGTTGTTGTCGGGTGGAAACCTCTTATCTCCATATTCTAACTTTTTGTGTTTTTCCGTAAATTAATGCCCTACTTGATCACACTACAGCTTCACACAACAGTATCAAAAGTAGCAGATCTACAAGCTCGAAACGCGGCACAAAACGATGCTTTTTGAGCTTGTACATCCGCTACTTTTGCTATTTTTAAATTTGAATCCTGAAAAGTAACAGTTTTCCACCCGACAGAGATGATATTGCAAGGGGCCCACAAATAAATGGCAAAACAAGATTGAAATGTTTGTGTTATGATTTTTTAAAAAATCTTTAAAACCTTGAAATGTGAGTTTTCATTTATTGTGATACTGCTAAATAGGAAGTTAAAGTAGGCTATGCTACGTTAGTTCCATTAATCCATGCCGAAACATGATTAATAGATTGACCATAACCTACTCTGCCTGCTCTGAAAAGAAACGCGGCCCACCCATCCGACCACTTCCGTGTACCGGCAGCCTAGCGGACACAGATGGGTGGGCTGCAAACGCTTTAGAGATTGTCAAGTGGGCCCTGATCCAGAAATGGTTGAGAACCACTGAACTACAAGACAAAGGGTGATGAGAGAAAGGTGTGGAAGAGAGAAAGAGATGGAAAGGAGAGCCAAAGGGGAACGGGGGGGGGGGGGTTGGAGAGATTTCCTGAAGTGATTGGTAGAGATGGAGGCATTATCCTCTCAAGGGGGTTACAATACCAAAGTACACGCTTGGCCAAGCTTCCCATGGAATGAACTGGAAGAGGGAAAAGCGCGAGCACAGTGTACGTGAGGAAGAAAGGAAATAGGAAGCTTGATTTGTGAGGATATACAGTGGTGGAAAGTATAAGTACGGTACATTACTCAAGTACTGCACTTGAGTAAACTTTTTTGGTACTTTTACTTTACTTGAGTATGTTCCTTTTCCAGTACTTTATACTTCTACTCCACGACATCTAATAGGCATTTTTTTAAACTTTTTATTCCACTACAAATATTTGAACATTTTGTCACACGTTCCTTTGTAGATTTTTTATTCATTTATTACAAAACATGCATTAACCAGTTAAGCCCTATTTTACTTTGGATCGTGACGCATTGTGAGCAATTGTAGATCGGCTACAGTGGCGTAGCCAGAAAGTTGGCAGCAGCTGGGCATGGGGATTTGTGGGTGGGCACTCATGCACGCGCGCGCAGGGTTTATTATGTTATTTAATTGTTATTTTTGCCTTAATTTTCATGAAAACATTGACAGGTCGCAAATAATGCCCCGTTGTCCGCCTCCTCCGCGCGTCCGCAGTCCGCGGCTGTCCGCCTCCACTCACAGAGCACAGGCACAGTTCACAAGCAGAAAAAATGTTTTCTTCTTTTTTTTTTTGGGTGGGCACAACAGCCAGGTGGGTGGGCCCAGGCCTACCTATGCCCACCCGTGGCTACGCCCCTGATCGGCTATTTTCGACAATTTTGAAAACCTTTGAGAATAACATACATGCAGGTATATACAGCTCCCCTGGCATGCTTGAACAACAGTTTGCGCCATCTGCTGATAGTGAACAAAATCAGATCTCACTGAATCAAACTGTGTCAGTTCAGATCAAAGATCCGAAACTGACAACTCCTGGCAAAAGAATGACAACCTGTATGATCGTCAACAGTGCCCAGCCACCCTTGATTTGTGATGAAGACGAGACAAAACATTCCACATGGTAAATGTCCTGAGACAGCATCAGCATTCCACTGCAGCCATTCTGAGACCGGCTAGGTCACACCGCTGTGACTATTCTCTGCAAACGGAAACAGTTTCATCTCGTCACAAATCTCTGATCTGTGAAGTGGATATGACAACACAAGATACTGTAAACTGTAGATAACAACATATAGCATATAACATTACCAAAACGTCCATACTGTAGTTTGTTTTCAACTTGTCTAGTGCACTTTCCACATAAGTGCAATCCTCTCTGTTTGACCTATATGTCACACCATCAACCCCATATATTCTAATTCTGTGGAATGATCCCCCCCCCCCTTATCTCCACCACTTTCAAAGCACTGGTGGCTTGTAAGTTAGTATTCATGCAACAAAATGGAGCAGTTGTGTTTTTTTTCCTTGTTTGTTTAATTTATTCTAATATCGATCCACTCCCTCTGTGCCGCGGCTCAGGGCTTTTATCACACCCCAGCATAAACACATCGCACGCAAACGTGGGTCTGCAAAACATTTACCCTGCACATCGATTCACTTCGGCAAATCATAACTAATGTACGTCTACAAGCAAGCGGACGCCTCTCCCCCCCACCCCCCCTTCTCCTCCTTCTCCATCTTCTACGCTTTATTTCCCAGAACGATCATTTTCCGGCCGGGGAGTTAATTGAATCCGGCGTCGGGCGTAAAGTAGTAGGTCCTTAGCCACAGTTGCCTGCCCGCGGTGCGTACGAGGCGCGAGCATAGACTGTTTATCTGGAGCCAGGTTTTAGAGAGGGAGAGAGAGAGAGAGAGAGAGAGAGAGAGAGGCCAATGGTGTGTGATGCACACACCCACTAAGTTATATTAAGAGGCTGGATGTTCAGGGTACCTAATGGTTGTTTAGACAGAGAGTGTTGTTTGCACGGTCCAATTTATCCTAGGATTGGGCAACAATCCCAGAACTGTAGCATAATATTTATATCAAATTGCCCTTTTTTTTTTTGCTTCAGAACCACTATTGGAAAGTGTTTCTCGAAGGAATTTACGACTGGAAATATTGTAGATTACCAGGGACAAGGGCATTTGAAAATGTGTCGATTCACAGTCGGCTCTGAGATGTGTGCACTTTTTAAGTTCCTATCTGGGATTCAGCACCGTGCTAAGAGGCACTTGGGCAGAACTGGGCCTGGCAGACATCCAGCTGGTGCACAGTGGATTTGATAAGCAGCAGGCCACCTGATATGTGTGGTTCCCAGTGGTGTAAAGTAACTAGGTCCATTTACTCAAGTACTGTACTTGAGTACAATTTTGAGGTATTTTTTACTTTACTGGAGTATTTCCCATTTTCAATACTTTTACTTCTACTCCACTACATCTCAGAGGCAAATATTGTACTTTTACTCCATTACAATTATTTGAAAACTTTAGTTAATAGTTACTTTGCTAATATAAATGATTACATTTTAAAACATACACTTTAGCCCTATTTTATACCTAGGATATTAGCCTAGAATTGTTCCCCCTTCTTTCATAGCTTCAGTGGTGGAAAAAAGTACTCTTACTTACTTAACTCAAAGTAGTAATACCACAATATAAAAACACTCTGTTACAAGTAAAAGACCTGTATTCAAAAGTGAACTTAAAAGTAAAAAAAAGTATTTGTCAGACTTTTCAAAATTGGGAGCAGATCTGATCTTTTCGAAGTTTAAAATAATGCTTCAGAGGTAAGTTTTAAAATGATTATTGGTACTGGAGTAAGAAGTACAATATTTGCCTCTGAGATGTAGTGGAGTATACGAGTAAAAGTATTGACAATTGGAAATAGTCAAGCAAAGTAAAAATGCCTTAACATTGTACTACATTCTACTCAAGTACAGTACTTGAGTACATGTACCTAGTTACTTTGCACCACTGCGAAGCCTCCCCTTTCAAAGTGTTTTGGTTGATGCACTCCCAGCTGAGCTGAATAACTTTTAGCGACCCTAATGGTTGAGGAAGCCCTGCATGCCACCAACCAGAGGACCGCTTAAATATTCATCTCCACACGATACAAAAATGAAAGAAATACAACACAAAGTACTTTCATGGATGGTGGTAGAACAAAAGGGAGGGGGGGGGGGTAGTTTGAAGTCAATGGGCAGGTTTCGTGTTGCCATGTCTGCTTATTTAAAGTGACTGTGGGCTTGTTTTTCTCTAGAGTTATACTTATAAATATTTGTAGTGGCGGGTTGCGTTTTTTTGGGCTTGTTTCTAAAGTGTGTAGTTGCTTATTTGGGCTTGCTGTCTAATGTTGTTTAAGCCAGTGGTTCTCAAACATTTTCATGTCAAGAACCACCAAATAATATGTATTTGTCTGCAGACTGAAAATGTTTGGGCCATGTGACCCGTGTACCAGATTTGTGTTCATAATTGTGTTCACATCTTTTCCAAGATAATTTTTTTAATTAGCTGGTCTACAAGCTCACATAGCCAATGTACATTGGCTATTTTCAAATAGCCAATGTATATAGGCTAGACCTCTTTGCTTGTTTCTCTCACAAAATCTGGCAACACTGGCAGGCAGAGGTGTGATGCTGCAGCCAGGCCCACCACAGTGACACTCCCACAGTGCAGTGGCTTTATAAAAATAGCCCACGCTTTGCACCTCTCTCTCTCTCTCTCTCTCTCTCTCTCTCTCTCTCTCTCTCTCTCTCTCTCTCTCTCTCTCTCTCTCTCTCTCTCTCTCTCTCTCTCTCTCCCCACAACACGCCGGCACAACGGCTTCCATCTGCCGTGATGAGGGACATTGCATAACCAACTCTGCTCAGGTGGAAGAGAAGGTGTGTGTGCGTGCAAGGTGCATACGTGTGTGTGTGTGTGTGTGTGTGTGTGTGTGTGTGTGTGTGTGTGTGTGTGTGTGTGTGTGTGTGTGTGTGTGTGTGTGTGTGTGTGTGTGTGTGTGTGTGTGTGTGTGCATGCGCGTGCGTGCGTGCGTGCGTGCGTGCGTGCGTATGTGTGCGAGGTCCCCCAGGCCTCTGGCTGAGAACAGCATGTCTTGGACGTTGTGCAGGTAACAGAAGAGGACAGAGGACATGAGAGGTCATTCAAGCCATCGCTGCCAGCGAGCCAGCAGGAGGAGAGAGATTCACTGTTTGCCTCGAGGACACGTTGTTGGAAGCAGGGATCGAGCCCGGGACGTTCCTTTCAAGGCGGGTGACTCCTAGTCTCTCGAGGCTAAACAGTCTGCAGTGTGCAAGGGAAGTGCTGAAAATGATACGGGAGTAAAGCGGATGCCCCACCTCTCCCCGCTTCCGTTTCAAAATGCACACACGTGCACACACACGTTCACACACACACGCACGCACGCACGCACGCACGCACGCACGCACGCACGCACGCACGCACGCACGCACGCACACACACACACACACACACACACACACACACACACACACACACACACACACACACACACACACACACACACACACACACACACACACACACACACACACACACACACACACACACACACACACAGAGTTTTGTATCACTATACTTCTGAGGACATCAACATTTTAGGTTGGCAATTTTATGAATGCCATTTTATTTTTTTGCCATTTTAACCGTAAACCTAAAGACAAAAAATAGTAGATCTAATAGCAGGCTATTTTTCGGTGCACGACACCAGCACTCAACTACGTATAAATCAGGCATAATTCCAACCCAAGACCCTAAACCTAACCTCTAAATACCTGATCCTAACCCTAAACCCATGCAACCTGAATCTTTTCTAATTATAACCCTATCTCTAAACAACGTTTTCTATTTCTCAAATTCTACTATACTTGTGGGGACATTTTGGTCCTCACAAGTAACACACACACACACACACACACACACACACACACACACACACACACACACACACACACACACACACACACACACACACACACACACACACACACACACACACACACACACACACACACACACACACACACACACACAATCAAAAGCAATTGCTTGGCATACCGGTGTGAATAGGTTATGTATGCAGCCAATAGGGAAGCTGTCAGCCACAAGAAAGATTGCCTGGTCTCAACGCTAATGATAGGAGATGGATAATCGAGCCATAGATCAGCACGACTCAATCCATCCATCATGAAATGTGCCATTCACCAGCAGAGAGAGGAATACACAGAAATTAACCGAATAAGTACATTCTGAGATGGCAGTGGCTCCTATAGCAGTTAATTAATCCCTGTAACAAGATGTGTTTTTAACCACTTAAACCCTTGTGTAAACTGGACCAGAGTGGGATCTGTACTTGGTCAGCTTTTTTTCCCATCTACACAAAATGGCTACGCCAAAAATAGCCAATCTACAAGCTCACAGCGTGCCATCATGTCACACGTGGATATTTTCAGAAAATAGTAAAACAAAAATTCAGAAAGTTTGAGAACCACTGACTCACAGTAGGCCTATAGCTTGCTAAACATAATTATTTCTCAACTATGAATACAAATGAGCCACTGACACTGAAACCAAAACCTATAACCAGATCAAGAACCAGTCCAGTCCAGAACTGTGTTACATTAACTATGGAAACATCGAGATATATGTGTGGGTTCAGTCGAAAACCTGGCTTCTCCCTTTGGTAATTGAGGTTGTTGGGTTTAATACTATTATTGAGGAACAGAGACTGTGTTCTGTATTATGTGATTTCGGTGTTTGTTGTTGAAAATGAATGTCACTTTTTGTTGAATTGTACACTGTACGATGTGTTAAGATTGCCTCCTTTTGAAAAGAAAAAAAGAACTGCCAAGCAAGAAAGAGGTATTTTTGTTAAAGGGTGAAGACATGGTAGAATGTTCATGGAATAAACTGCAGAGATAAAGCATGGAAAGTGAGAAAATGCAACCTATATGATTGCACGCCTTAAGTCTGCCTATGTTTACAGTATGCTCATTTAGAGGTTTATTTGTTTACGGCTTGCCTGTCTGTGTTGGTATCAAGGAGCCAGCCTGAGATTTTTACATTGACGCCAATACGAAAGAGACGGTTCATATGAATGGCCTGTAGTTTCGCCGTTTTACCCCTGCTGGTGTCAGAAAGAATTTATTTTAATGCAAGCGGATGGGTTTTTGACAAACTTGATTTTTTTACCTTACCAAACATTGTCATAAATACTATATGCTTCCAGTCGCTAGTTTAAAGTCTCCTTTCAATCATCATGATATGTGTTTTGGTAGGGGGGGGGGGGGTGATTTGATTGACAAGCTACACAACCAATAGCATTCATTCCCCGCCCCCCGCTTTTGATTGACAAGCTACCCAACCAATAATGGTCTGGTGTCATTCTGCAGGATATGACGCGACATTGAAAGATGGCGGATTGCACACAGCTGAACAATGGGCTTCATTTACGGTCTGTAGAGTCTAGGGGCGTAACGCTGTCCATTCATTTTATACAGTCTATGGTTGGTATTTGATCATGTGTATGGGCTTTGGCTTACCATTCACCATTGTTAATGGAAGAACACAGTAACACATAATAGACACTGATGCACCCTGAGACATCCCTCCTCAGCCAACTAACAGCCTGTGATGCTACAATATTGTCAGTTATTGTCTCCGCCAGGCCGTAAGGCATGGCGAGAGAGTATGTTTTACCCTCCGTCCGTGTGTCCGTGTGTCCGTGTGTCCGTGTGTCCGTGTGTCTGTGTGTCTGTGTGTCCGTGTGTCCGTGTGTTACCACCAAATCTCCGGCACCGTTGGCCCGGTCGCTGCGAAACTGTGCACACACACTCCCTGGATGCCAATTCAGAACCTCTGCCTCAAATTTTTCACATGGGTCTGTTATAGCGCCACCAGGAGGCCGATTTGTGCAAAACCCATTTTTTCACATTACTCCTACAGTTTTTAACCAAACGTCATGCAAATCGGTACACAGTATCTCTATAGTCATGTGATCAACCCTGATCTGTCCGATTTCCCATATTCCATCCTCATTGGTTAAGGTTGCCATCCAAAGTTTGCAGGATTGGTCCGTTTTGAACAAACTGCCTCAAACCATGCACGCAGCGTGCGATTTCCGTGAAATTTCACACGCACATTCCCACTAGGCCGAGGAAGAAATGCCACCCTTTTCACATTGGCCTGTTATAGCGCCACCAGCAGGTCTAATTTAGCAAAACACATTTTTGCAACAAAATGCTTCAAATCATGAATGCAGTGTCCGATTGCCGTGAACGACCTAAGAATAAATGGCACCCTTTTCACATTGGTCTATTATAGCGCCACCAGGAGGCCACAATAACGTATCTGACCTGGCGGAGACCTGTGCTCCGAGGAGCACTTTATCTAGTTTATGCATTGTGATACAGCAGAACCAATTAACTATTATATTGAATACAAAAGAGAGGGCTACCGCCTTATACAGTACGTCTCGTATTTAAAAACCTCTCAAACTTTGTTCTTTTTTATTTCAAGGACCCCCATAATTCTGAGAGTATACAAATGTACTCTCTCAAGAGTTGCAGACCTCTAGGGGTCCATTTGGAACCCCTCCAAGGAACCGTGAGGGTCCCTGGACCGCACTTTGAGAACTACGCAGTGTACCACCACTACATTTGAGAGTGTAAATACAATGCATATAGCCTGGCTGACTGCCTTTGAGAGTGAGAGTGAACTGTGATCTAAGGAGCGTGCTGTACATTGAATGAACTGTGTTTGGCGTACGATCTAGCAGTCAATTCGTTGCAGGAATACCAGGCGACATCACTCCGTTTCAATTACTGTTATCTGCGGCCTTACATGAATCAAGAGGTAATGTAGCCTGTAACCAAAAAGCTACAGGAGAGGAGAGGAGAGGGGAGGGGAGGGGAGGGGAGGGGACTCTGAGAAGGTGAAACTGTGTCTTTTGGGAAACTAGTGTTTTTTGTTATCATATTCAGTGGTGGAAAGTGTACTGTAATTTAGTTTTGAGGTACTTTTGCTTTACTTGAGTATTTCTATTTTGTCGTTCCATATATGCCCATTATGGGCATAATCGTTGTAGCCAAATCGATTTGGGTATACAGTATGATAAAGTGTGAGAACCACTGGTCTATGCTTATGTGCGTGTGTGTGTGTGTGTGTGTGTGTGTGTGTGTGTGTGTGTGTGTGTGTGGGGGGGTTGGAATCCCGCACATTAAGTATCTTGGATCCACAAACTCTGTTGTATTTGTCTGCCCTTGTCTAGAAATGTTTAAATGCAAGTAGCCTACTGTGTGTGTGTGTGTGTGTGTGTGTGTGTGTGTGTGTGTGTGTGTGTGTGTGTGTGTGTGTGTGTGTGTGTGTGTGTGTGTGTGTGTGTGTGTGAAAAAACATCTGAAAAACATCAGTCCAGTCCCTCGCACCTCTGTGCCGAATTGTACCGAATTAACCAAAATAAAGTAACAAAACCCCCCAAAAATTAACAAACCCACCCGAAAAAAACACGCACGGACCTGCGTGTGTGCGTGTGTGTGTGTGTGTGTGTGTGTGTGTGTGTGTGTGTGTGTGTGTGTGTGTGTGTGTGTGTGTGTGTGTGTGTGTGTGTGTGTGTGTGTGTGTGTGTGTGAGAGAGACTCTAACCCACTGTTGTGATTTACTACTTCTCTGTTGTGATCCTAAAAGCCCGCCTTCTCCTTCTTCCCTTTCTCTTATGGCAATAACAAAAATGATGGAACAATTTAACTCACTGTTTTACACTTTTTTACACTGCACTTAATTTTTATCAGTACCTTACTCTGCATTGTATTTGCATTTTTGGATTCATGATTTTTCACTCCACTACATTCCAAAAACAAATATTGTACTTTTTACTCCTACATTTCTATGATTTAACCTTAAAGCAGCACAACGTAACTTTCCTCTTCTACCCAGGATTTGAACCTGGTTTCCTGCGCAAGTGCTGACATTCTTTACCATTGAGCTAATAGAGCCGGCCTGCTTGCTCAGGGAATACATTGAATCTTGAGAACACAGATCCAGATCCTGTCAGATCCTGTGTCTAGGTGAGACATGGCCTTTGCCACAATCTAAATGTCTCAATAGCAGGGAGACAAAATTCAACCACCCCAAGAGTATAAGTTAGTTTGTATTAACATACTCTACCATGCAGATTTTTTTTCTCAATTTAGTCATTATGCCAGTAATCTCTTTCCACACATTTCTGTGTTGGACCCTATGGGGTCACATGCTAGTTAAAGGCCCCCACTAGAGGACATAGTGCGTCCTACTCCAGCGCAACACTCCCCCTCGCTGACAGGCACTTCCCCAGCCCATAGGAGATGCACTTACAGTATGGGAAGGGAGAGTATAGCAGACACATGAGTGAAAGCTAAAGAAATATAAAGCCTTCATCAGCTTTTTATTATTTCATATTATGTATTGTAGGGCTATAGATGTTCAGGCCTGACAATCTAGCACTGATCAGAGCACTATGTCATGCAAAGTTTGGCCAATCATGTTACGTTTGTGACATTTGTTGGTCAATCAAATCCGGAAGTTACGTTTGTGACGCCAACCCACCCAACGTCCACCCATAAGCCAATTTGAACATAACATTGCCAATATTGATGGGCTAACATTGAATGGTGGTTGGTGGCGTAGAACCGGGGAGATTTTAAGGATCAATCAATCGATTATGTTTGGCTTGGATCAACGGAACGAACATAGTATAATATTTAGTGGTATCACAAAGGAAACTACTTTGTTCAAGGTTTTACATCATTTTTGTTTTGTTTTTGTTACATTATTCATTTTTGAGTGGTGCCAACCACTCCTATATCTGACATTGTCTGTGTGTCCGTGTGTCCGGGTGTATGTCCAATAAACAAACATTGATGACAACATCAATACGGGGCTCATCAAAGGCACCACTCTCTTCACACAGGGTGTGATTTTTATATTAATGATGAATGAAACTATCATGAAATTATCATTTGGGGGCTCACTTGCAATACCCCCACGGCCCACCAGTGGTGTGGTCCCGGGCCCACAGGTTCAGAATCACTGGCTTTAAACATCAAGGAGCGGGTGCCCCTTTAAAATCTTTCAGAAGCCACTCAACTCTAGTCCAGTGAGGTATGTGGTCACGGTCAGGTTTAGGCTTGGCTCAGGGAGGTGGATGCCTCTGCCATCCATACAGACTAAATTACATTTTATTGATTACAAAAAAGTTACATAGTGATTCTTTAAGACCTATATTTAAATATAGTGATGCGTTGTGAGCTTGAAGATCTCCTAATTTCATTATATTTTTTAAATAAAGAAATAACTTAATTATTATTATTTTTGTTAATTATTATTTCATTATTATTTAAAAAAAAACATTTGAATACAGCAATGCGGTGATATTCAAACAAAATGTACTTTACAATTTGTGCTTTTGAACACTTTTGAAGCAAGTTCTCCAGTACCGAAGTACAAATTTGACTGAGGAATTTTCACCTGTAGTTGAGTGACATTCATTTTGATCAGGAGTATCTAGACTCAAGTACTTCTTTGTCAACCCCTGGTGACTATAACCATTCAGTTCCCCTCTGCAAGAAAACAAAATAAAACAACATCACAGCACAGGATGTTCTAAAGTTTATTTAACACAGGCAGGGAAATGATACATATATAGAAACATTATCATCACATCAAGGATATTATAGCTTTGCATTTTTCAGTATTTTTTGTTTTTAATTTCAGTTTAGTTTCAATTAGTTATTTTTGTTTAGTTTAGATTATTATGGTCATTATAATGATTACAAATCATACAGTAGCCACTTAAGTCCAGTTTCATACCTCGGCCATTAGAAAAAAGCTGATCTACAAGGTCACAACGCGTTACACTGTTATGCGTTGGGAGCTTTTAGATGTGCTATTGATTTTTTGTTGTTGACGTTTAACACATTTTAGCACTTTTGCTTTGGTACTTTAAGTGTATCTATCAATACCTTTGTACTTTGATTCAAATAAAATGTTGAATGCAGATATTTTACTTGTAACAGAGTAGTTTCATACTGTGGTATTGATACTTTTACTTATGTACTGCTTCCACCACTGCTCTTGTTTTAGAGGAGCAAATAAACACTTCTGATGTCAAATTATTTTGGGGGTCCTCAGATGATTAGCATAATGTGACATATTGTTTTCTCACTCAACAGTAAACAAACCAACATACGGAATAAGTGTATACCGGGAATCTGCACATTTCTAAAGTTACAATTTAATGATTTTTTGTCAAATATTACATAAAGAGGCAAACATTGTGAAAACAGCAGATCTACAAGCTCACAACGCCTCGCAGTGCGAGGCGTTGTGAGCTTGCAGTTCGGCTATTTTCACAATATTTATCTGTGCAACCGAGTCAAACTAAATGTAATGCCTACAATTCCAAGTGCTTGTCAGGGTCGGGGGTCCCCAGTTCAAATATGATTATTTTAGGGGGTTACTGCCTGAAAAGTTTGGGAACCCTTGCCATAGGCCTACACACACACACACACACACACACACACACACTATTCATTGACAACAGACCCAAAGCATAGGTGACATAAAGAAGTAGATGAAACTCTGTGGAAAAGATGTGGTACCCTTGTTCGAATATAGACTCAAAGTATATCCAATTTGCTAGTACTGTCTATCTGTTTGATTTGAAAATATTAATACACAGATTGTGGAAAAGAGAAAAAGAAAGCAAGCCCAATCGTCTGTCCGTCTGTCCGTCTGTCTGTCTGTCTGTCTGTCTGTCTGTCTGTCTGTCTGTCAGGTAGATTAATATCATCCATTATAAGGTAACCTATATAGGTTTGTTGTGGAATTTGCAGTAAAGTGTTGTTGTTCAGCTTCAGGACTCTTCTGTTTTGTGGGTTGAGTCTTCCAGCGCAGTTGAAAGTTAGTTACTCCCTGGTTGGCCAAAGATTCACGTAACTGAAGAGGAATAGAAGAATTGAATTATGTCACCATTGTGATGTAGCATATGATCAGATGCACATTCTTTTACTCAGAGCAGGCTTAACGCGTTTCGGCCTCAGCCTTCCTCAGAGGAGGAACCCCCTCAGAGCAGGTTCAAACGCTAACAATGGGGGTTCACCCTCTTTTTATGGTTTACATGCACACCTGTGTTTGCTTAACAACCAATCAGTTCACAATCAGAGCATCAGAAAACATCACAGAGTACATCATGATCACCGGGAACGCATCTGTGTGTCATTTTTAGATTGTGTTAGGCTACTCAAAAATAGCAGATATACAAGCTCATAGCGCGGCACCGAGTGCCGCACGATGAGCTTGTAGATCTGCTATTTTTGAAAAATCATGAAAAGTATTTGATTTTTTTTTGCCGGACATTTGTAACTCAAACCTTTGCTTCGGGTTCCTGGAACTAAATATTTTACAAATGTTAGCTTTAAAAATATATAATCCAAGATTTTACCACAAATTTTCACGATTTTTCAAAAATAGCAGATCTACAAGCTCATAGCACGGCACTCGGTGCCGCGCTATGAGCTTGTATATCTGCTATTTTTTAGTAGCCTTACGTGAAATGTCACAAAACACTTTATGTCAATCATTAAATATCCTTCAGAGTTGATTACCTGTTGTAAGAGTTGGTCACTAATGGCTGGATTTGTCAGGTCAGCATCAGTCTGAATCTTCATCCTCACCACCTTCACTTCTTGAATAGCTGCACACACACACACACACACACACACACACACACACACACACACACACACACACACACACACACACACACACACACACACACACACACACACACACACACACACACACACCAAATAAAAAGCTAAAGTATGTGTAAAAATAACATAGGACCTATACTAATAATGTTGATCTTTTGTGCTAAAAAGTTGAAACTTGACACTCACCTCTGTGGCAGAGGAATGCAAACTGATCTAAACAGTCTTTATCATTCCAAGTAAAGTGTGAGTAATGAAATGCTGCACAATGTTGATTCTGGCCATAATTATTGGGCTCGTTATCAGCCCAGTCCCAGTGTGTGAAGGAGAGGTTGCTCTGGTCAGACCATGCCCATGCTACTCTGTAAAGGCCGATCCATGGTGATCCATCTGTTTCCAATAAAGACACAACTTGGTTGTTCTCTTCAGCATTTTTGATAACAGCCAGGTCTGTGTAACGATCTCTGCAGTATTGCTGGGCAGCCTTCCATGATGATGTCTTCTTGACTAAAATATATTTCTGCTGGACTCCATTATCTAGGGAAGAGAACAGTGAAATAGTGTCACTATGGACCAATTGCTTGCAGACAAATGCACTACAGTATGTATTCAAACATATCTGTGTATGTGTCCATGCACGTGTGCAAGCTACATGCCAGGCTGTGTGTGATAAGTATGAATAGATTATTTTGATTGTATAGATAATAAGTTCTTACCATCATACCACAGAAAATATCGTTCATGTTCACAGTAGAATCTGCGTACTGTATGTGTGCATGCATGTGTGCACAAGTGAATGCACACGTGTGCATACCAGTCTCTGTTTGTTAAGTGTGTGTGTTGATTGTAAAGTGTAGGCAATGACTTCTTACCATAATAACAGACAAAATAGCGTTCCTGTTCACAAGGTACATCCCACCAAAAACCATCAGTACTGATTATCACACAGAGCTCTTTGGCTGCATTATAATTTGGATCGCCAGAACCAGAACGCCAGTTATGATACTCTGTCCTGATCTGCACATCAACTGCTGACCATCTCCAAGAGTTGACATCATGTCCTATGGTTCCCTTCCAGGATTTGGGGTCATCATACAGTCCAAACCACAACCATTTATCTTTGCCAAAATTGACTGCTTTCAGACTCTTCACATCTTCCATGTTCTCTATGGTGGCCAGGTCAGTGTACTTCTCTCTGCAGTAGCTCTGAGCATCCTTCCAGGTCATTTTCAAGTTAACAACGTGATACTCACGAAGCACACAACAGGAGGGTATGTAGAAACCTGAAGGTCAAGGATAGTGGAGTTAGAGCTTGTTACAGGCATATTTTAAAATACCTTTTTGGCTTTGCTTTGGTCTGGGTAGTCAAAACTATATGTTGTTGTACTTATGTTTTGACCTTCGTCAAGTGTTCAGATTATACTTATCCTGACAACAAACTCCACCTCCCCTGGTAACAACAACACCATCATATATCACTCATGCGTTTCCCAATCCTTAGTTTAACTCTGATACCTGGCCTGCACAAAATGATGCAAACCATGAAGATTATCATCTGGTCAACTATTGTTTCAAGCGGCTTGAAAAGTAATTCAGTGGCATGTTTACCTATAGTCAAATCCATCTGCCATCTCAATCTCTCTTTGTCCATATTGTTTATAAGCAAGAAGTAATATAATGCAATAATTGTAGCTGTGTCTTAATACAGTATTTGTCTTATACTGTATGTTACTGCATGTTTTAATACAGATGGTCAAAACTATTGAAACGATAAAAGCTAATACGACAAACAAATAACAAGATACTCCATGGTCTTACCAGAGAGGAGGATGATCAGAAGTAATGTATGATCCATGACTTCTCTGTGAGGAAATAAACAACAACAGTTATTATCAGAATCAGTTTCAATGTCACATCACGTTTACATGTAAATCAGTGGATATGGATAATCAGCTGTTCACAATACACAGACAGGATTAATTTATAGTGTGACTCAAATGTGCATAAACAAAAAAAAAAGTCAACATTACTTCTGGCATAAAAGGAAAAGAAAAATATCCTTACGTACAGTGTGTGGACAAAAATATTCAAAACAGATTTATTTTAATTAATTAAAACAGTTGAATGATAAATCTATGGAATAGATTTGATTAAACTTTCAGATTTCACTGAAATCTGAATTACAAGTGTATTTTATACTCAAACTTAAATGTAAAACATTTAAGAAATTAAAGTTTTCAATTAAATCTTCCTTTTAATATAAGAGGACACTGGCATACCATACCAGTCTTCTATAAATATTTTAAAAGCACTTTAAAAAGTAATCAGTAATTAAAAGTAAACTCACCGTGAAAACTTGATGTCTGGTGTTGCAACTGTTGATTGTATCAAAGAAATGTAACTATGGAGTAAATCTGCAGAGCTGGATACCTTTCCTGAACTTTGATAAGTCACCTTTATTATATAGAGAAGTTGCAAACGTTTATTTTCATATGCAAATGAGGTCATATGGTGATTGGGTTTATGGAAACGTTTCAGTCACCAAGGTGAATACTTGCTGCAGCTTGACTGTCATTTTCCAACAACATCCAAACATTTCCAGGACAGCCAATCTACAAGCCTCGCAATGCATCGCATCTTGACACATTGTGAGCTTGTAGATCGACTATTTGTGAGAAATTGTGAAACATTTTGAAAATCTTTGGAAATCTTTGGCCAGAATAGGGAAGTGAATGCAAAAGATATAACAATAAAAGGAAAAGGGAGATATGCATTTTGGAGTAATCGCAGATAGATATAGAGTCATCAGACCTTTGGGGGACCGGGACCCCATATAATGTTCTGGGAAGACAAAGTGTGGAAGCTGAACAGAAGAAGGTTAAGGGCTCTTACACTATACAACACACCTGATGAAGATATGTGTAGCCTATTGCTGCTAGTGTGCAAGAAAGGACAGAAAAATATGAATAGAGAATAGAACTAAAATTTCACTTTAACATAAATAAAAATGTCAGCACTTGCACAGGAAACCGGGTTCAAATCCAGGATAGAAGAGGAAAGTTACATAATACAGGTATAACTATATTCTGCCTTTGACTTTTATTCTTTTTATGTGACTTTATTTATTTGAATTCACTCTTGTTTTGTTGTTGCTTTTCATCCTTTAATTTACTTTGGTTTTGTTGTTGCTTTTCTTTATCCTTAAGTGCCCCTTTTGCCTCATGTAAGGTACTTTGTATTGTCATTGTGCATGAAATGTGATATACAAATCCATTTGCCTTGCCTTGTCTGGGTCATGTCCAGCCATGTCCTCTCCTTTCACTCAGGTACCCGGTAGTCACACCATCACTCATTAAATAAAATACTGCAACTATCAAACTCTCCTCCATGCTTACAATGCTTTCGATTTTTTAGTTTTTGAGAAACTGCTTTCCCCCAATACTTTTTCAAAACATACTTAAAGTATGAAAGTAATAGTACTCATTATGCAGAATGGCCCATTTCACAAGTTTTTAAATCAAGCTCACAATGCGTCGCGATGCGACGCATTGTGAGCTTGTAGATCGGCTATTTTCAAATGGCTGAAATATATATAGGGCTGAAATGGGTAATGTATGTCTTGTAATAATAAACCTACAAAGTAACTAGTAACTAATGTTTTCAAATAATTGCAGTGGAGTAAAAGTACAATATTTGCCTCTGAGATGTAGTGGAGTAGAAGTAAAAGTACAGAAAATTGGAAGTACTCCAGTAAAGTAAAAACACCTCAAACTTGTGCTTAAGTACAGTACTTGAGTAAATGTACTTAGTGACTTAACACGTGTTGTCCACATCCACGGCAAAGCTTTGATATAGAAAATACAAATACTAGAGCCAGTCTCCAGGTTTTCTTCAGAATAGGTAGAGAGCCTATCCTACCTGGGTCGCGGTTTTCCACCCCCATTCTGAATTCCGATAGACGTCTTTAATATCGCGTGCAATAAGAACTATGTTCCAAAAATAAACAAATGATTTCACTCTTATGGGTATGGGCATCAACTGACGGTGAGAAAACGCAAATGTTACTTCCGCCGAATTAGTTAAATTTTCGCCAGAAACAGACTGTATCAAATATGAGTGACTGACTATCATAAACAATACAGAGCTACCTCCCTGACAATTTCGCCGGGACAGTTTGTTTATTTTTGGACCACAATTCTTATATGAGACGATTCTAAGATGACCCAATGTTATTCTCCATAGCGGAATTACTTTACGAACCAGGGGATGAACGAGTGACGTCAGGACTTCTGTACTCTATATAGGACACTGATTTAATAAATGCAGAAATACCAGTGGTGTAAAGTAACAGTGCAAGTACTTTGTTTCAACACTTCTATACTTTACCTGAGTTTATAGCCTACTCATCACAACTTAGACTTTACTTCAATACATTTAAAACTAGAAAGAGTGCTCCTCGGAGCACAGGTCTCCGCCAGGTCAGGTAGGTTATTGTGGCCTCCTGGTGGCGCTATAATAGGCCAATGTGAAAAGGTAGCCATTTCTTCTTAGGCCTTGCACGGCAATCGGACACTGCATTCATGATTTGAGGCATTTTGTTCAAAACAATTGTTTTGCTAAATTAGACCTGCTGGTGGCTCTATAACAGGCCAATGTTAAAAGGGTGGCATTTGCTCCTCAACATAGTGTGAATGTGCGTGCAAAGTTTGACCGCAATCGGATGCTGCGTTCATGATTTGCTGCATTTTGTTCAAAACAAGCCACTACTGCAAACTTTAGACGTAAATCTTAGCCAATCAGGATGGAATATGAAAGGTTAAACACATCCGTCTTGATCACATGACTACAGAGATCATGTGTACCGATTTGCGTGAAATGTGGATAAAATCGGAAGGAGTAATATAAAAAAAAATGTTTTACATAAGTCGGCCTCCTGGTGGCGCTATAAAAGGCAGATGTGAAAAATGCAGGGCAAGGGTTTTTCCTTGACCTCTAGGGAGCGCGCTTACAAAGTTTTACACAGATCGGTGCAGTTATAGGTAAAAACATGAATCGGCCTGTGATAGCGCCACCATGAGGCTGATTTGAAAATGTTCAATTGGCATTTCTTCCTCGGCATAGTGGAAATGTACGTGCAAAATGTCAAGGTAATTGCATGCTGTGTTCATGATTTGAGGCATTTTGTTAAAAACGGAGCACTCCTGCAAATTTTGGAAGCCATTTTTAGCCAATCAGGATGGAATATGAAAAATCTGAAAGACCCGTTTTGTTAATGACTGTAGAGATACTGTGTACCGATTTGCGAAATTTTTGGACAAAATATGTTTTGCACAAATTGGCCTCCTGGTGGCGCTATAAAAGACCCATGTGAAACAAATTGGGCAGAGGTTCTTCTGTGGCATCCAGGGAGTGTGTGTGCACAGTTTCACTGCGAGCAAGCCAACGGTGCCGGAGATTAGCTGTACACAGACAGAATGACACACGGACGGACAGACGGACAGGGGGCAAAACATACTCTCTCGCCATGCCTTTCGGCCTGGCGGAGACAATAAGAAAATTATTCTTTTACTGTACTATATAATCATTGGACACCTCGTTACTCAAATCTAATCAGAAAATAAATGCAAGTAACTCATCATCATGATATTGGATTATCCACACTGTTCATATTCACAAAAGGTACTCTCATCAAGACTTGATGCCTGCTGTCCATTGTTGTATGCTGATATATAAAATAGATTTAAATGGTTAAACTGATTTTGACGCTATTAAGCACCCGCTTAATCAATTAAAAAAAACCTGAAGGACCCCTGGGGGTCCCCAGACCCAACTTTGAGAACCACTGGGTAAGGTGCCAGTACACCCAGAAACACCACTGCTGAGAACCATTAAAAAAAAATAATCTTCCATGCCAATGAATGACCTGATTTTAACTTTAACAGGATAAGAGCTGGGTTTCCCAAATTCCCATTGACATTAACACTTTCTTGTAAACTAGGCCCCTCCCGCAAACTTTGGATCCAGAGACAATGTGCTGTGATTTAAGTGAGCAGTAGCCAAACGTGTGATACGAAAAAAACGCAAAATGGATGCAAATCTAGTTACGCGTAAATGTGTGAGTGGCCTGTATGGGGAGTTGCATCATGATCCAAGGGAACCAGTGGAAACTAGAAAAGGTGCTCCTCGGAGCCAGGTCAGGAAGGCTATTGTGGCCTCCTGGTGGCGCTATAATAGGCCAATGTGAAAAGGGTGCCATTTCTTCTTAGGCCTTGCACGACAATCGGACACTGACTGCATTCATGATATGAGGCATTTTGTTAAAAAACATTTGTTTTGCTAAATTAGACTTGCTGGTGGCGCTATAACAGGCCAATATTAAAAGGGTGGCATTTGTTCCTCAACATAGTGTGAATGTGCGTGCAAAGTTTGATCGCAATCGGAATAAAATTGGAAGTAGTAGTATGAAATAATGTGTTTTACATAAGTCGGCCTCCTGGTGGCGCTATAAAAGGCAGATGTGAAAAATGCAGGGCAAAGGTTTTTCCATGACCTCTAGGGAGTGTGCATACAAAGTTTTACACAGATCGATGCAGTTATAGGTAAAAACACGAATCGGCCTGTTCGCGCCACCATGAGGCTGATTTGAAAAATGTCAAATGTAATTTCTTCCTCGGCCTAGTGGGAATGTGCGTGCAAAATTTCACGGAAATTGCATGCTGTGTTCATGATTTGAGGCATTTTGTTCAAAACGGAGCGCTCCGTTTAGCCAATCAGGATGGAATATGAAAAATCTGAAAGACTAGTTTTGTTTAATGACTATAGAGATACTGTGTGATTTTTGGACAGAATCTGTAGGAGTACTGTCAAAAAATATGTTTTGTACAAATCGGCCTCCTGGTGGCACTATAAAAGACCCATGAGAAAAATTTGGGGCAGAGGTTCTGAATTGGCATACAGGGAGTGTGTGTGCACAGTTTCGCTGCGATCAAGCCAACGGTGCCGGATATTAGCTGGTCACAGACGGACGGACACACGGACGGACACACGGACGGACGGACATGGGGAAAAACATACTCTCTCGCCATGCCTTTCGGCCTGGCGGAGACAACTAGACAAAGTGCTCCTCCGAGCACAGGTCTCCGCCAGGTCAGGTACGTTATTGTGGCCTCCTGGTAGCGCTATAATAGGCCAATGTGAAAAGGGTGGCATTTCTTCTTAGGCCTTTCACGGCAATCGGACACTGCATTTTGTTTTGCTAAATTAGACCTGCTGGTGGCGCTATAACAGGCCAATGTGAAAAGGGTGGCATTTCTTCCTCGGCCTAGTGGGAATGTGCGTGTGAAATTTCATGGAAATCACAAGCTTTGTTCATGATTTGAGGTATTTTGTTCAAAACGGACCAATCCTGCAAACTTTGGAAGCCAACCTTAGCCAATGAGGATGGAATGTGGAAAATTGGACTGATCCGGGTTGATCACATGACTATAGAGATACCGTGTACCTATTTGCATGACGTTTGGATCAAATCTGTAGGAATAATATTAAAAAATGGGTTTTGCACAAATCGGCCTCCTGGTGGCGCTATAACAGGCCCATGTGAAACATTTGGGGCAGAGGTTCTGAAGCAAAGACATACACACGTACACGCACACATGCGCGCGCACTCATGGTTAACTATGGGTGCCTCTAACTACCAAAGACTGTCTCCAGAATTGATCTACAACACCAAAACACACAGTGTCATTGTCAGCAGACAACAGAGACATGTGTTTTGGGAACTATTCTGACACTTACAGTATGTTTCAGAAATGTAGCAATTCAAACTGAGTATGAAACTAAGGTTTCACAGAGACATATGCATTTCACTACACTATTGTCTGCCATAACGCTTTCTGCTTTGCACTTAAGTTTGACATATTGCTATTTATTTTTGTTTGTGTTTAGGGACTGTCATCATCTATTTACTGTATGTGTAGTTTGTATTTTTTAGCATGTTCACAAACTCAACGGTGAGTGTAAAACCGCCCCCTTATCACTGACATAATCCTTCAGAAAATAGAAAGTGTTTTTTCCTCCAATCAGGCAAGTGGATTCTGATTTTAAAGGTGAACTGGTGCTGTATTCAAGACCACCTAAAGTGAGGAGGGTGAGTCCAAGTCAAGTTAGGTTGGGGGAGTTGAGACAGCTCTGTTAAGGCTGGGAGCAGAACAATTTGGACCATACTTGTAACTATACCATAACTATAACACCATAGAAATGTGGTCTTGGGAACAGACTTGAGACTGACATTTTGTCTTGACTCCTACAGCTCTGTTTCTCACAGGAACCATGCAAAACATGTGATTTGCACCTGTATGATTTCCATTAGGACACAACCAGGGTCAAGGTGTGGTGGTGTTGAGGTTTATTATGTAGGTAATTCCTCTGCCTGGCCCATGGTCTCACTGAGAGACTTCTGCTAGTAAGTGGAGTCACATCATTTATTAAGCAATGAAACACATTCACATAGATTTCTAAAGTGCAATATTATTTGTGGTAAAGTATTAAAACGTTAAACTGTAAATCAACAGATTATTCTCAAATACAATTGAAACATTTTTAATCACAATATTGACTAACAACAAATCTTTTGCATAGGTGTCTCAAATAACATATATCCAGTACACTTCTACGTAAGGAAAGTGCAGTAATACGTTAAAATAAGCATAGATTGCAAACATTATACCAAATATTATTTTGACCTGTAAAGGCAACCAAGATATATAGGTCGATCTATCCGTATCTATGTAACATCTATCTCGTCCATCTGGTCCATCTGGTTCTGTCTGTCTGTCTGTCTGTCTGTCTGTCTGTCTGTCTGTCTGTCTGTCTGTCTGTCTGTCCGTCCGTCCGTCCGTCCGTCCGTCCGTCCGTCCGTCCGTCCGTCCGTCCGTCCGTCCGTCCGTCCGTCAGTCAGTCACCTGGTAGATTAATATTATCCATTATAACATAATAAGGTAACCTATAGGTTTGTTGTGGAATTTGCAGTAAAGTGTTGTTCTTCAACTTCAGGACTTTCCTGTTTTGTGGGTTGAGTCTTCCAGCGCAGTTGAAAGTTAGTTACTCCCTGGTTGGCTAGAGATTCACGTAACTGAAGAGGAGTAGAAGACATGAGAAGGTTTGTCCTTTATTTTCATTTCTCCAATCCAATCCAATCCACTTTATTTATATAGCACATTTTAAAAATTGTTCAGGGTTAACAAAGTGCTGTACAGAGAAAACCAAATACATTGTGAAAGCTAAAAAACACAGAGACAAAGCAAAACACAGAAGCAAAACATAAACAAAAGAAGCAAAATAAACAACAGAATAAACAACAGAAAGAAACACATCACTGAAAATGTGACGCAGCCGCGTCAACAGACAGTGAGAGAAAACATAGACCACCGAAACACTCAAAAAGGGTCAAAGGCCAAAGCATAAAGGTGGGACTTAAGGCGAGATTTAAAAGTATCGATGGTGGGGGCCAGTTTAATATGAGAGGGGAGCGCATTCCATAAAATGGGGGCTGCTACCGAGAAAGCTCGGTCACCTCTGGTTTTCAAATTTGAATTTGGGACCTCAAGTTTCAACTGGCCCGCAGACCGTAGTGACCTAGGGGGGTTATACACCTCTAGGAGTTCAGATAAATACTGAGGTGCCAGGCCATTCAGTGATTTAAAAACAAACAATAAAATCTTAAAATCAATTCTGAAGCGAACTGGGAGCCAGTGAAGTGAAGCCAGAATTGATGTAATGTGGTCACGCTTGCGGGTCCCCGTTAGGAGACGTGCCGCAGCGTTTTGGACTAGCTGTAAACGTGCAATGGAGCCTTTGTTTAAGCCAACATAAAGAGCATTACAGTAGTCCAGGCGTGTGGTGATAAAAGCATGAATGGCACGCTCAAAATCATTAAAAGAAAGTACAGACTTGATTTGGGCGGGAGGCATGCGTTATCCCAAATACTATGACCTCTGTTTTACTCTCGTTTACACTTAAAAAGTTAAGAGCCATCCAAGCCTTAATGTTGTTTAGACAGTCAAAAAGAGGTGTCAGGGAGCTGTTGGCATGCTTTTTTAAGGGCATATAGATTTGAGAATCGTCAGCATAAAGGTGATAGGAGATGCCATGTTTCTTAAAAATTAGTCCCAGTGGGAGAAGATATAGGGAGAAAAGTATTGGCCCAAGGAAGATTCTCTCTCTCTACCTCACCCATTGACTGCAAAAAGACCGGGACATAGTGTGTGTGTATATATGTTAAAGTACATGTGGGGAAAGCAGAACAAGGAGTGCTTGTTTTTCCGGCAGAGGAGACCTGGGCCGGGCGGCGTTTACTGTAACATACATATAGTGTGTATGTGTGCGTGTGCGTGCGTGTGTATATATATATATATATATATATATATATATATATATATATATATATATATATATATATATATATATATATTTATATATATATATATATATATATATATATATTTTTTTTTTCCTTTGAATTATTAAACAGCCTTAAGAGTTGATTACCTGTTGTAAGAGTTGGTCACTAATGTCTGGATTTGTCAGGTCAGCATCAGTCTGGATCTTCATCTTCATCACCTTCACTTCCTGAATAACTGCTCCCAACACACGCACGCACGCACGCACGCACGCACGCACGCACGCGCGCACACACACACACACACACACACACACACACACACACACACACACACACACACACACACACACACACACACACACACACATATTATTATGATTACCATTATCTTGACCTTTTGCGCTAAAAACCTGTAACTTTGCTGTGTTCTGGAGAAGACACTCACCTCTGTGGCAGAAGAATGCATACTTTACTAAACATTCAACATCATCCCAAGTTAACTCTGGGTAATGCAAGAATGCACAATGTTGATGTTGACGATAGTTATCGGGCTTTCCAGTGTGTGAAGGAGAGGTTGCTCTGGTCAGACCATGTCCATGCTACTCTGTAAAGGCCGATCCATGGATTTTGAGAGAGAGTTTGCAATAAAGACACAACTTGGTTGTTCTCTTCAGCATTTTTGATAACAGCCAGGTCTGTGTAAAAACGTCTGCAGTATTGCTGGGCAGCCTTCCATGATAATGCCTTCTTGACTAAAATATATTTCTGCTGGACTCCATTTGTATCTAGGAAAGAGAACAGTGAAACAGTGTCACTAAGGACCAAATGCCTGCAGACCAATTATGAACTTTTGTAAGTAAAAGGAATCTGTGTATGTGTGTATGCATGAGAGCATAACTTCACGCCTCTGTGGCTTAAGTATGAATAGATTGTTTTGATTGTAGGCAATATGTTCTTACCATCATAACAGACAAAATATCTTACCTATTCACAAGGTACATCACTCCAAATACCATAACTAGTGATTTTTACACAGAGCTCTGTGGCTAAATCGTGTCACCATGAAACACATGCCAGAAACAATTATATAATATTTAATGTAAACATCAATCTGTGTATATGTGCATGCATGTGTGCACAAGTGAATGCACATACAGTATGTGCATGCCAGTCTGTGTGTGTGTTGATTACAGTGTAGGCAATAAGTTCTTACCATCATAACAGACACAATATAGTTTCAGTTCACAGGATGCATCATCCCAAAAACCATCCGGCCTGATTACCACACAGAGTGATGTGGATACAGCATAATTTGGTTCGCCGGAATGCCAGTTATGATACTCTGTCCTGATCAGTGCATCAACGGCTGACCATCTCCAAGAGTTGACATCATGGCCTATGGTTTCCTTCCAGGATGTGGGGTCATCATACAGTCCAAACCACAACCATTTATCTTTGCCAAAATAGACTGCTTTCAGACTCTCCACATCTTCCATGTTCTCTATGGTGGCCAGGTCAGTGTACTTCTCTCTGCAGTAGCTCTGAGCATCGCTCCAGGTCATTTTCAAGTTAACAAAATGATACTCACGAAGCACACAACAGCAGGGTATGTAGAATCCTGAAGGTCAAGAATAGGGGGATTAGAGCTGGACACATTAATATTTGTTTTAATATTTGTTTAATGATTATTTTGTTTATTTGCTTTGGTTTGGGTGGAAGACTATATGTCTATATGACTATATGACATCAATGTCTTGATGTCGTTTTTTATTCTAAACCGTTAATTGTATTGAATGAAATATTGGAATATTGCATGTTGTTTGCTATAGCCCAGTCTACTTGATGGTATATTTTTCAATCATACATGAATAAAATATATAGCACATAATGATTCTATTTAGAATAAGTCAACTGTACAGTGCATGTAATTAATAGATAATAAAATAAGACCAGAATGTGCCTGACTGGTATTGCATCAAACACTGACATTAGAACTGGTACCAAGTTGGAAATATTTGAACCAATGTCAGGATAGAATTTGTCGGTACCAAAAGTAGAATTTGAAAATACATGCCGTGGCATTCACAAAGTTGTCAAATTTGTATCCAGTCACTTTGGCAACCAAGGACAATCATCATCAATCAACCTCAAGATAATTGTCATAGACAATCATCTTGAGGACTCCCTCGAAAACGAGATGCTGCATCTCAAGGGACTTATCCTCTAGTGACATTTCTAAATAAATAGTTTGAATAATTTATGATTCTTGTCTTTGGCAAAAGTGACTGGATTATCAACTATATTAAAAGATAATAACCACTTAAGCACTACAGACTTGTATATCAGATGTGGACAAGCTTTTCAAACACATGATCATTCTGCTGTTTTTCAAGGCTGACTGATCACCCAGTGCCAGACAGTGAAAGCCACCACTGCTTTAATGTGTTATTAAAGGCTGCAATTTAGAATAATAAAGTCAATCATTTCATAATAAGAAATGTACAGAGAATGAGACAACAATTTAACATAATAATAAAGTTAAGGGAAATTCAGATTTTCGGGGGAAAGTTAATGATAGTTGTTTTGGATCAACTGAATTGATCACCTTAATAACCCAATCTGATCACCCCTGCACTTTGTTGTATGATAAATAGTGAGAACAGCTGATCTACAAGCCACAACCTGTCGAATAGCAACACGTGAGCTTGTTTTTCTTTATTTTATTCATGTGCCTAAAACAAGGACACCAGGGTTATGTAATTAAACAAATAACATGAGGACCTCAGGACGTTTTTAAAAAGAGTTGATAATTACAGCAGTCATCTTGTATCACTGCCTGACCCGTCTTCCCGACTGTACTTATTGTTCAAGTAGGGCTTGAAAAAGCCGTTCAGTGCCCTGTTTTTCAACCGAAATCCATTTGTCATTTCAATCTCTATCATTGATGTCAATATTGCTTATAGGCAACAAAGAATTGTAGTTTAGCAAAGAGCTGTCTTTGTCTGTTATGTTTTAATACAAATGGCCAAAGCACTTGAACTTAAAAAGCAATGCCAACAGCACACTCCATGGTCTTACCAGAGAGGAGGATGATCAGAAGTAATTCATAATCCATTGCTTCTCTGTGAGGAAATAAATAGTTAGATAAACAGTAAATAGTAAATTACTTTAATGCCGTATAAAGAAGAACAAATGAACTATCATTTACATACATGCAAAAAAAGCCTTGTCATTAACAGAATAGCTTTGTGGTGGTGTACAAAATATATTGATTGTTGAAGCCTCCATTTGTTTTTAGAAAATGAATTTAAAACATTTGAAGGATACATTATACCAAATATATTTTTGTTCAACTTTTAGATTTAACTTTTCACTGTGTCTTTTATACCCAGAGTTAATAAACTACAGACTACACACATATTGAAAGGTTTTAGCTGCCATACAGAACATTCCCTATAGCATCATTTTTGGTTAGGAAATGTTTTATCCCCCCCTCCCCCCTTCCAATCTTTTATGATAATTATAATCGGACACTGGAATACCTTCTGACCAACTGCCTGTGAATAGATAATAGAAATAGTACACTTACCATTTGAAAACTGTGTGTGGTTTCATAAGACAAATGAACGATGGAATAAATCTTTCAGAGCTGGATACCTTAACCTGAACTTTGATGAGACACGTCTATCTTATAGTGATGTTGCAAGCTTTTAATAATTTTCATATGCAAATAAGGGGATTTTTAGGATTAGGATTATGGAAAATGTCACCTTTTGGTGACTACTTGCTGCAGCTTGGATGTCATGTTGTTGTCTTGTTTACAAATATTTTCTAACAACATCCAAACATGTCCAAGCATTTTCAAGATGTTTCACAATTTCTAGAAAATATCCTGTCCAGCTCGCAACGCAGCACATCGAGCTTGTAGATCAGATATTAGGGGACTGGGACCCTAAGTAATGCTCAGGAATCACAAAGTGTAGAGGCTGAACAGGAGACGGTTAAATGCTCTTACACAATACAACACACCTGCTGATAGTGTGCAAGGAAAGAAAGAAAAATGTTAATAGAGAGTAGAACTCCACTGTAATTTAATGTGACATATCCAGTAAGGTTTCAATATTTAATTCAACTGTAGAAAGCTTGTTTTGTGGCAACATGCAAGTCGGAAAAGTACAGTATATGATGTTATTATAACTATATTCTGCACTTTTATTATTTTGTATTAGAGTAAAGATACAGTCATTGTATTGATGTATCGATTTTGAGATCCAAAGATACAGCTACATCGATATGTAAACAGCAATATATCGTATTGTGTGACTAATATCGATGTAAGATCGTTTTTCAATGCAAAGAATTGATTGTATCGATACTAAGAACTTAACGCATTGTATTTAGCATGTTGAGACAACGCAGGGTTTCACATCGCTACACTTGGGCTATCAATAAATGAGTGCAATCTCTGTGTTAATATCAAGGTGTGAGTTCAAATAAAATGCCTTTGTATTTGCCAGAAGCTACTTCTATATATAGGCCTATCTATAATATTTACTTTTGTTTGTGTTTGGGGACTGTGATCATCTATTTGTATTTTAAGTATGTTCACAAACTGTAAAACACCCCCTTGTCATTGACATAATCCTTCAGATAACAGAAAAGCAAAAGCGTGTCTTCTCACTGTCTTCTCACTGGCGTTGTATTCAAGACAACCTAAAGTTACGAGGGTGAGTCCGAGTCAAGGCAACAATTTGAATCCTAATAGAGACCATAAATTGTAACAATATCATAAC